>NC_042616.1:672395192-672698173 GCF_901001135.1 Rhinatrema bivittatum | reverse complement strand
GAGTTGCATTTAAATAGTCCCAGTTCCTGCGCTAACGTGGGAATTTCCGGGGACAGAGATGAAGTGCCACGGTGGGAGGAGTCCTGATGCAGGGTGCGTTGGAGCACACTGCAGCTGGGGAATGCTGCTGAGGAGCGTGGCCACTTGTCCTGGCAGAAGCAACAGATGTGAAAGAGCGCTGAACGGTAACAGCTACACAATGCAAGGATCTCAGTGTCATCATTGATAATCCATTGAAATCTTCTGCTCAGTGTGCATCAGCAGCCAAGAAAGCAAATAGAATGCTAGGAATTAATAGGAAAGGAATGGAGAATAAAACAGAGAATATCATAATGCTTCTGTTTCACTCCATGGTGCATCCTCATCTTGAATATTGTGTGTAGTTATGACCACCACATCTCAAAAAAGATATAGAAGAATTAAAAAAGGTACAGAGCAGGACAAACAAAATGATAAAGGGAATGGAACAATTTTCCTATAAAGAAATGCTAAAGATGTTAGGATACTCAGCTTAGAGAAGAGATGGCTGAGGGGAGATATGATAGAGGTCTATAAAATATTTAGTAGAGTGGAATACATAAATGCAAATCAGCTGTTTACTCTTTCAAAAAGTACAAAGACTAGGGGACATTCAATGAAGTTACATTTGAGATAAATAGAAGAATTTTTTTTTACTCAATGTAAAATTAAATTCTGGAATTCATTGGAGGATGTGCTAAAAGTGTAATTAGGCTTAAAAAAGTTCTGGACAATTAAGATGGAATTGTAGACATTCACTACTTATTCCTGGGATAAACAGCATGGATTCTATTTACCTTTTGGGATCCTGCCAGCTACTTGTGATCTGGATTAGCCACTGTTGGAAACAGGATACTTGGCTTGATGAACGTTTGTTCTGACTCAGTATTGCAAATCTTATGTTCTTAAATAATGATTGTTTAATAGGATGTCCATATTTAAAAGCCATTTAGATGGGAAACGCAAAGTTCTCCATCTAAATGGAAAAAAACAACATATTAAAATATTTATGCACCTAAATTCTAGAAGGATAATGAGTTATATGCTTAGAATTTAGGTGCATAAATTGGGGTGTTCTTGAGGTAGGCGGCAGGTAGAGACTCCATCAAGCTAGATTGAGAGAACATTGTACAAATCTCATCATTGTGTGAGTTTCCTCACTCCGAAGGACATCAAATCTTCACAAGAGTGTACTGTTCTGTTCGTATGTCTCACTCTGCATGTAAAAGTGGCACCTAACCCCTACAGTACTACCTAAACCTCACCTTGAGTTACTAGGTAGGCCTCCTATAGTAGCATAAATAGCTAACTACTAGCAGGCCCTTGTAGATAGTCTCTCTCTGTTGCAGACAGCTGCAACTACTCTGCCTTACCTCTTTTCCTCCTTTTTGGGCAAGATGGGTGCTGAGTGCCGAGGGCCTCGGTGTCTCCAATCAAGCATGGGCGTTCCAGTCTGCCATGCTCACTCCCGAGGCCTCCTAGGGCACGCGTGCGGCTCTCCTACGCTCAAATACACGTCATGGCGGGAACCTCGGCAGCGTCCCCACCGCATGACATCAATACCTCTGGGTATTTCAAGCATCGCTTCACTACCACCATTGAGTTAGCAAGGACTTCAGTTAAACTACTCTGACCGCTCTAAGCTGCAATCTTAGATGCCATTCTACACTCCAAAGGCCTCGCTCCTTCACAAGCTCAAGACACCCGCTCCTCTCCCTTCGGGGCCTTACTAATTGAGCCAACCACACCTCAGGGGTCTCTCTCTCTCTCTTATTCTACAGGACCTCTGGACTACCAGGTACTCGCGCCTTGAGGGCCTACCATTCTAGTATCCTGTACCATGGACCTTCAGTCCCACCATCTCTACCAGGAAGACACCTACACTCCTGTGACTACCTTTGCGATCCAGTGCTCCAACTCCATCCACCAGGCTAGGTGCTGCCCGCCTCACTGTAACATATGGGTGAGAATCTACTTCTGAGACTGTTGAATGTATTGGCACCTCACGGACCTCAGTGCCTTATCTTCCTGCTTCATACCATCTACCTACAGCAGTACAATAAAGCCTTCCATTCTATCTATATCTGCTATCTGAGTTTAGCCTATCACTATGTTCCCCATGGGGCTCCTCCCCATGGCCGGAGTCATCTTCACAGCAACCAAGGGTCCACAATGCCACAAACACAACACTCTCTCTCCCCCCAGTGGTAAAATAAGCACTTTGCAGGTAGGAAAATGCAATTATGCAGGTATTAGTGCAAAAAATTAACAAACTTTACTGTAATACCTGCGCTCACATAACACACGTTACAATATATAGGCCATTACCATAAAACATGCCCTTTTCCTATTACATGCAATATTTACTACATTTTGATAAATCTAGGCCTGTGTTTGTTATTAAATAAATTTAGTGATGTATGAGCATGAATACTAGATCTGAGTGCACATATGCAGTGTAGGTCCTGGTAGTGCAATTTTGTGATTGAATGAAAGAATGATAGATTAATGTTGAGAGAAGGAGGAGCAGGATCTGAATTAGAGGCCTTTGGGAGGTGAAGAAAAACTGTGTTTTTAGATGGAAGAATAAACTCTTAAGCTGAAGAGCTGAAGCAGAGCTGAAAATGAAGAGTTTAGGAGGATTCCTCCTCCTGTGTGTGCCTAATATCTTTCTTGAGTATTTCCAAATAAGTTTTTTAGTGTTTCAAAACAGCATAGATAGCAGCTGAATATCCTTTTCTATGTAAGGACCTAGTGGGAACGAATACTTAACAGCATGCTGTAGTTGTCTAAGCATGTGATTATGCATGAAGAATGCTACATGTTGTATATGAGAAAATGTGACCTGCTTGACTGCTTTGCAATTAAATGACATGATGTTTTCTATTCACAACAAATTATTTGCTCTATGCTTTTCACTTTCCTGCTTGACAACTCTGCATACTATAGAACCAATCTTAATAATTTGAATTTGTTCCTGTTTCTCACACAGCTGTTATTATCATTTATTTGTCCCTTTAGTATCTTTTCATACATTGTTTACTAATTAGTAAGAATGTGCAAATGAATTAATCAAGCCAAATAAATTACATGGGTTTGTCAAATTGCTTCAGCATCATTTTTTTATGATTTTTAACATATAGAATATTGGAAAGAATTATGTTAAAGGAATTCTTGCCCATCTTTTTGTCCGTCTGTTTGGAAGCGTCAACATTTCTGATGGTGACTATCTGAAGACATGATGAAGATTACAATTCCCCTTCCCCTTTCTGTCATATAAAGACCACCCAGGCCAATCCTGGCCCCTCCCCTGTCTCCAAGGTAGAATCAAGATCCTTCTCAAGTAATCCTCCCACTAATACCGCTTCCCTGAATCAGAGTCAAGGTTCTTGAGTTCTGCCATGACACTCCCCAACCCCTCTCTTCCCAAGCTGTAGCTCCCCACTCCATCCTCCACTGTCCACTAGCCGAAAGGAATCAGGTACCAGGTAGATTACTCCTGTCTCCTTCACCACTAGGCAAAATGTTATTGGACAGCATCACATGGTTCTTTGTCCCTCAAAGGGTAAGAGTGGGAGGATCAGCTAGGATCAGGGAAACTTTGATTTTGCCTCAGGGAGAGTGTATTGATTGTCCAGCAGGGTCTTGATAGTCAGAAGGGGTGGTTGTGATCAATGCCTGTGCCTTACATTAGGGGAGTATGGCTAGAACAAAAAGTACCTTAACTATATTTCCTTGAGATATAGTAAAGCTTTTGCATTAACCAGTGGCTTAATGCAAATCACTTCTTAATGAAATTTGTATAATCTATTGTAATATTAATAACTGCTTTGCATGCAATTGCATACAACACAGCTCATTGATATTTTGTCATGTTTGTCTGTTAACTCTTTATTAATGGTAACAAAGACTAATGCATACATGTTTTAAGACTAATGCACCATCAGACCAAGGTCTGGTTAATTTGAGATTCCTTGTTGTTGATTATGTTCGAGCTAATCATTTAGGGTTATTTTAACCAGAGCCTGGTCCAACATGAACAGCAGTGGATTTTTTCTCTCCAGACTCTACCCCTTTTGGACCCAACCAGGAAATTAAATGGTCTGCCTTTTGATTCCCTGATTGGTTACTTTCTTGTCACGTGACTTTTTTGCACTGTTTTTTGACACTTCTCCTATATCAGCTGCTAAGTTTCTTGACTCTCTCAGACACCATTTTGACAGATGTTTTTAGGTGTTCCTGTGAGTATCTGCATTATTCTCCTCAAGTATGTTCAAATCCCGCATTCTAATAGAATATTCTTGGTTTGATAATTTGCATATGGTGGTTCTTTTTTACCTAGTTATATATGTATATAATGCTCCTTTTTTAGGTTTATTTCTTGTATTTTTATTTATTTCTGTCATGATCCCTCCTGAGGAAGCCATCCAGCAAAACATGGCTGTGTCCGGAGTATCAGATTATACACCTCAAAGTTGGGAATACAAAACTGTAAATACCTTTATTTACAATTTTGGAATACTACTTAATTTTCTGACTTATTTTCACTGAAAATAAAAAATAAAAGCTTTATGATTTCCATATTGTGGGATACCTATAATTGTGCCTTATACTTCTGCTATTCTGGATTATACTTCTTAGTCAAGGTCATTACTTATCCACTTTGATCTTTTAAACTAAATATCAAGCCTCTATTTTCTTCCTGAAGACCAATACTGCAGATAGTGAATCAATACTGGATAAATGTATTTATTTATTTTAATTTTTTGCCATTTTTATTTAGAAGATGTACAGATACCTTATGGAAGTCTGGTGAAATAAAAGAGTCATTCTAGAACAGCGGATATAATCTGTATGTCTTCCATAGAGACAATAATGACAAAAATCAATCTTGTGTTGCATTTTTTTAAAATGGCAATTATTTAAATAGTATTTTTCTTTCCAAGTATGCTTATCTCTTTTGATTAATGATATTTCAACCAACAAGACTTTTTGAAATCAGCTAGTCTGATGAGTCTCAAGCCAATCTGATTTTAGCTTGGGTCAGGTCTGCAGAAATGTGTGGATTTGGAAGTTGGATTTTTAGATTTGTTTACTTGATTTTTCCAAACCATATTCAAGAGTTATAATTCAGGTAGAGTTAGAAGGTCCTTGCCCCAGATTGTACCCTTATGAATCAGGTACAATCAAAGTACCTGATTCATAAGGGTTTTTCCCATAAACACATAATGAGTGAAAATCCTTAATGAATCTGGCCTTAAATTGGTACCTGAAATAATGGTGGATTGCATGATTTGAGGATTCACTGATTGCTGTGTCCTACACCATCTGCAGAGGAGAGCACAGGATAAGGAGGTGTGATGCTGCTGCTGCTGCTATGGTGAAGGCAGACTTCCCCACCCAGCCTGGCATGCCTGTACTCTCCTGCCTTGGGGACATAATATGTCATGTACATTTGGCCTATCCTTTCACATCTGCACAACAAAAACTAACTGTAGCAAGGTACCACCCTTACTATGTAGAACATGCTGGTACACAACATGTTTACCAAACTTCTAGGACCTCTGTTGACTAGCCATGCAAATTTTGCAGAATATGGTATTTGCTCACTCATCATTAAAACTTTCAAAGTAGCATCTGATAGTGTGTACAAACCGTAAGACCAGTAATGATGTTTACTTATGTTAACTAGCATATCACAATTGGTAAGAAAACATGTTTTGTGCAGTTTACAGTTCCCAGGAATGCACAAACTCCTATCTAATGCTGGTAGGAATGTGTTTATTATTAAGTCCTGCTGCCACTACGTACAGCACTTACATGTCTTCATATCAATGTTCGGTTTGCCCCCAGGGAAGACTGTACGTGCCTTCAGGGCATGCTTGTATGTGTAAAAACATGCTTGTATGTGTAAAAATATATTAACATGACACATAGCTGCATGCATGCATGCATACTTGCAACCAATGAAGCCACTGCAAAACACCATTCCCTGTGGGGAAAACCATAACATGTTATAAGACATGGAAATAGTAAATTGATTGCCATTAGTAGTTACTTAATCTGTGCATGCCATTTATGCTAAACTATCAACATTGGTTATAACAATGTACCCACCTGCAATGCTTTCACCACACAGGACATGGCTTCTTAACATAAAGCACACAACTTTGTAAGGTATGTGACATATGTAACATGTGTTTACAGACCCTTGAACTCCTGCCTGAAATAAGTGGAGTAAAAAAATAATGCTGTGTCATGAACCCTGTACGTTCAACCATTACACCCCACAGGCTATACATACACAGTAAATCATGCATAGCTTTGTAAGGTACAGGCCTGGTGACAAAAGGGGTCATGTAAGTAAAAGTCAGGTATCCAAAAAGTTAACAAACACACAAAACCCAAGCATGAAGTAGCACAGTAAGGGTGTGATTGTTGACCTCTGCAGATCTTCAGTAACAGTATACACTGAGCATTCCTTGTAATGGCTGAGCACTAGGGTCTTCCTTGCTCCATAAATGAACAATTTGTTTGTGTTAACGTATTGTAGTATGCAAGTAATGTTGACATCCAATGTTTAACCCTACCTACAATACATAGTGAAACCACACAATGAAACATCACCAACAATTAAACTTTTTCAAACAGTGATCACTTTATTAAGGAACACAGTTAGTGAACTGCTTGAAATAATGCCATTTGCTATCTTTAGCACATTCTGCAAAGACAACATAGGCCATAGCATAGAACAATGTTCATTTTAATTCACTGCACATACTGTTGAACTTGGTGGACAGGAACGCCAGGGGGCGCTCCTAGGCGTGGGACAAGATGTGTGCCCCTGCGGTGAGACTAGTCCCTCAGGGTGGACACGAGGAATCTGGAGGACCGGAACCTCCACTGGACCTGCACGCCCCGGAAAGACCACCAAAGCTATGGTGGTCTCTGAACGGTGCTCCGACTATTCCCAGCCCTTTCGGACCTGCCGCAGGGAGCAGCAGAGGTGGCAGGCTGGACAGAGGTCAGGTTAGCTGAAGGCCTTGAAACAGACGAGGCAAGACCTTGGAACAGATGAGATGAGGTCTTGGAACTTGGAACAGATGGGATGAGGTCTTGGAACTTGGAACAGATAGGATGAGGTCTTAGAATTTGGAACAGATGAGACAGGTGCGCACAGTCCCTCAGGCGCCCTACACAGCTCGTAGGCTGGTCATTGTCCACACTGTCCTCCAAATGCCCTACACAGCCAGAAGGCTGGTCGCGGACCACTAGGGGAGCGGGAATGTTCAGGACGAGACACAAGGAAGGATTGAGCAACCCCTAGGATCCTCTGAGGTTGGAACGTGAGGGCCGGAACCTCAACAATAAAAACAGGAACCTCCAGAGGCATGGGTTACTCGGAACCTGGGTCATCATCAGGACTGGAATATCAGGACTGGAACATCAGGATACTGCAGATATCATCAGAATCAAGTGACAAAGATGTCAAGGAAGCCAGGCAAGAACAAGACAGAGAAGTCCTAGGGAGGACTGATCCTTTGCCAAGGTGATGAGTGAATGAGCGAAGAGTCCTTAAGTAGGCAGAAGAGGCAACTCCCTGGGAGGAGCTTCATAAGGGCCGCACCCACACTGGTCCTTTAAATCAGAGGAGAAGCCGCGGGCCCACCCCTAAGGTGAAAGGGCCAGGACCCTGGACAGTGGCCATGCCTGCCACTGTGCGGAGAGGAGATGGAGCAGAGAGGTGGGCCTCAGGGAAAGCCCCAACGTCAGGGGCAGCGACAGCCGCACAGAGGAGGCAGAGGAGCGGCACAGCTGAGGCAGGTCCCGGCTTCAGTGACCTCCAGGCCGTGTTGGAGAAATCCGGCATGGCTCCTGCCATGCCGGCAAGATGGTGGTTGGGCCACGAAGAAGCAAGGCGTCAGCGGCTTCAGCCACAAGGATACGAGGCTTCTGCGGCCTCCGGGTCATGGAGCGGCGGCAGCTCCTGCCGCCAGGAAAGTCTGGGGATGCGGCCTACCGCGCCGCGAAGTCAGGCTGCGGCCCGGTCAGGACGGCGGCGAAGGTGAGAGCTGGCTCAAGGCTTTGGCCATAGCCGCATCGCAACACATTCTGTGTTAACTTGAACAGTAATATATGCAAACCCCATCATGACATACAGGTATTGCATATTATCCTTAATGCAGAATGATGATTACAACCTATTACAATGGGGGATATTTGCTAAGCATTTTTGCCATGTAAAAATACCTGGAAAAATCCTTCAGTAAATAGGCCCCCGAAAGAGGAAGTAGCACCCCTAATACTATAGCATAGCTGTTAACTCACAGCAACATAAATGACACACATTTGTGTACATGTTAATACCACAGAAAGTGCATGTTGAAAGAGTGTAAAAGAGGACAAGCAAAAGGCCAGGACAGCAAAATGACAGTCAAGGTCCTAAACAATGCATGCTCAAAGAGTGCACTTTAAGAGGAAAGGCAAATGGCCAGACCAGCAATTTGTGAGTAAAGTCCCACACACTGCATGTTCAAAACATACACTCTAGGAACAGAGCCCAAAGCCCTGGCCAGCATAGCTCAGCATATAGTCAGCAGGACCAACATCAAACAGTAAAACATGTAAGCAGCAGGAGAGCGAGCAAACTGTTCACCATGTATGCAGCAGGAGTCAGAATGTAAACAGCTCCATCAGCATCGCAAGAGCAGAAGACAGAGCAACTTGGAGGCAGGAGGCCCAGCACAAGAAGGAGCAGCTTGGAGGCAGGAGGCCCAGGATGACAAGGAACAGCTTGGAGGCAGGAGGCTGAGGATGAGAAGGAGCAGCTTGGAGGCTGCAGGCTGAGGATGAGAAGGAGCCAGCACTTTTAGGAGATGAGATGACACCCTGCAGCATGGAGAGAGGCAGTTTCTTTCATCTAGACAGCACAGCATATGCTACCATTTGAAAAAATATATATATTTTTGCCATCCGAGGTGCACTTTGTTTACTTACAGTGCCTGATTCAATAAAGCAATTTTCTCATTCTGTGTGTATGGGTGAAAAGGTTTCATGAATGAAAGCCAAAGTTTGCCTCTAATGGCAATGTATAAGGCTTTTTTACTAAATGGTTTTTGCCATTCTTCTGTAATGGGAAAAACACCTAGGAGTACACAGGTTGCTGTCAGGCCATTTATGGCTGATTTGAACTTACTAGCAGCAGCACGTGTGGTGCCTAGCTGCTGATCCATGCCCTCGAAAGCGTCCGGTCTCAGCCTTTCTATCAGTCGCTGCTCCAATTCGGTGACCACAATTGGACGGTGCTCCTCCTCCAGTCTGCTGCATGTATTTTGAATGCTCTGCTACTTTTGCCTTCCACTGGGCCTTGATGTCTCTGTACCGGTGTGCAACCTGCTCCCCGCCCCGCTAAATGCTGCTGTGCTGGTTTATGGATTGGGAAATGCTCCTCCAAATTTGGCCTTTAGCTGCTTTAGATTTCTTTGCTGCTCTGTTACCAAAGAGACTGGTGTAGTTCTGCAGGACCCAAGCAATCAGAAGCTCATTCTCTGCCCCACTGAACTGTATTGCATGCAGTCTCTGCCATACAGCTGGCTGACTGGCTGAAGGGGTACCACTTCCTCCCTGGAGTGGTGTCCTCCCTGTCCTCACTCTCCATCCCGCTGTCCTCTCCCGTCCCTTCCTCCCCCCCCCCCCCCCACCTGACCCTGCTCTACCAACTCCCTTCTCATCTTCCTTCTCTGTCTAACCCTATGCTGCTGTACTCCTCCCACCAGTCTTGCCTGCCTACCCTCATCTTTCTATCCCTTCCCTCCTGCCTGTGTCTACTTCTCCCCCTGTCCCTACTCCCAATCCTATTCCCCCTGGCACTCCTGCCCTCCTCCGCCCTCTCCCTCTGCCTCCTCCTCCCCCTGCTATTCGCAGCCCTCTTCTCTCTTCTCTTCCCAGACCTTTCACCCTCCATCCTCTTCTCCTCAGACTCACTCATTCACTCCTGCTCACACTCCTCACCCACTCCTGACATTCCTCCTCCACTCCTTACACTCCTCTGCTCCTCAATTCCTCCTCCACTCCTTACACTCCTCTGCTCCTCAATCCTCCTCCACTCCTCACACCTCCTCCACGCCTCACAATCCTCCTCCGTTCCTCCTCTACTCTTCACACCTCCTCTGCTCCTTGCACTCTTCCTCTTCTCCTCACACTCCTCTGCTCCTTATTCTCCTCCTCCGCTCCTCCTCTACTCCTCTTCCACTCCACAAAAAGTGACAGACAGGACTTACAGACTTTCTTTCACTCCAACAAATATCACAAAAGACCAAAGGAAAGGGAAACAAAGGAAAACAAGTGACAGCACAACTCAATCAGAAATCACAAAAATACTAACTCCAAACTCCGCAAGACCACTAACCTCCTCTCCTATCACTCCAACACATGACACACCCTCAAAGAAGGAGGTACGTGATGATGTAACGCATATGTGATAACGTACCACGCACTAGGATGACGAACCATGCACCGCAATGACGTACCGCAGCATGCGTTCATACTTTCTGTGATGCCGAAATCCATGGATTTGCATGAATACACCCATTTTTCTTATGGCACTCGTTAGGCATGCAATAATACAGCATTTTGATGAATCTAGGGGTAAGTTTGCCAGCATGTATTGCTTTTAAAACAAGTAGAAGAACCTTAAAATGGATTCTGAGGATCACTGGCAACCAATACAGTTGTATCAGTAATATGATCAAAACAAGCACATGAACAAATCTATAGCACTGCAGCATTCTGGATCAACTGTAAATATAAAGTTGAATTGAAATAATCTAAAGCCATTATGACAAAAGCTTGGATCACCATTTAAAAATCTTGAGTTGGAATCACATATTTCAACTAAGCAGACACAATTTATAAAATACAGACCTTAGAACAGAAACAATCTGAAGTTTCATAGATAAGCAAAATAAAACTGTACTCCCAGATTTTGAACACAATATATGAAAAATAAATCAGTATCCCTGCAATGGACAATGGAAGGCAGAGTATCTTCCATCTTTGGATGACACACCAGTAGAGCTTCCAATTTGTCAATGTTCAAAGACAAGCCATTTTGTTTTAACCAGTGTTGTACACCCTGTAAACAATTCTCTAGCTTGTTGATCTCACTTTTATTAGAACCTATAGAAATAATCTCTATGTCATCTCTGTATATTTTGAACTTAATATCCAGTTTCTCTAATACTACACATAGGAACTGCATACAGGCATTAAATAATAAAGAGTAAATAGTTGAACCTTGCAACACCCAATTTATAATATGATGCCAATAAGATACTTGCCCATAAGTGGATTTCTGTTGTTTGTGGTTAGATAAAAAAAAAAAATCATAAGTCACTGAAGAACTGTTCTACCAATCCTTAATCCAAATAATCATTTAAACAAGTTATAATTATCTACCATATTGAAAGCAGTGGATATGTCAAAAAAGCCCATTATACAAAACTGAAACTATTAAAGTTTCTGTGCTATGTGATTTGTGAAAACTGCCTGATGCTCATTTAAAAAATTATTTCCTTCCAAATAATTCGTAAGTTGTACTAACACAACCTTTTCTACAATTTTAGTCAACACAGGAAGGTTAGAAACAAAATAGTAACAGAAAGGATTCTGTCTCAAATTTACCCTTCTTGGGAATTGATGTAACAACCACACATTTGAACTTTCACGGAATTCTTCCCTCAGCAAGTGATAAATTGTCCCTTTTTGTTAAAATAGGTAAAAATGGGGGCAAGATGGCGGCGTGAGCAGGCACAGAAACACTGTTACTTGCAACTTTTCTTCAAACAAAAATGCCTGCAAAGCAAAAAGGAAAGCTCCGAATTTTTCCTTTGGAATCGGAAGTAATTTCAACAGCGCTTAATAACATCATTTGTACCTGCAAGGACATTCCAAACGGGAGGAGAAGTAACTGCTGTGGGAGCCAATGAAGAAGCGCTGGTCTCACTTGGTGAAGTCACCTTAAGCCCCCCAGATCTTCATATGCCCGAGATAGCTTCGTTTCCCAGCTTCTCTCAGTTAGCCGCGTCACAGAGCTATGACGAGGCTAATGCGACAGTAGCATGAGGAGGTCAGAGAGCAGAGGACGCCGAAGCTCTTTTACAGCTCTCAGAGAGCCTTGGAGTTTCGGGAGTGGAAGCTTTGACTTCTATGCCTCCCGTGTCGACCACGACATGGGAGAGGGAGACTGAGGTCCTGGAAGGAGCGACGGCTGCCATTGATGGGGAACTTCAGCTGGCCAGAATATCTCCTGTGGTGAAAGCGGGTGAGTCTTTTCAGCATCCACGCTTTCAGATTCCCAGTAAGCCAGAAAAGATCACACTGGAAGCTATATGGGACCTAATGGCAGCATTAGTGAAGTCAGTTGGGGACTTTCAGGATAAATTGGAAATAGTTAATCATGTTGGATATGCACGACACTCAGCTAGAGGAAATTAAGCCAAGACTGGAAACAGTGGAAGCTGGATTAGTGAAATCCCAAGAATGCAATGCTAAAGATGTGAAGGATATTAATGTGGTTTCGAGGAGGTTGGAACATCTGGAGAACCATTTGAGACACTTGAATTTAAGATTCCTTAACTTCCCTAAGATAGTTGGTGAACTCCCTTATATTACTTTAAAAAAATATTTCTTGGAAATTTTGAAATTTCAGGAGGCAGAGAGTCCTTCAGTGAATAAGCTATATTACCTTCCTGTGTCTGCAAGAAATAGAGATATATTACAAGGAAGCGAAAATAAAGGGAACTTAACCAAATTCTTGGAAGTTTCGTCAGCTGAATTCTATGAATGTGCTACACTAATGGTCTCTTTTATATCAGAAAGTGATGTTTTATTTATTTTTTTTTATTTAAAAGTTTTTTATATACCGCACATGGGGTCACTTACGTGTCCGTCTGAAACCACTTACGTGTCCGTCTGAAACCATGAAACGATACTTTAGAAATATAGAATCATCTTTTCGAGGCCTACAGATTCATGTATTTCCAGATTTTGCTCCTGTCACGCAGGACAGAAGATGAGAATTTATTGCTTTGAGGTCACAAGTAGTTGCTTTGGGGTTTTCATATGTTCTAAAATATCCCTGTAAATGTGTCGAAAAATCTTTAACAGAATGTTTCATTTTTTTCTACCCCGAGCAATTAAAATCCTTCCTAAATGCTAGGAGAGGGAGACTGAGGTCCTGGAAGGAGCGACGGCTGCCATTGATGGGGAACTTCAGCTGGCCGGAATATCTCCTGTGGTAATTACCTCCGTTAAATAGTCTTAGTGAGAGGATCATATTGTAAATGAATATCTTTATTTACGTTAAACCTGATACTAGCAGTTAAATTACTTGTTTTGACTCTTTATATTCTGCCCCCCTCTGGAAAATTTTCTTTATAGAGGAATGTAATAATGATTGATTTTACTAGGATTTCTAATATGTTTTCATTTATTGGGTTTATTGCATTTCCATTTTCTGTAAGTGAGAAGTATCTTGCTGTAATGTTTGAAATGATAAAAATAAAATAAAAATAAAAATAAAAAAAATTAGGTAAAAATTGAGATTTTAGTTGTCATACTACTCAGAGAGGGCATAAACCTAGCGGATATCATGACTTCCTAAGGTCTGACAACACACAATCCATCTCAGTGGAATCTATATCATCCAATCTGTCCCAACATACCACCCTTTCTGAGGTGAAAGGGACTATCTCTTTAGCACATAAAGCCAGAAAATTAGTATTTAATTCATTAACTTTCTCTTGTCAAAAATTAGCAAAATTATTACAATCTAAGGCAATCCTATCCCACAATTTACAATTATTTACATTATAAAATAACTCAAATTGCAATTGAGCAACATAATAGTTTTTATGTGCACCTTCAAAATTCTTTTTAAAAATATTGCGCATTTTAGTATAATTCCCACTAGCTAAACTAGTTCAAGCCTTGTGCTAAGCCCTTTTAGCAAGGCATGACTTTTTTTTTTATTCCACAATCAAATCACTAGAATACTAAGGAACGTGCTGAAGTTCTATATATTGCTTCTGCTGTACTGGGTCAATGACATTAAGTATCTGACTAACTTTTTCATCTAATGATGATTCTAAAACTTCAACATTTGCCATATTCACATTAGAATATGTTGTCCAAGTGGTAAAAAATGTATCATTATTTATACATGGTCATGCTACTCACTCCTCTCTTACACTTACAAATGAAAAGAACTTTCTAGTGAGTCTAAACTTAATAAAATGATGATCTGACCAGTCTCAGCTAGTCACATTAAGATTTTCAATATACATTTCAACTAACCATGAATTAGGAACAATTAACGCATCAACTTTATGTCCCAAACACTGTGTCAGTAGGGAGATAACCTAAACTAAATTGTGAACCTCAAGCAGAGACAAAATTCTTGGATATGTAAGCCAAAAGGCATATCTAAATGTATATTAAAATCACCTAAGATTATTAAGTCTTTGAATCTTAGACCCAACTCAAATATAAAATCAAGAATGTCCCAAAAAATAGGTCTAATAACATCCAGAAGACAATACAGTAAAACAAGTTTATAATTCTTAAGATTTACCATCAGACCTTCACACTCTTTTACAATAGGAACAATGATTTCCTGAAGAAAAATATCTTTGCGATAAATAATTACTACACCTCCCCTCCTTTCTTCATCTCTCCAGCATGCTGCAGCCACAAATATCCTGGAGGGCATATATGGTTTAATAACACTACATCTGAATCTAAAAGCCAAGATTCAGTGATACACAGTAAATCCACATTCTGATCCCTTACAAACATAAAAATGAATTCTACTTTTCCTTTTATCAAGCAAGTATTAAAATATGCTATATACACAATAATTCATTTTTTAATTGATATGCAGTATTTTCTAAGGAATGCTGCAGAGGATAGATGAAATTGTCTTCCAATAAACCAAACCTACACGGGTCAGATTAGTAAAGCTTAATACTGCCCCATTCCCATATTCATTGGAATGGAATGAGCAACTGATCTGCCAGAGATGAACTGACTAAAATTAAAAACAATATAGCAACCCAATACAAATTCAAACAACAACATAGTGCCCTCATTGACATAAGCCTTTAACCAATGTTTAAAATCTTACTTTTATAGGGACCAAACAAAGGGATTGAGCAAAGGGACAAGCAGAGGGACATAGCCCTTTGCCATGGCCTGCCAATGGCAGCCTGTCTCAGGCTGAGTCTATTTAAAGGGGCAGTCACTGCTTGATGACATCACCATTAGAGTGGAACACAGACTACTCCAGGGCAGGCAAGATGATACTGGTAATTACTAGGGATGTGAATCGTGTCCTCGATCGTCTTAACGATCGATTTCGGCTGGGAGGGGGAGGGAATCGTATTGTTGCCGTTTGGGGGGGTAAAATATTGTGAAAAATCATGAAAAATCTAAAAATCTAAAAATCGCAAAACCGGCACATTAAAACCCCCTAAAACCCACCCCCGACCCTTTAAATTAAATCCCCCACCCTCCCGAACCCCCCCCAAATGAGTTAAATAACCTGCGGGTCCAGCGGCGGTCCGGAACGGCAGCGGTCCGGAACGGGCTCCTGCTCCTGAATCTTGTTGTCTTCAGCCGGCGCCATTTTCCAAAATGGCGCCGAAAAATGGCGGCGGCCATAGACGAACACGATTGGACGGCAGGAGGTCCTTCCGGACCCCCGCTGGACTTTTGGCAAGTCTCGTGGGGGTCAGGAGGCCCCCCACAAGCTGGCCAAAAGTTCCTGGAGGTCCAGCGGGGGTCAGGGAGCGATTTCCCGCCGCGAATCGTTTTCGTACGGAAAATGGCGCCGGCAGGAGATCGACTGCAGGAGGTCATTCAGCGAGGGTTCCGGCGCCTCGCTGAACGACCTCCTGCAGTCGATCTCCTGCCGGCGCCATTTTCCGTACGGAAACGATTCGCGGCGGGAAATCGCTCCCTGACCCCCGCTGGACCTCCAGGAACTTTTGGCCAGCTTGTGGGGGGCCTCCTGACCCCCACGAGACTTGCCAAAAGTCCAGCGGGGGTCCGGAAGGACCTCCTGCCGTCCAATCGTGTTCGTCTATGGCCGCCGCCATTTTTCGGCGCCATTTTGGAAAATGGCGCCGGCTGAAGACAACAAGATTCAGGAGCAGGAGCCCGTTCCGGACCGCTGCCGTTCCGGACCGCCGCTGGACCCGCAGGTTATTTAACTCATTTGGGGGGGGGGTTCGGGAGGGTGGGGGATTTAATTTAAAGGGTCGGGGGTGGGTTTTAGGGGGTTTTAGTGTGCCGGCTCACGATTCTAACGATTTATAACGATAAATCGTTAGAATCTCTATTGTATTGTGTTCCATAACGGTTTAAGACGATATTAAAATTATCGGACGATAATTTTAATCGTCCTAAAACGATTCACATCCCTAGTAATTACAGATAATACAGAGCTGGAGTTAAGCAGTAGGTGAAGGCAATAGAGCAACAAGGCAGTGGCAGTTTAAAGTGGCACTCCTAGATGTCTGCAGCTGAAATTTTTCAGAATGCACTCTGAAAGGTAATTCAGCATGTTCTCAATTGCATTAATTAAAGTGATGCTATTCTAATTTGTGGGACAATTTCTATATGAATATGATGATACATTTCGGGTTTCCCCCTCCTAGTTGATAACAATGTGTCTCTCAATAATGACAAATGTGACTTTCTTTGGACCCTGTTCAAATTCTTTGGTCACATTTATTCAAAAGATGTCACCATCCAGATGCTACAAAAATCACAACCTTGCAGGAAACACTTCACTCTCGAACTGAAGATGTTCAATCTTTTCTTTTTTTTTTTTATTTCTCTTTATTAAGTTTTTAACATAATAATATACAACGCATTACTTTGTTAATGAAATATGGTGTATTACATCAAACAAGATATTCAAACATAAAAATATTCTTTTCACAGTACATTTTCAAGTAATTTTCAACCCATTAGACCTCAAGTATGTGAGGGGGAGTGGTGTACTTGCAAAATCAAGGGAGTATTTAGGAAAAATATTAATGGAAAATAGGCCACCTATACATCAGTTTTCTTCTACAAGGATTACTTTAACTACCACCCACTTGCCCTAACGCTTTTTTGGCCTTGACAAAGCTTTTTAGCTGCTCGGGATGGAAAAATATATAATTATCTCTCCCACATTTAAGGACACATTTGCATGGGAACCTAAGTATGAAAGCGGCACCTACTGCTAGAACATCCTGCTTTAAAGCTAAAAAGTTCTTCCTTTTTTGCTTTTTCTCTTTTGTTAAGTCCAGGAATATTCTAATGCGAGATCCCTTAAATACAACATTGATTTTTTTTAAATAGGCACACATTATTTCTCCCAAATCACTTTCATTATAGAAAGATATCAGTAATGTTGCTTTCTCAACAATCTCATATGTGGAAGATTCCAGAAAAACTGTTAAATTTTCTAGTACATTGGGAGCTGGTTGTATTTGCTGATTTCTCCGTGTTGGCAAGAAATAAACCTTGTCTAGGGGTGGAGTCTTATCAGGGGAAATCTCTAATATTTCATGGAAATATCGCTTCAAGGTTATTCTGGGAATTTCTCCAGCAACCCTAGGAAAGTTTATAACTCTCAAATTTAGGTGCCTCAGCGTATTTTCTATATTTTCGATTTTTCTCTTCACTGCTCCACAATCTTGAACTTCTTTGACTTGTTTTATATCATTTTCCAAACTTAAGAATTTCTCAGTCACTTCCAACTTATAACCATCAAAGTTCTTTTTCATTAAATCCAGCTGGCAGGAAACAGTATTAATTTTTACTGAGCATTCTGCTATCGACTTTGCCATTGCCGATGTCAAATTCCACAAACAGTCTAAAGTGACTACTTCTGGTTTTTCTAAGATTAGTTCACCTTCGGTGTAAGGAAGGGGCTCCTGCCCTTGAGCCTCACCTCCTGGGCTCTGCCGCTCTTCTCTCCTTCCCAGCTTGTTCTCACTGAGGAAACTCTCTCCATGTTCCATGGAGATCTGCGCTTGTCCTCCTGACTATGTCACCCCTTCAGACTGCAGCACGGAAGCTTCCACTTCGGGAATCTCAGGTAGTCGCTGCGTCGAAGTTGCTTGTGCAGCCGGTGGAGGTCGGTCATCCAATGGGCTGAGGGAAATCTTTTCTGAGGTTGGGTCACATTCTCCCCTCATCGACAGCCGGACCTCTCAGCTCCGTTTCTGCCGATTTGGGGATGCATTGGGAGATTGTCCTCTGCCTGGTTGGAATCGCTGTGGCAGAAGGGTAAGTCCTGAGCCTTCCTTTGTGCTTAGGAGGCATTTTTCTTAGGAAATCTCTTCAAAAAAGAAAAAAAAGTGCTGGAGCAGTGCCCAATGTGTCCAGACAGATCGCCATTTTGGCTCCACCCTCGAGGTTCAATCTTTTCTTAGCCTTATAAGTTACTATGTTTTTTCACTTTTACATTTTTTATACATATTTTAAAGAGTAACAGGTTATAAAATTCTGACAAGTATCCCTGAAGGCTATAAAACTATCACAAGAAGAAAAAAGAAAAACTAATAAACAATTACAAAAGCAGCCTTACAAAACATCCAGCGCACAATAAGAGAGGCTACTGAGGAAAAACCATTTCCTCAGCTTTCATCCAGCATCCAAACAGCTATAATAACTAGGAATGTGCAGCGAGAAAGTATTCATTGCATTCGGGATACATATTTGTAGTGGGGCGTATTCATTGCATTTGTGCAATGGCGCCCAGATACGTTGTTACATGCATTCGTTTTCCGGTTCCCATTAAAGTCAATGGGGGAAGGATTTGCAGCCTATTTTTGGCTGCATAATTGGTGTTTTATTATCAATTTTAATGAAACTTCTGGGGAGCAATCATCAGAACAACAAAAGAGCTCCAAGGTACTTAGACTGTGGCAAAGTGGCACCAAAGTGGCATCAATAGCCTAAGGCACTGTAAAGGAGCAAAGGGGTACTAGAAGTAGCAAGAGTGCTTTAACAGAGGCACAAAGCAGCAGCGAGAGTGTCAAAAATACACCACAGCTTCAAAAGAGAGCACCGATAACAAATGCATGAACCCTCGAAGGCAGCACGATAGGCAAAGTGGCAAGACAAGTGGCATCGACATCCTACAGCACAATGAAGGGGGAACATAGCAAACAGAAAGACTAGCACCAACACACTGAGGAACCATGATAGTGGAAAGAACACCACAAGGGTTTGAGTGAGTCATCTGGTGATTGGCAGCAAGGCAGAGTGGCAGAAAGTTGATAGGGGCAAGACAGGCTGGCAGAGCTGAGGTAGTCAGGTCGCTGTGGTGTTGATAAGGGAAAGACAAGGAGGCAAGACAAGACGAGGCTCAGCATGTGGCGGGACTGTCAACTGGGCATACTGTGCACCCGACCCATCTTGAAACAGGGACCAGGGAGTCTAACACGAGTGCTAGGACCTGAAACATGATGAACTATGCCTGGGTGGGGTGGAGCATCTGCAGGTGCAGATTTTGGTGGTAGTAGCAAATATTCAAACAAGAGCCCCGGGGAGAGTTCACTTTCCTATGAGCAGGAAAGGGCTCCCTAGAATGGGTTCACCCCTAGAGTGGGGTATTTCCATTGGCGTCCATTGTGCTCTCGCTGGTCTTTTAAAATCCGGTAGACGTAGCTGATATACAAACGAGAGTTTTCAAGGCCGAGACAGAGTAGAGTGCATGTGAACAGCGGTTCAACATGGGTCAGAAGGTAGATACAGGCTGGCTACACCTGGGGAGAGTTCCCTTTCCTTTGCGCAGGAAAGGGCTCCCTAGAATGGGTTCAACCCTAGAGTGGGGTGTTTCCATTGGCGTCCAGTGAGCTCTCATTGGTCTTTTAAAATCCGGTGGACATAGCTGATATACAAACGGGAGTTTTCAAGGCCGAGACAGAGGAGGGTGCATGTGAACAGCGGTTCAACATGGGTCAGAGGGTAGATACAGGCTGGCTACACCCGGGGAGAGTTCCCTTTCCTTTGCGCAGGAAAGGGCTCCCTAGAATGGGTTCGCCCCTAGAGTGGGGTGTTTCTATTGGCGTCCAGTGAGCTCTCGCTGGTCTTTTACAATCTGGTGGAGTTAGCAGATATACAAACGAGAATTGTCAAGGCCGAGGTGGAGGAGGTTACCATGTAAACAGCAGTTCAACATGGGTCAGAGGGTAGATACAGGCTGGCTACACCCAGGACCCCCAGGGACTTTAGTGTGAGAATATCCTTGACAAAAGACAGGGAGGCTGGAAAGCAGTAAGAGTACTGCTTGGCATAGAAAGAGGCTGATTTCAAAATGGAAGAAACGAGTGGAGGTAAAACACTAATAAAAAGGACTTCATCAAGTGAAGTAAAATCCCAAATGCCAGCTGTTGTGTTAGTAGAAACAGAGGCTTTAAGAACTTTACTATTCCGAAGCTAAGAAGAAGTACTAATAAAGTGTGCTTGGCACCTTGCAACACAGATAGAAGAGAGTACATAGAGATGAATTATACTTTAGAAGAATCAAGATTTGATATGTGCTATGATCTGCAGTCTTCCTGGCATTTTGGTGATATGAAACTTGAATATACAAACGAGAATTGTCATGGCCGAGGTGGAAGAGGGTGTGTGTGAACAGCGGTTCAACATGAGCCAGAGTTCCCTTTCCTTTGCACAGGAAAGGGCTCCCTATAATGGGTTCGCCCCTAGAGTGGGATGATTCCATTGGCGTCCAGTGAGCTCTCGCTGGTCTTTTACAATCAGGTGGAGTTAGCAGATATACAAACAAGAGTTTTCAAGGCTGAGGCGGAGGAGGGTGTATGTGAACAGCAGTTCAACATAGGTCAACAGGTACTAAGAGATAGGCTGCAACACCGGGGAGAGTTCCTTTTCCTATGAGCAGGAAATGGCTTCCTTGCAATGGGTTGGCCCCTAGAGTGGAGCACAAGCCTTCAAAGCGTGGAGACCTGGAGCAGGGTGCCATGTGAACAGCAGTTAAATATGGGTCAACAGGTCCTAAGAGATAGGCTGCAACACCGGGGAGAGTTTCCTTTCCTAAGAGCAGAAAAGGGCTTCCTTGGAATGGGTTGGCCCTAGAGTGGAGCTCGAGCCTTCAAAGCATGGTGACCTGGAGCAGGGTCTTACTATGAGCATGGTCTCACTGTGTTTGCCACAGTCTAAGTACCTTGGAGATCTTTTCTCATTCTGAACATGGGTCAACAGGTACTAAAAGATAGGCTGCAACACCGGGGAGAGTTCCCTTTCTTTGAGCAGGAAAGGGCTCCCAGGAATGGATTGGCCCCTGGACTGTATAATGGTACAAATTGTTAGGATTTAAGCATTTGCAAACAGATCATGACTTCATAAGCAAGACGGAGGAAGTTCTCTTCTCTGCTCTGAAACTAAAGAAAACTGTTTGTTTTATTTAAGGATCCATGCTGTGAAGGATTACTAGTTTTAATTGCCAGAGACTGAGGTTTCCCTTTGCAACGAGGGTTCAGCCATTAGCACTGGACATAAGGCCTGGACGGACAGGCACAGCAATCGAGGACAAACCTCTGTAGGGACATAAGGCCTGGACAAACAGGCACAGCAGCTGAGGACAGAGTCAATCGCACCTAGGGACATAAGGCCTGGTCAGACAGGCACATCAATCTAAGTCAAACCCTTGTAGGGACATAAAGCCTGGATGGACAGGCACAGCAATCTAAGTCAAACCCTTGTAGGGACATAAGGCCTGGATGGACAGGCACAGCAGACGAGGACAGAGTCAATCCCACCTAGGGAAAAAAGGCCTGGCTGAACAGGCACAGCTGTCGAGGACAGAGGTCAAGCCCACGTAGGGACATAAGGCCTGGACGAACAGGCACAGCAGTCGAGGACAGAGGTCAAGCCCATAAGAACATAAGAACATAAGAAAATGCCATACTGGGTCAGACCAAGCGTCCATCAAGCCCAGCATCCTGTTTCCAACAGTGGCCAATCCAGGCCATAAGAACCTGGCAAGTACCCCAAAACTAAGTCTATTCCATGTTACCATTGATAATGGCAGTGGCTATTCTCTAAGTGAACTTAATAGAAGGTAATGGACTTCTCCTCAAAGAACTTATCCAATCCTTTTTTAAACACAGCTATACTAACTGCAATAACCACATCCTCTGGCAACAAATTCCAGAGTTTAATTGTGAGTTGAGTAAAAAAGAACTTTCTCCGATTACTTTTAAATATACCCCATGCTAACTTCATGGAGTGCCCCCTAGTCTTTCTATTATCAGAAAGAGTAAATAACCGATTCACATCTACCCGTTCTAGACCTCGCATAATTTTAAACATCTCTATCATTTCCCCCCTCAGCTGACTCTTCTCCAAGCTGAAAAGTCCTAACCTCTTTAGTCTTTCCTCATAGGGGAGCTGTTCCATTCCCCTTATCATTTTGGTAGCCCTTCTCTGTACCTTCTCCATCGCAATTATATCTTTTTTGAGGTGCAGTGACCAGAATTGTACACAGTATTCAAGGTGCGGTCTCACCATGGAGCGATACAGAGGCATTATGACATTTTCCATTTTATTCACCATTCCCTTTCTAATAATTCCCAACATTCTGTTTGCTTTTTTGACTGCCGCAGCACACTGAACCGACGATTTCAATGTGTTATCCACTATGACGCCTAGATCTCTTTCTTGGGTTGTAGCACCTAAAATGGAACCCAACATTGTGTAATTATAGCATGGGTTATTTTTCCCTATATGCATCACCTTGCACTTATCCACATTAAATTTAATCTGCCATTTTGATGCCCAATTTTCCAGTCTCACAAGGTCTTCCTGCAATTTATCACAATCTGCTTGTGATTTAACTACTCTGAACAATTTTGTGTCATCTGCAAATTTGATTATCTCACTCGTCGTATTTCTTTCCAGATCATTTATAAATATATTGAAAAGTAAGGGTCCCATACAAGTCCATGAGGCACTCCACTGTCCACTCCCATCCACTGAGAAAATTGTCCATTTAATCCTACTCTCTGTTTCCTGTCTTTTAGCCAGTTTGCAATCCACGAAAGGACATCACCACCTATCCCATGACTTTTTACTTTTCCTAGAAGCCTCTCATGGGGAACTTTGTCAAACGCCTTCTGAAAATCCAAGTACACTGCATCTACCGGTTCACCTTTATCCACATGTTTATTAACTCCTTCAAAAAAGTGAAGCAGATTTGTGAGGCAAGACTTGCCCTGGGTAAAGCCATTCTGACTTTGTTCCAGTAAACCATGTTTTTCTATATGTTCTGTGATTTTGATGTTTAGAACACTTTCCACTATTTTTCCTGGCACTGAAGTCAGGCTAACCGGTCTGTAGTTTCCCTGATCAACCCTGGAGCCCTTTTTAAATATTGGGGTTACATTTGCTATCCTCTAGTCTTCAGGTACAATGGATGATTTTAATTATAGGTTACAAATTTCTACTAATAGGTCTGAAATTTCATTTTTTAGTTCCTTCAGAACTCTGGGGTGTATACCATCCGGTCCAGGTGATTTACTACTCTTCAGTTTTTCAATCAGCCCTACCACATCTTCTAGGTTCACCGTGATTTGATTCAGTCCATCTGAATCATTACCCATGAAAACCTTCTCCATTATGGGTACCTCCCCAACATCCTCTTCAGTAAACACCGAAGCAAAGAAATCATTTAATCTTTCCGCAATGGCCTTATCTTCTCTAAGAGCCCCTTTAACCCCTCGATCATCTAATGGTCCAACTGACTCCCTAACAGGCTTTCTGCTTCGGATATATTTAAAAAAGTTTTTACTGTGAGTTTTTGCCTCTACAGCCAACTTCTTTTCAAATTCTCTCTTAGCCTGTCTTAGCCTTACATTTAACTTGCCAATGTTTATGCTTTATCCTATTTTCTTCTGTTGGTTCCTTCTTCCAATTTTTGAATGAAGGTCTTTTGGCTAAAATAGCTTCTTTCACTTCCCCTTTTAACCATGCCGGTAATCGTTTTGCCTTCTTTCCACCTTTCTTAATGTGTGGAATACATCTAGACTGTGCTTCTAGAATGGTATTTTTTAACAATGACCACGCCAATTGGAGATTTTTTACTTTTGTAGCTGCTCCTTTCAGCTTTTTTCTAACAATTTTTCTCATTTTATCAGTTTCCCTTTTGAAAGTTTAGCACGAGAGCCAGTCATTAAATCAAATTTGATCATATTATGAGCACTATTGCCAAGCGGCCCCACCACCGTTACCTCTCTCACCAAGTCCTGTGCTCCACTGAGAATTAGATATAAAATTGCTCCCTCTCTTGTCAATTCCTGAACCAATTGCTCCATAAAGCTATCATTTATTCTATCCAGGAACGTTATCTCTCTAGTGTGTCCCGATAATACATTTACCCAGTCAATATTGGGGTAATTGAAGTCTCAAAGCAGGTTTCAAAGGTGAAATGAGTTTTTATTCATTCATTAGGCAACTCCACTGGTTTATATCGCAGAAAGCTTTACGGCGTCGCCCGACACGGTCCCGTGTTTCGCCTAGGGTTGCATCGGGAGGGCACGCCAGCAGGGATTCACATACGAAATACTGAAATAAATCAATCAAAAGTCAGGATGCTATATAGGTCTTACAGCCGAATAAAGGTACAAACAAGTTAAACCACAACTCTTACCTGACAGCTGATGTGCTTAATTTTGACAGGGAGCGCACTTACCCTAAACGCTGTCAGGTATTTAAAGAATGGCAGTGGCGCCAAAACTACAGGTGAACCAATGACGTGGATCTGATGACCTCGTTCATTGGTTCCCATTCCTGTAATGCGCCCTAGCAACATTGTATGCGACCAGCTTTAACTATGAGAGGTCTAAGTAAACAGGAACCATTCTATCTCCCGGTTAAGTCCCTTCGGGGCAACTGAGTCTAAAATGAAAATCCAACACTGTTCAATGCGGCCAAGCTGTTCAGCGTAGCAGCCACCGCGAGCAGGTCGTGGAAACACCTCAATGACACTGAACATGAGATCTGAGAGATTGTGAGATTTTTTTACCCAGTGGTCTACCAATGGTTCATTCTCTCTTGAATGCCGGATGTTAGAGCAGTGCTCTATGATACGTGTTTTAACCATCCTTGTGGTTTTACCAACATATACTAGTGGGCACGGACAGGTGATCACATAAACAACTCCGGAGGTAGTACAGTCTGAATATGAGCGAAGTTGAAAGACTCTTTTGGAAACCGGATGAATAAAGGAAGTGGTAGGTGTTGTGTGGGAGCACACTGTGCAGTGGCCACAGGGATGGTGTCCCAGTACATTTGGTGGATTCCGTTGCTGTACAAGATCTGCGTGGACAAGTTTGTCTCGCAAATTCTTACCCCTCCGATATGTGAACCGTAGGGGACCCGGGAACACCATCTCCATGGACAGTGCACGCCAGTGACTGCGGATCATAGTGGTGATTTGTCGACTAAGGGTAGAGAAAGGCAAGATGCAGTTGGTAACTGTGGTGTCAGAGCGGGAGGATGGGAGAAACAGCAGGTCTTGGTCAGTAAATAATGCACGTTTCATAGCTTGTCTTACCACCCGCCTAGGATACCCCCGAGATAAAAATCGGGCTGACATGATTTCGGCTTGATAAATGAATTCTCTCGGAGTGGAGCACAACCTACGTAGTCTAAAAAATTGACCCATGGGAATGTTGCCTCTTAGGGTGCTCGGATGACAACTTTGAAAAGCTAACAAGGTGTTTCTGTCTGTGTCTTTGCGATGAATGGTGGTCAGAAATTGGGCATTGTGGACTGAGACAGTGATATCTAAAAAAGCCATCTGGGATTGATGCCAGCAAAAGTTAAATTGTAAATTAGAGTCACAGGTGTTGAGCCAGTCGATGAACATAAATAATTGTATCTCGGTGCCCCGCCAGACCAAAAAAACATCATTGATGTATCTTAACCAGGTTACAATGTGTTGAAACCCCTCTGAGGGATATACAAAGGAGTCTTCAAACTCTGCCACAAAAAGACAGGCCAAACTGGGGGCCATGGTGGCCCCCATCGCCGTGCCTTTTACCTGTAAATAAAATGTGTCATGGAATCTGAAATAATTTTGTGTGAGTGCTAGGGTTGCCAGCGTAACTAACAGTGAGGTCGGGACTCTCTGGGGATCCGTGCGAGTGTTTAGAACTTTTTCAATGACCCTAAGCGCAGCGGGTTGAGGAATGTTGGTATAGAGAGAAATAATATCAAGGGTAACTAGAAAAAACGGCTCAGTTGGGAACGGAATTGAGTGTAAAAGAGTGATGAAATGTGCCGAATCCCTAATATAGGAACGGATCAAAGGTACAAATGGCTTTAAAAAAAGGTCCACAAATTGGGACAAAGGTTCCAATAATGAACCGATGCCAGCCACAATAGGACGTCCAGGGGGGTGTTGAGAGTCCTTGTGAACCTTAGGTACCGTATAAAAAACTGGAGTAATAGGATGCTGAGTCACCAAAAATTTGGCCTCTCGAGGGGTCAAAATGCGGCGTTCCACTGCCTGCTCGACAATGACTTTAATCTGCTGTAACAGCTGGGAAGTGGGGTCCTCCAGTAATGGTTGATAAAAGGAGGTATCAGAAAGTTGACGCATGACTTCTGATATGTAATCATCTCTATCCTGGATAACAATCCCCCCTCCCTTATCCGCTGGCTTTACTACAATCGAGTTATCATTCTGAAGAGTCAGTAACGCTTGTGATTCCAGTTTGGAGAGATTAAATTGGGTATAATGACGAGTGGAAGTGAGCGCCCTCATGTCCTGGTCCACCAGCCTCTCAAAGGTTAAGAGAAGCGGATCGCCAGGGCCTGGGGGGACCCATCTCGACTTTGCCCGAACTAGTGAAAGATCTGGAGGGGAAGGAACATCTGCAAAGAACTGCTTAATTTTCAGCAATCTACAAAAGCGGTGAAAATGTACTTTATAATCAAATAAGTTAATTTGCACCGTAGGCACGAAAGACAGACCCTTGGTTAATACATGTAATTCAAGCGGTGAAACAATCGTGACGACAAATTGAAGACAGAGGGACACTCTAAAGCCATGGGTCGGATGCCTGATTCATGGCCCGGGTGGTCCGTTGAGTCTGTTGTACTCGACCCCGGGAGCGGGTGTTGCGGATGGTTTTGGAGGGAATGCCTGGGTCCGGTGGACGCTGGCCTGAATCTAAAAAAGAGGCTGCAATAGAGGCATAGCGTGATGACGACCCAAGTGTAGAAGATGAGCTTGGGAGAGCCGTAGAGGTAGTTGCCGCGGAGTCCTCGCGTGGAGGCTGTGGATGCGTAGCTGGA
Source organism: Rhinatrema bivittatum (assembly GCF_901001135.1). Lineage (NCBI taxonomy): Eukaryota > Metazoa > Chordata > Amphibia > Gymnophiona > Rhinatrematidae > Rhinatrema > Rhinatrema bivittatum. The sequence continues at coordinate 672,670,768 of NC_042616.1, read as the reverse complement.
GTGTCCTCGCCCGAGGAATCGCCAGATGAATTGTGCGCAAAGGTAACTTTCCTTGCAGGCTGGGGACGGGACTTGGACATCCATTTATATACAAAACCAGACTTATAATCGGTTTCGTCTCGAATTAATTTTTGATGTTTTATCGTCTTTAAATCAGTACGAAACTTGTTAAGCTGGGTTAGAAATTCTGAATGTTCCTGCTCAAAAGTAGTGCTCGACGTAGAATGCTTGATAATGTCCATGTTCTTTGTTAAATCTTCCTGTAGGGAGGTCTGTAAGTGCTTTGTGGTTTCAATAATCAGTACCATAAGGCCCAAAGAGCACTTATTTAAAATCTGATTCCATCGGGTAATAAAGGTGGTATTATCGGTGTGTAGACGAGGTTCCTTCTGAACCCGGAGACCTCGCGGAATCCGGCGCACCCGGCAATATTCTATGAGGGTCGCAGCATGTAATTCAGCGCGAGTCAGACGTTTTTGGATGTCAATAACGTCAGCCCAAGTTACTGAAGGGGGTGTCGAGGAGAGTGGTTCGTCAAAAAAATGCTGGTCAGACAATACTGCGTTCAAATCTGCTTCCGAATAACTGAAGGTTTGGTCATCGGCCGCCATTTACAGCTCAAAGATCAAGGTAATCCAGAACCAAAAGTACATGCGAGAGCAGGCTGCACTTTGAAGCAATATCACATAGTACAAAAAGTGCAGATAAATTGTCAATCCTGACAAAGGACTCAAAGCAGGTTTCAAAGGTGAAATGAGTTTTTATTAATTCATTAGGCAACTCCACTGGTTTATATCGCAGAAAGCTTTACGGCGAACGCCCCGACACGGTCCCGTGTTTCGCCTAGGGCTGCATCGGGAGGGCACGCCAGCAGGGATTCACATACGAAATACTGAAATAAATCAATCAAAAGTCAGGATGCTATATAGGTCTTACAGCCGAATAAAGGTACAAACAAGTTAAACCACAACTCTTACCTGACAGCTGATGTGCTTAATTTATCTGCACTTTTTGTACTATGTGATATTGCTTCAAAGTGCAGCCTGCTCTCGCATGTACTTTTGGTAATTGAAGTCTCCCATTATTACTGCACTACCAATTTGGTTAGCTTCCCTAATTTCTCTTACCATTTCACTGTCTGTCTTACCATCTTGACCAGGTGGACAGTAGTATACCCCTATCACTATAGTCTTCCCCGACACACAAGGGATTTCTTCCCATAAAGATTCAATTTTGAATTTAGTCTCATGCAGGATGTTTATCCTGTTGGACTCTATGCCATCCTGGAGATAAAGCGCCACACCTCCTCCCGGGTGCTCCTCTCTGTCATTGCTATATAATTTGTACCCAGTATAGCACTGTCCCATTGGTTATCCTCTTTCCACCATGTCTCTGAGATGCCAATTAAGTCTATGTCATCATTCACTACTATACATTCTAATTCTCCCATCTTACTTCTTAGACTTCTGGCATTAGCATACAGACATTTCAAAGTTTGTTTTTTGTTTGTATTTTCATTCTGCTTTTTAATTGATAGGGATAAGTTAGAATTGTTTTAGCTCAAGTGAGTTTGTAGTTACAGGCATGGACTATTTTTCTAATTATTGGAACCTCACTGTCGGGATGCCCTAATTCTAATGCATGATTAGTATCCCTTGAAGATACAGTCTAACTTCAGTTAGTCAGCCAGAGTGACTCACTGCTCTCTTGATTAACAAATGTTGGTCCCTATTCAAACCCAATCACACTACCTCAACACCTTTCCAAGGTGAGTAACTGAGCTGAACTATTCAACTTTTTTACTTAGGTATACACTGCTCCTAGCTTATTTCTAGCCTCTGGCTACTTTTTGGGTTTTTTGTTTTGTTTTTTTTGTGGGTTGTTTTTTTTTTTTTTTCAATGCAAACACTCAGGGGTAGATTTTATAAATGTATGCGGGGGCGTACTTTTGTTCGTGCACCAGGCGCGAACAAAAGTACGCTGGATTTTTTAAGATACGCACGTAGCCGCGCGTATCTTATAAAATCCGGGGTCGGCGCGCGCAAAGGGGTGCACATTTGTACAACCTGTGTGTGCCGAGCCCGGCACGCGCTGCCTGTTCCCTCCGAGGCCGCTCCAAAATCGGAGCGGCCTCGGAGGGAACTTTCCTTCCGCCTCCCCTCACCTTCCCCTCCCTTCCCCTACCTACCTCACCCCCCCGGCCCTATCTAACCCCCCCATCTTTGTTGGCAGATTTTCACCTGCGGTGGGGTGGGGGGTGGGGGGATTTGTTTAAATTGGCTCCTTTAGACGGTCGAATAATTTGGCGAAGATTCATTGTATTCGTGGGGAATAGCGATACGTTTCGCTTCCCCATGAATACAACGAATATGTCCCTATACGTTGCGGATTGCCAATTCGTAGGGAACGAATGCGGACCCCTAAAATTTACCTGCACAAAAAAAAGTAGCAAAGGAGGAATTCCCAGGGCACAGTTTCTCTTTGGATATCTCTGTCCAGGTAAATAGCAGCACTAAAGTTATCTGGACAACTTTGTCTGGCTAACTTTAGTCAGATATTCATCCAGTGAGGATTAGGGCTGAATATCCAGATACAGTTACCCAGACAGTTGGTTGGCTGAATATTGATCTCTATGAAATTGCACAACATACACACAAACAGGCCTACAAATAACAAAGCAACCCAAAAAACCTTTGCAGCTAATTTGGACACAGCAGCATGTCCAAGGGTTATGCCTTCTCTTGCTGTTGAGAAAGCTTATGTAGAATATCAGGTGACAGCAAGAGACGATAATGCACGCCACAGTACCTGCAGGCAGTCAGACTCACCAAAGTTTGGAAGACACCACTGTGTTTTCATACCCTAGCCACCACTCATGGCTGCTCTTTCCTATCTGGTGCTGCTGCATCATCTTGTTTTGTATCCATGTGGTTCAAACAGTTCATTAGTGGATTGCACAGCCATGGATAAAGCCAGTTCCAGTATGGAAGAGAGTCTGAGTCTACCTCTTTAAATATGCAGGGTTGTATAGCCCAGCAGAGATTTTGATGCCAGTGTCCTGGGACCCTCTGTGCCTTTAAGGGGGTAGACTCTACAGCTAGCATTTGCCTGAATTGCCTCTCCTGCACTAGGCCAATATCCAACCAGTACCACTGCTGCTGGCTCAATGCCTGATCATCCCAGCAGGTGATACCAGTGGTGCCCAGGTTGTCCTTTGTCTCCTGGAGCCCAAGCGATCACCCAGCTCGCCTTACCCAGAGGCCGGCCCTGCCTGTTGGCCTCTCTCCCACACTGGCATTGGGGTGTGGAGAGTCAAGTGGCTATGCAGTGATGGCCATGTTTTGCAGGACACCCCATACTGGGTGTTGGGTACCATAGCCGGTTCATAGCCTAAGGTCTAACTAAAAACTTGGTTCTGGCACCTATAATGTAACAATTCAAAACTTCTATGATTTGGTATTTGAAACTTCCTCATATGTTAGAGGACTGAAATACAACACTGTTGTTTCAGGTAAAGAAAATAACTTTGACTAGTTATGAATTTATGAGTGTTACAGAAAGCATAAGCACTGTATATTTATGACTGAGAGTATAATAAATGTCATGGTAACTCTGATAAATTTCTAGTCTTCTGAGGAACCCATGCTCACATGTGAACACATATGATTGTTGTTTCACTGGAAAGCCCCACTCTTTTGACAGCTAATACATCAAGACAGAAGAGAATCTTTGTTTAAAATAATATTTTCACTTAAAATAGATTTATTTTAATATCCCATCTAATTGTTTCTCCTTCATCGCCATCATATTGTACAATGTATATTTAATTAATAACCGCTTACTATTGCAAGACCAATTCAAATTCTCTCAGCTGCACATTTTAATCTAAGAACCTACCTGCTTGTGATTTCTGACTTGTTTGTGTGTTTGTGATCACTGAAATGAATCACAATTACAAATCATGATTCATTATTAATATAGATCCATAGAGGAATTCCTCTATCTGATGTATAATTGTTTTCATAGACCCAGAAGTGTTAATTAATAAAGCAGAATAAAACATCACACATAAGCAATGCCATCATGAAGTTTCTGGTGTTTTCAAGTGCCAAGCTCACAACCCCATAAGGTTACTCCAGCCTACCCAGAGGGCAACAAACACTCCTTCCTCCCTTCCTTACCACCCCCATTTCCCTCAAAAAAAAGAGAAAAACCACATCACTTAATAATGAAAACAATATCTAAGAACATTAAAACATAAGAAATTTCATGATGAGTCAGACCAAGTACCATTGAGCCCAGCATTTTGTCTCTGACAGTGTTGAGTCTAGGTCACAAATACTTGATAGTTTGTTGATCTATTTCTTGTATTTGACTTCCAGGGATAAGTGCTGGCTTTCCCAAGTCTTATGGAGGTCCATATTCAGACACAGTCTGCATAGCAAACATTCATCAAAATGTGTTATGGCATTAATGCACGCGATAATGCATGTGTTAAGAACAATAACTCGTGGCGCAAATACAAATTTTTTGGAGGGGCAGGATCAGGGAGGAGTTTAGTAAAATGAGGGGTACTATCACATGGTTTTAATGCCAAAAATATCTACACCTTTTTTCCTGGCGTTAGGTTGTCTGATATGACCGAAATGGCCATAACGCAATTTGCGATACATTTTTTGAATTGCATTTTGCCCATTACTGGACTGGGAGTGGGGAGAGAGAGGGAGAGAGAGAGCCTCTGGGGAGGCCCTCATAGTGTACAACTATTTATATCTCTATAGGAGGGCCTCCATAACCCTGTTATAGAGTGCATCAAGCTAGAGTGAGAGAACAAGGTAGAAATGTCATCTTTGTGAGACTTTCCTCACTCCAAATGTTGTCAAATCTTCACTAAGGTATACTGTGCTGTTTGTACGTCTCACTCTACATGTGAAACTGGCCCCTAAACCCTAAACCACCACCAACACCTCACCTCGACCTATTAGATGGCCCTCCTATAGATATAGTTACTTTACTACTATGAGGGCCATGTAGAAAGTGTTACGATCCCGGTCACTAGCTTAGTGACCGGGCGCTTACCTCCTGCTCACTCGCTGCTTGGTGCCGGGTTCCAGGCCGCTCGAGCCGAGTGGCAGCGGCGTCTCCACGAGGGAGACGCCGCCGAAGACTCCTCCCCTCGGCCAGGGAACGCGCGCGCGCGAGGGTCGCGGTTTTGTGCGTTCAGCACCCGGATGTGCTGACACGCCCCCGAGTGACGTCAGATGCCGGCGGGACATTTAAACAGCTGCCGGGGGTTTCAAAGTTGCCTTTGCAACGCGGTCACTCTGCTGAGCCCTAGTTGCTGTTCCTGTTCGTCTGGTTCCTGATCCTTGCCTGCTTGTTCCTGGATTCTGTTTGCCTGCCTGACTCCTGGTTCCTGCTCTACGGTATTCTGATCTCTGCCTGCCTTGACTCCGGTTTGTGACTTCATTCTGCCTGCCTGCTGCCTGCCTAGACTCCGGTTTGTGACTTCATTCTGCCTGCCAGCTGCCTGCCTAGACTCCGGTTCGTGACTCCGTTTTGCCTGCCTGCTGCCTGCCTTGACTCCGGTCCGTGACTTCATTCTGCCTGCCTGCTGCCTGCCTTGACTCCGGTCCGTGTCTTCGTTCTGCCTGCCTGCTGCCTGCCTTGACTCCGGTCCGTGTCTTCGTTTTGCCTGCCTGCTGCCTGCCTTGACTCCGGTTCGTTCCTTCGTTTCCTGTTTCTTTGCACCCTTCGCCTAAGTCCCAGCGGCCCGGGTCCCTACAGGCTCTTCCTGGGGGGACCTCGGGCTTCCAGGGTGAAGACTCCTAAGTCCTAGCGACCAGGGCTCCCACAGCTCCTCTGGAGGGGTCTCGGGTTTCCAGGTGAAGTTCCAGCTCGTCCAACGGGTGTTCTGCCTCCCGACTGTCTTCCACGCCAGTCGGCCCAAGGATCCACTCCTGGATTTCGGCAGTCATAACAGAAAGCCTTGCGCTTTCTCTCTCTCTTCACAAGATGTGAAAAATATGGATTATCACAAGGTGCACTAAGTTTACCACAATGCGAAGCAGTAAGTTAATGCGTGGTGCGGTAATTCTAAAATTTCCCTAAACACACCCCTTTTTCTTAATGAGGACGTAATCAATGCATTAATAATGCATTTTGATGAATCTAGAGATTAGCTGGAAAAACTTTGGAGGTATATTGAATAGAGCTGGCTATCTTAAAGTTAGCTGGCTAAACATAGCTGCCTTTTAGGGCAGCTATTTGGCCTGACTAGACTTAGCCAGCTAAGGAGCAGATTTACTGAGCTTTTTTTTACCATAGATACAGAGTTGTCAATATTCCAATCTGGCCGTTTAAGTAACTTAGAGGGTTATTCATCAAATCAAATTAGGGCCTTATCACGGGTGTTAGGGCCCTAATGCCTGCAATAATGCCATAAAGCCCACAATACATCGCGAAATGTGCATGCAAATTTTAAAATGTTTCCTGAATGGGAGGAGTTTGGGCAGAATTAATTAAAAATGATGGGTGCTTAGCACTGTGTGCAATAGCATAATGCACTTTATTGCCAGAAATAAATACACCTTTTGGCTGGAATGCTATGCGATGTGCTCTAAAAATCACAAATCCTATTTCAGGGAGAGAGAGAGAGAGAGAGAGAGGGACACTCTGGGGAGGCACACATATTAGTTAACTTTTTATACCACTGTAGGAGGGGCAACCAGTAACTAGGGGTGAAGTTTTTGTGGTGCCCTAGCCTTTTTGGGGCAGTTTTACATGCACAGTCAGAAGTATGAACAACACAGTACACATCAGTGAAGATATGGTGTGATTTGGAGTTAGAAAAGGTACACAAATATGACATTTGTACAATACATTCTCTACCTAGCTGCTACAAAAAAAAATGCAATAAAGAAAGAAACAAGGCCTGTCAAGGTTACCTTTCCTCACCACCCATCCCTCTGACCCACAAAATTTCCGGGACCAAGTTCCTCCCCAGCCCCTACTTTCTCAGCTCAGGGGGGAGGGGGGATCCGCTGATGAAGCCTATGCACAAATTGAAGCCTTGGCCTTGCATTGGAATAGTCTGCAGTAGGTCACCATGACCTCAGTCTAGGCTCTATGCAAAGCCCAGGCTTCAAGGTCTGGTCCCAAAGCCTGTGCCTCAGTTAAGACCCAGGACTGATACAGGGGCCTTATCCAGAGGGAAGCTGATCCTCAATGTCTGGGCCTCAGCCTAGGCCAAGATTAGAGTCCAGGCCCTATAATGGGTCCCAATCTGGAGAACAGGTCCCAATGCATGAGCCAAGGCCTGATTCTGGGGCTCAACCTGGAAGCTAGGTCTCTACAACTGGGCCTCAGCCTGGTCCAAGGCCCAAGCCAGGGCCAGAAGTTGATGCCAGGTCCAGATGCCTGGGTCTCACCTGGATCCAGGCTCAAAGCCAAGGCCTGGTCTGGAGACTAGGTCTCAAAAACTGGGTCTCAGCCTAGACCAATGCCCAAGCCCAGGATCAATGCCGGGGGCCTGGTCTATAGACCAGGTCCTAACCCTTGGCATCTGCATGGACCCAGGCCTAACACCAAAGCCCGGACATCCGATGTGTCATCATCTTCTTTCTTATTTACTATGATGGCTTCTACTGGAGTTGTGCTTGAGTTAATTAACGAGGGAGCTTCTCTTGTCAGTGGAGGCCACCATTTTGTTGTATGGCAGTCATTTAAACTGCTGTAAAACAAAAAGGTGGCCTGCGCTGAGGAGAGAGACACCATAATTAACTCCAGTGTGTACCCAGCAGACCCATCTTGTAAAGGAGAATGAAGAAAGAAGAGGCCATAGGTCAAAGACCTGGGCTCTGGCCTCTTTCCTTGGGCCTAGACCAAGGCCCTAGCATCAGGCCTGGACCCGGGTCTTGACATAGGCTGAGGCCCATGCATTAGGACTGGGTCTTCAGACTAGCCCCAGCAACAGGCCAGGGCCAAGATCTTTTCTAGTTCGAGGCCCAGGCATTGTGACGTGGCATCTATGTTGGACCCAGGCATCAGTTCTGGGCCTGGGCCTTGGTCTAGCCTAAGGTCCAGGTGTCACAACCCAGCCTCAAAACTGGATGGGATGTCAGTTCAGGTAAGTGGGGGCCGGGAAGTTTCCCAGCCCAGGCAAAATATTTGGGGCCTTGCCTTTGCTCAGGTCTTTGTCTAGGCCCAAGCATTGGGCCAAGGCCTAGACCCAAACTCTGGCATCATGCTTGAGTGTAGGATACAGTCCCTGAGTCGGGCTTTGCCCTATATCTAGGTGAGACACCAGCTTAGGCCAGATGGGTGACTTTTTTGTGGTTCTCAAAAAATGTGAAAATCAGTGAAGCGGTTTCAGATTTATTATGTTAAATTGTTACCGTACTATGATGGCACACGAGTAATTTGTAATCTATATCACCCATATTTCTCTTTATCGTGCCGTTCTGTAAATCGTTGTGATGGTATTTAACTTAACGACGGTATAGAAAACTTTTTAAATAAATAAATAAAAATGTTTTCTGAAAATCCAAATAAACTATATCAACTGCATATTTATTTACATCATAAATAATATAGTTTAAATTGGTAAGGCAAGACTTACCTTTATAAAAACACATTCTCCCCCAGTAAGCTATGTCTATGTACATGTTCTGTAATTTTGTTTTTAAGAATAGCTTCTACTATTTTGCCTGGAACCAATGTCAGGTTCACTGGTCTAAAATTTTCCTGCTCACCTGTGCAGCCTTTTTTAAAAATTGGTGTCACATTGGCTACCCTCTAATCGTCTGGTACTGTAGCTATCTTAAATGATATGTTCCAGGTCAACAGAAACAAATCTGAAATTTTGTGTTCGAGTTTCTTCAGAATTCTGGGGTGAATACCATCTGTTCCCAGTGATTTGTTACTCTTTATTCTGTCAATCTGATTTATTATATATTCCAGTTTTATGGTGATTTTGTTTATTTGCTTATAGTTATCACTATCAAAAAATGATTCCAATGTGGGTAAGACCTTGACAAAAAGAGAGTCAAAGAATTCATTTAGTTTTTCTGCTATTTCTTTGTCCTCCCTGATGACCCCTTTTACTCCTGGTTTTCCTAGTGGCCCAACTAACCCTCTGACAGGATTTTTAATTTGAATGTATTTGAGAAAAACGTTTAGTACTTCTTTTTTTTATTTGCAATTTGTATTGCTGTTTATCATTAACAGATATAAACAGTATTATTAATATACATAGAGGCAAACAGTTTAGTACTAAGGGCAGTGGCTATTCTCTAAGTGAACTTAATAGCAGGTAATGGACTTCTCCTCCAAGAACTTATCCAATCCTTTTTAAACACAGCTATACTAACTGCACTAACCACATCCTCTGGCAACAAATTCCAGAGTTTATTTGTGCGTTGAGTAAAAAAGAACTTTCTCTGTTTAGTTTTAAATGTGCCCCATGCTAACTTCATGGAGTGCCCCCTAGTCTTTCTACTATCTGAAAGAGTAAATAACTGATTCATATCCACTACTATATATGCCTCCTAAATTTTCCTCTTTCAGTATATTTTCAATATCTTCTGATTCACATAAGCCAAGTAATGGCTCTTCAACTGAATCAGTGGAGAAAAATATGGCTTTCACTGCATCATCTGCTGCAATCTTTCCCTCTTGTTGAGAACAGACAATTGGAGATAAATACCCACTGTATTCTACACTCTGCAGTGGCACTTCATCATCTCATATGCCAGTTGTTTTTTTTACATAGAGCTTGCTCCTGCTACCTTAATAGTCCAGAAGAAATCCCTTTTCATTTTCAGAGCAGGACTACTTTTTGGGTTCTTCCTGGCAGTGCCAGTGCCATCCTGCCCAATTTTGGACACATTTAAATTTACTTCATCTGCTCTGCCTTTCCCTGACCCTGAAATGATTGTTTTTATGTCACTGGGGATGTGAAGATTACAACAGAGATTTAATATTTTGTGGTGGTATTGTAATATCCACTGCTTAGTCCCCATTACCCACAATGTGCCTGCTGCCAGGCAAGCAGTGAGTGTTGCACTGTCTGCACTATTTCTTTGACACAGGCTTAATGGTATAGCCTGTTATGCTGCACTCTTTGCCCTGCCCTCACTACTCACTTACACTCAATACTGCCTAGCGACCACTGCCCATCCTGTGCCCACTGCCAGGTAGAGAATAAATGAGTATTCACCAGAAAGGAAAAACAAAACAGCAACTGCAAACGAAGTAACACAAATCTGCAATGAGACACAGATATTGTGATGCAGCGGTGTCTCAAGGCTTAACTTTCCTCTCTTGTGTGACGGGCTGTTGATGAGTTGGCACAGTGAGACTATATAATATGCCTCAGCAAAAAACAAGAACTCAGAGAGAACCCAGAGCTCAGATTTCTCACAATGTCTTGAGAAGCAGTGCAGAGCAAATATCTGACTCCCTTAGTCTTTAAGATCAGCATCACAATACCCAATCCACAGCTATAGGTAAGACTAGCAAATTGCTTCACTGTGATATGTCATTCCTCTCATCTCCTTGACAACATGCCCATCCTCCCCTTCTCTGCTGACTGCCTGCTCTACATATTACCAGTTTCTAACTGCACACGTGCACCTGTTGCTCTCCCTATGATTTCTATGAGTGCATTGACTATAATGGCTTATAGAAATCATTCTATTTCAAATGAATGAAACTAATAGGATTTGTTTAATTCATGGTGCTCATTCAATTTGTTTCAGGGCCCTTCAAAAGAAAAAAATTGCCCCCCATTTGTTTTGTTTTTCTGTTTAGTTTTAAAATAATACACATCCCTACTTGGGGGTCTTCTCTCACTCTGCTTTGCTGCTATGCCCCATACTTTACATCTTAGTAGTCTTTATTTTATTTATTTAAATAATTTATATACCGGAGGTTCCTGTATAATATACATATCACCCCGGTTTACATAGAACAGTAACAATCGCTACATTTAGCGGTTTACATAGAACAGGATTAAACAACGAAGTTTTACATTGAGCAAAAGACGTAAACAAGTTTTTACATTGAAACAAATGAAGTAAACAAGTTTTTACTTTGAAACAAATTAATAGAAGTAAGCAAATAGTAAATACTATTAAACCGTTAATAAACATGCGGTTAATAAATCAATAAATAACATGGAGATATGTAAGTCCACATGAGTATATGTATGTAGACTGTATGTAGTCAGCATGAATATGTGAATCTCTAATTGAATAAGGAAGAATAAAATAGATCTGAAAAATATCATTGTGGGAGTGAAAATACTTTTTTCCTGTTCTTGGTTCTAGGGGAAAGCAAGTTTGAACAACCAAGTCTTAAGTTTCTTTTTAAATGTAGAGTGGCATGGTTCCAGACGCAGGTCTGGAGGGAGCGAGTTCCAAAGTGAAGGGCCTGCTGTCGACAATGCATGTTTCCTTAGAGCGGATTTCGCCGGTTGTGTGATTAGTCTGTTCTGATAAGCGCTTCTGGTAGGTTTTACGGATGTGTGTAGTTGAATTTGAAATGTTAAGTTGAGAGGCGCGATGTTGTATAAGGTCTTATGTATCATCGTTAGAGACTTGAATTGGATCCTGTATTTAATTGGAAGCCAGTGGAGGTAGTGGAGGATTGGGGTGATATGATCTCTTTTCTTGGCATTTGAGAGAATTCTTGCTGAGGCGTTCAAGACCATCTGAAGTGGTTTGGTGGTGCATGCTGGTAGGCCTAGGAGGAGAGAGTTACAGTAGTCTAATTTTGGGAGTATGATGGCTTGTAAAACCATGCGGAAGTCCCTGTATAGGAGGAGTGGTTTAAGTTTCTTTAATGTTTGAAGTTTAAAGAAACATTCTTTTGTTGTGTTGTTGACGAATTTGTTGAGATTGAGTCTGCTGTCTATGATGACTCCCAGGTCTTTAACTTGTTGCGTGATGAAGTGCCCGGTGGTGTCCGGATGTTGATTAGTGTTAGAATGTGACGGGGGGGTATAGTTTTCCGGTGCTATAATGAGGATTTTGGTTTTGTTTTTGTTTAGGACCAAGTTGAGGCTGGTGAGTAGATTGTTGATAGTAGACAGACATTTATTCCAGTATGATATGGCTTTGTGTAATATAGGCAGCCAGGATATTCATACACATTGCTGTTCTGTTTTTTTCTTTCTGTTGAATACTCATTTATTCTCTACCTGGCAGCGAGCACAGTGTGGGCAGTGTCGTTAGGCAGTACTGAGTATAAGAAAGACAAGGGGGCACTCCATGAAGTTAGCATGTGGCATATTTAAAACTAATCGAAGAAAGTTCTTTTTGACTCAACTCACAATTAAACTCTGGAATATGTTGCCAGAGAATGTGGTTAGTGCAGTTAGTATAGCTGTGTTTACAAAAGGATTGGTTAAGTTCTTGGAGAAGTCCATTACTTGCTATTAATTAAGTTGACTTAGAAAATAGCCATTGCTATTACTAGCAACAGTAACATGAATTGGTTTAGTTTTTGGGTACTTGCCAGGTTCTTATGGCCTGGATTGGCCACTGTTGGAAACAGGATGCTGGGCTTGATGGACCCTTGATCTGATCCAGTATGGCATGTTCTTATGTTCTTATGTTTATAAAGTTAAAGAATACGCCGACAACAAGTTGGAATCAACAGGGCCGCAGCTTTATTACATAACCAGGAGGTGTACGAGCCCAGGTACACCAAAATTAGGTAGCTTCCAGTAATCATCTGCCACCACCTAGCAAGATGATCAGCACTAGCCACCTGACTAGCGAGTTCTGAAAGCCTTACTCAGTATTGTAATCCCTGCCACCTCCCAGCAGAGAGCCGAGCCAGTGGCCCCCGCCACCACTCAGCAAGGAGCCCATAGTAGACAACTGCACCCAGTTGTCCTCCTAAGTCGAGTTGTAACAGGAGCAAAGCTTAGCAGCAAATTAAATAAATCTGAACCCAAGTGGCTCGGGCCACCCGCCACAGACACAGATATGAAATATTCTGTGACCCCCAAAGATGTGGCCCTAAGGAAACAATTCTTCCAAAACCTCCTGAATTGAATTGAGAATAAATGATAGGTGGACCCCCATCCCATCCAAATAAACCGTGTTCAAAATCCCAGGACCATTCATGGCGTATATGGTGGCCACCCAGGAGCACCAACCAAGACCCAATCTGCTGGTTAGCTTTGACCCTACTCCTGCGCCAAATTAAATTATTCAGTTCAGCAGGCCTTGCTATAATGTCAGACCAGCAAATTACAACCACAGAAAACAAAATGGATGTGAACATTAAGTCCTTCTGCAACATGCTGATAAATTTACGGCCTGAAATTCTTCCCCAGTCGTTACCCTCGAGATGAATGATCAGCACTTGTGGCTGACCAACAGCTCTAACCCATAACGCAAACATGGGATCAATTCATCCCAAAACATTTCCCGATGGCCCAACCAACGAACCAGCATCCCCCCGATGAGCTAAGTCCAGATGAGGCACATAAGGATGTCCACATGCATGCTTGTGAGTCCAAACGACATAGGAATGTCTGACAATCCATGCACAATTCTGAGTGCATGCAGCACCTACAAAGAAAAAACAATTAGGAACTGTGCACAATTACATAGGCCCTGGATGGACATAACCCTCAAATGTGTCAGATCTCCACCTACCAATCCTCTGGATCACCCCCCTTCCCCAATAATCCAGCAGAAGCCACTGAGGTTGCAGCACCAATCCAAAAGGAATGTGTTCCAAACTGATGGACATCCAAGCTGACCGCAGCTAGGGAAGATCGAAGAACCATTTTGAATTGGTACTTCATCAGCGAGCAAAGGTCCGCATGAACCAAAAATTGGGCAGCACCGGGAGCACAAATCTGCGAAAACTGCAAAGCATTAGCCACCGGACAAGAGCGCAAATCCGGAACCGACTGCAGAGTCACTGAAAGCCCCTTGCCCCCCTGGTCAGTCTTGGATTTAGGTATGAATAAAATAACAAACGAGCTCGATAATACGACGTGCTTCACCAACAGGCCAGTGGATTCAGTCTCTTTTGACGACCTAGCCACCAATTTGTTGACCCTAAAAGCTCCAAAAAAGGCGAACATGACATCCATATGAAAAAGAAGGCATTCATACTGGGATGAGCAGACACCTGGTAATATATCCCACAATTTCAAAAGAATATCATGGGTTGCAGCCCACCTGGTCAACAAACGTCGAATTACGAAACGACCAATAGGAAAACTCCAAACATGGGCTCTCATGAAGAAGGAAAATCCGGCAAGCTGCCTGCTAACTGCCGCTTTAGAACAAGTTCCCAAGTCCAACCCAAAGAGGAAAGGAAAGATGCCACTTTGTGGGCACCGATTACTTAACCTTTGCAAGTGGTGGGAACTAGTGATGCTCGCAGCAATGTCCAGGTTTCAGGGAAACAAATTTGCTTAGGAAAGGAGGTACCGAAGCTCCACATGGATCCACATCTGGAGCAACCTTCCAAAACAGCTCCCTCTTGGAACGAGAAAGAGAGTCAGCCTTACCATTAGTGTCACCAGGGTCATGGCGAGCCCATATAGTCACGTTTAATAACATGCAACTTACTATAAGTTCTCACAACAATTCAGAAATCATAATGCACTTAGCAGATCTTTTATTAATGATGTCTACAACGCCCAAATTGTCACACCAGAATATGACTCTCTTATCCCTTAGGCGCGGGCCCCATATGCGAACTGTGACCAGTTGACCTCCCACTACCTCTCAACCTTACTGACATTCCGCAGACTCTGGATCTTGAGGGTCTTGCTGCCACTCTGCCTTGCTGATGTTTTTATTTATTTATTTATTTATTTATTTATGTATTTGACATGTTTTGTTTACCGTCATTCGGATTCGCCATCAGAACGGTTTACATAATCATGCAACAGGTTGTATACGCATCATCACGGTGTCATATCATGTAAGTTGATTACATATAGTAGTTACTATTTGCAAGGCTAATTACATATAATAGTTATTACTTGTAAGGCTAATTATAAGTTATTACTACTTGTAAGGCTAATTACATACTTACAATAAGGTATTACATACAGGAAAGTTATTACATTTAAGAATTCTATGTTAGGTCTGGGGCTGTAACATTTTTCATTTTGTTGGGTTGCATGTGTACTTGGTGAGCTGGTTGGATGAGTGAATTTGAGTAGGGTCTGGTGAACAGCCAGGTTTTCAGTTCTTTTTTGAACATTTTAATGCTTGGTTGAGATCTTATTTCCACTGGTATTGAGTTCCATAGTGTGGGGCTGGCATTTACCATTCATGCTGCACTCTTGAGGTTCTTCTGCCACTCAGCCTTGCTGCCATACCCCAGAATTTATAGCTTAAGAGGCTAGCTGCCACTCAGCTTTACTGCCATACTAAAGGCTCTTCGCTTTGAGGTTCTTGATAGGGATGTGAATCGTTTTTTGATGATTTAAAATATTGTCCGATATATTTTAAATCGTAAAAGATCGTTAGAGGCACGATACAATAGGAATTCCCCCGATTTATCGTCAAAAATCGTAAATCGGGGGAGGGGGAGGGGAAGGGGGAGGGCGGGAAAACCGGCACACTAAAACAACCCTAAAACCCACCCTGACTCTTTAAAATAAATCCTCCACCCTCCCGAACCCCCCCCCCAAATGTTTTAAATTACCTGGGGTCCAGTGGGGGGGTCCCGGTGTGATCTTCCACTCTCGGGCCATGGCTGCGTTAATAGAAATGGCGCCATTTTGGTTCCTGTCCCCCGACGTCACGAGTGCAGGAGATCGCTCCCGGACCCCCGCTGGACCCCCAGGGACATTTGGCCAGCTTGGGGGGCCTCCTGACCCCCACAAGACTTGCCAAAAGTCCAGCAGGGGTCCAGGAGCGACCTCCTGCACTCATTGCCGTATTGCAAAATGGCGCCGGTCGTATGGCCGTATTGCCGTATTGCAAAATGGCGCCGGCCGTATGCTGTATGGCGCCATTTTGCAAGTCTTGTGGGGGTCAGGAGGCCCCCCCAAGCTGGCCAAAAGTCCCTGGGGGTCCAGCAGGGGTCCGGGAGTGATCTTCTGCGCTCGTGACGTCGGGGAACAGGAACCAAAATGGCGCCGGTGCTACCTTTGCCCTGTCATATGACAGTATTCAATAATACATAGTGACATATAAATTCATTTCTCAATCTTTATTAGGAAAAATTATTTTATAAAAAATCCCAACCAATATACCTTTAAATATATCCCGGATCACCACATTAAAAAATTCACCACCATCAAATAGTCACCACCTTCAAATTCTCTCACATCCCATTCATTCAATCACTTACTTTCCAATTTATACAAAATCTTAATAAATTCACATTGAATATACAAAAAATAACTCGTATTTCTTTAGTAAGCAGAAAGAGTCCAAATCCACCAAACTTCTTCTTCGTTCCCAGAACGTGACAACAGTTCAATGTATCTTCATCCTCTCGACATGTTTCGCCTTTCCTCAGGCTTCCTCAGGAGAGCTTTTATAAGGTCTCCTGCTGCTTATGTCATCATTTGTTATCCAACGGAGTAATGTTCTCTACAAACATTTCACAACTTTAATTAATATCAAATTTAAAAATATTTAACTACTCTTAACATCTTTCAAATATATTTCTAAACACTTCATCATTAGCTTTTACCTGAACGTCCCGGCTATGCTCTCTCGGACGTACAGCAGATATCCCGACTCTTACTTCACATCACCTTGTACAGACTTAGATATATCTCTCTCTCCTAAAGTCAAGTAAATCAGGAAAAATACACTTCAAAAAAAAACTGAAGGCTAAATTTCTCACACATACATCGGTTGTATAAGAGAATCCTACCTTTTCTGGTTTCAACCAAAAAATGCCATATCCAAACCCTCAAACATTCACCATCATCGAGCGAGTCAGCGGAAGTGTAACTTTCAAGTTCCTCCAACTCTTTAAATCCCATTGAACCAATCAAAACAGACTATTCTTCAAAACTCCACCCCTCAATCACCCGCCAAGTTTAAACACAGCAACCTAAGTTCCACTACTCCTCAAAATTTAAAGGCATGCCGCCCAATCAATCTTATCATTCAGTCCCTTTGGCCACATAGTTCCCAAAGTATAAATCCATCGTTGCTCCGTTTGCAATAGTTTTTTATTCACATTTCCTCCCCGTCTACTACATATCTCCTGTAAAACAAAAAAACGAAGATCTTCAACCAAATGTTGATGTTCCCGCCAATGTTTTACCAGCGGCGCTGTCTTCACTTCATTTCTAATCCTACTACAGTGTTCAAGAATACGGAGTCTGATCACTCGCGATGTCTTCCCTACATAAAAAAGCCCACATGGGCACTGTATTATGTATATTACTGACCGTGTCTGACATGTAGTATAACCTCTCAAAAAAAAGGTCTTACCCGAAACTGGATGAATGAAGGATTGAGTCGATAAAGATAATTTGCATATACTACATTTGGAACAAGGATAATGTCCACCTTTACTCGTATCTCCCTTAACTCTAACTCCAATGTCTGAGTGCACCAGCATATCTTTAAGGTTTCTCGATCGTTTGAATGAAAACAAAGGAAGATCTGTCATCCCTTCAAACCCACTAACCAAATGCCAATGATCTTTAATCACCTGTATCAAATCCCCTACTCTATTCGAATAGGGCAACACACATACTAAGGAAGGTGTCTTTTGATCTCTTTTGGGATTCAATAACAGATCCCTATTCACATATCGGGCTCTTTTATAAGCCCGTCGAATTACACGTTTCGGATAACCCCTTTTATCAAACCTTTCCTGTAGATCTTTTGCATGAGTTTTAAATGTAGTAATATCCGAACAGATCCTCCTAATCCTAAAAAATTGTCCAACTGGGACATTTTCCCTAATATGCTTCGGATGACAACTACTAAAATGTAATAGCCCATTTATTAAGATTTTGTATAAATTGGAAAGTGAGTGATTGAATGAATGGGATGTGAGAGAATTTGAAGGTGGTGACTATTTGATGGTGGTGAATTTTTTAATGTGGTGATCCGGGGTATATTTAAAGGTATATTGGTTGGGATTTTTTATAAAATAATTTTTCCTAATAAAGATTGAGAAATGAATTTATATGTCACTATGTATTATTGAATATTGTTGTTGTGTGATATATTATATATATTGCCATAAGTATTGCATCCTGTCATATGACAGGGCAAAGGTAGCGCCGGCGCCATTTCTATTAACGCAGCCGTGGCCCGAGAGTGGAAGATCACACCGGGACCCCCCCACTGGACCCCAGGTAATTTAAAACATTTTGGGGGGAGGGTTCGGGAGGGTGGGGGATTTATTTTAAAGGGTCGGGGTGGGTTTTAGGGTTGTTTTAGTGTGCCGGTTTTCCCGCCCTCCCCCGATTTACGATTTAAACGATTAAAAAAAAAAAAAACAACCTGCGACGATCAGATTCCCTCCCCCCCCAGCCAAAATCGATCGTTAAGACGATCAATCACACGTTTCACATCTCTAGTTCTTGATGCCTCCCTATCCTGCTGCTATATCCATTATGCTATATCTTAGGGTACTGCTGCCACTCTGCCTTGTTGGCATTTCCCTGATGTAAAGCCTTGGGGATCTTGGTACCACTCTGCCTTTCTGCCACACCTCTGATGTACCATCATGGGGGACTTGCTGCCTCTCAGTCTTACTGCCATACCCCAGAATCTCTACCTTGGGGTCTTACTAGTATTCTGCTGCACATCTATACTTTTATTCTATACTTTGGGGGTCTTTCTGCCACTCAGCAGTGCTGCCAATTCACAGACCTTATACCTTGAGGATCATCCACTCAGCCTTGCTTCCATATCCTATACTTTAGATCTTGGGGGTCTTGCTGCCATTCAGCCTTACTGCTATACCACAGACTCTACATCTTGGGGGTCTTGCTATAAATCTGCCTTGATGTACCATCTTGAGGGTAGTAGTGCCACTTAGCCTTACTGCTGTAGCTAGACCCTATAATTGGAGTCTTGCTGCCATTTTCCCTTACTGCTATACCCTTACACTACACCTGCCACTCAGCATTGCCGCCATATCCCAGACTGTATTGCTGCCACTCTCCCTTGCCACCATGCCCCTGGGCCCTACACCTTGGTGTGTTCCTGCCACTGTGGTGGCTTTTTTCACCACTTATGGTACCTTGGGGTATTAATGCCACTTTTTGTGTTACTTTCTCCCTCAATCAGTGCCTTCCTGTAATCATTGCTGCATTGTTCACCCGTCACAGTGCCAGAGGTATTCATGCAACTCTTGGTGCTACTTTGACCCTCCTGTGCTGCCTTCTGGGGATCATGCCACTGTTGCTGGTACCCTCTTTTGAAGCCTTGTGATGTTCTTATCACTTTTGCTGATGCTTTGCTGTTATCACAGTGTGTTGGAGAACTCCTGCCACTGCTGGTACCCTTTTATCCTTTTATGGCACCTTAGGCTACTTATGCCACTCTCGCTAGAGTCCATCAAGCTAGGGTGAGGGAACATTGTAGAAATCTCATATTTGTGTGACTGTACTCAATCAAAATGATGTCAAACCTTCAGTGAGGTCTACTGTGCTGTACATACGTTTCACTCTGCATGTAAAACTGACCCCAAAACCCTTCACCACCACCAAACCCTCACCTCAATTATTAGCTGGCCATCCTGTACCAATATAAATAGGAGACTACAATGAAGGTCTTATAAAGAGAGTCTCCCCCCCACCCTCTCTCTCTCTCTCTCTTTCTCTCTCTCTCTCTCATACAAGAATCCTTTAATGCACTACTGAGTGACTCTTGGCTTTCCCCAATGTTCTAGTTTAAAAGCTGCTCTCTCTCCATTTTAAAAGATTCCATCTTAAAAATTGAATATTGTTCACTTCTGAATTTTAATTTGCTTTACATCTGAAGGACATTTCTAGAATGATAGATTTCTTTTTGAAAAATATTGTTTTACATATCTTATATTTTTGTCCTCATTCAAATTTGCATTTGCATATGATTAAGTCTGTACTTTGCTAGATAAAATGCAAACACAATGAGTTTTATCTACTAAATTGCATTACAGCTAACACATACGGTATTAATAAATTTGAAAATGCATTTCAAGTGCATTTCTGTAAAGTGGATCCACATATGTTACTAATATGGAGTTATGACCTCTACCATAGCCACATTAAAAATAATGCAATTGCATTACAATTTAATATTGTAATATAATAACACAGAAAATGATGTCAGATAAAGACAGAAATGGTCCATCCAGTCTGCCCAGTAGAGATTCATGCACACACAAAATCGTTTTTGAAACCAAACACTATCTATTTCATCCCTGCAAGTCTTCTCACCTCCTTTTTGTACCATTGTCCTGAAGATGCCCAAAATCTGCCAAACTGATGGCCTCCACTTCTTCACCTAACAAGCCATTTCAGGTTCTGCCATCTTCAATTTTGCAGCTCACAGAAAACTAGTGACCAAGCCAACATGTGATCAATTCAAACCACTGTTATTTAGGGTTGTAACTGCTGCTCCATGTAGGTTACCCTAATACTTGCTGTTAATAATAATGTGACTGCCAATTTAAATATGAGAGCTCTGAGATAATCAGCTCATTGCCATGTATTTTTTTTCAAAGCTGTATTATACTTGCCTCAGTCACTTTTGGAGGTGTAGTTAACTGCTAATGCTCTAGTACAGATTGCACCCGAGTTAAAATGGCCAAATTCAGTATAACACAGCATATTAACATGACTATGATATGGCTCTTATTAGTATAGTGATACCACCTTAAACTGCAGTTTACTGCATGCAGCAAATTGATGGTGTATGCAATTTAATTGCAGTTTAGTAGATATATGAATGTCCAATTTTGCTTCTCACATCAAAATTGTGTTCTTAAAAAATGTTAACATTCTTTCTACCAAATTTTGTTTATTGAGCTTGGAAGTGTAAGTATGTATGTATCAAGCAATAAGTGTACAAAGGGATACATGTGTAATGACTTTTTTTATCTGTAGTTATAATTAGTATGTAGAAACTATTTTGCCACTCTTCCAAAGGAAGTTCAAATTAAAATGGGGGTGCACTATATGAACATAGCTTTATATTATAACAAATAGTATTGAAAAGGCAAAGCATGACACATGTTTTCCTTTTTCTTGATTTTTTAGTTTTCTTGCTAATAAGCGGGCCGATACAGTAAAAATCGTGGGAGAGCGGGCGAGCGCCCGCTCTCCCTGCGCGCGCACAGGACACTCTCCTGTGTGCACGATACAGTAAAGTAATTTATTTAAATTAGGGTCCGCGGCAAAAAGAGGCGCTAGGGACACTAGCGCGTCCCTAGCGCCTCTTTATGGACAGGAGCGTCGGCTGTCAGCGGGTTTGACAGCTGACGCTCAATTTTGCCGGCATCGGTTCTCGAGCCCACTGACAGCCACGGGTTCGGAAACCGGACGCCGGCAAAATTGAGCATCCGGTTTTCAACCCGCGAGCCGCGGGCCCATTTTAAATATATTTTTATTTTTATTTTTTACTCTTTTTTTTTTTACTTTTTTTAACTTTTGGGGCCTCCGACTTAATATTGCCATGATATTAAGTCGGAGGGTGCACAGAAAAGCAGTTTTTACTGCTTTTCTGTGCACTTCCCCGGCAGACATTAACGCCTACCTTTGGGTAGGCACTAATTTCTTAAAGTAAAATGTGCGGCTTGGCTGCACATTTTACTTACTGTATCACACGGGAATACCTAATAGGGCCATCAACATGCATTTGTATGTTGCGGGCGCTATTAGGTTCGGGGGGGGGGGGGGATTGGACGCTCGTTTTTGACGCCCTATTACCCCTTACTGAATAAGGGATAAAGCTAGCACTGGTACTGTATCGGCCTGAAGGAAAGTAACTTTCAAAGTGGTAGGTGGGTGCACATGTCCCTACATTTATCAGGGATACGACTACACAATTATTACGTAGACCTCTCCTAAATGGACCTTTTTCTAAGACTTTCCACTGCCAGCCCTTCCCCCTCCTCTCCTTTCCTTCTGTGCCCCATACCCCTTCCTCTCCTCCCCTTTCCATCAGTGCCCCTTACCCTCTCCCCCTGGAATAGTCTGCACATTTGTAACCCCTGTTTTACGTACTCAATGATAAAGATAAAGTTGTATAGATTGTACAAAGTCATTCTCTTTCTATCTTTTCTACCCTCCCTATCAGTTCTTTTTATGTTATTATATATAATCATTTAATGTTTTTATCATGCTCATATTTTACACCATTTGCTTTAACTAGTATATGTTATTCTGTTCATTGTATTTTCCTCCTTTTCAGTTCAATGTAAGCCTTACATTGAACAATAATGTGCCTTACAAATGTCGGCAAAGAAAAGCCTATAAATAAATAAATACATAAATAAATAAATAACTATTTTATAACATACATGTGTATATAAGAGTATGTTATAAAATAGCCTGGCCACACACACAGCTGTACTAAATTTTAAGTGGGCACATGCCTGTGTGCACAAATCCCACTTCTATTGAGTCGGGGGGGTGGGGATTTTAAAAGAGATGCACACTGATGCCATTGCCATTAAAGCCAATTTATTCCCAGTTTGCCCAGTTAAGAGTAGGTCTTCCAAACCCCCTTCTTTAAAAGCCTTCCTTTCCCCCCTGTTAGCTTCAACTTTTAAAACCCTGCTTATCTGCCCATTTTTTTTGTTTTATCACTTACATGTTATGTATAGCGCATAAGTAAAGTTGTGCAGCATAGGACCCCAGCGCATGCAAGTGCATGTAAGTATTTATGCACTTATTTTAAGTTAAAATTCCGGAACACCCACGCCCCGCACAGACTATGCCCATACCCCACCCTTTTTGAAAACATTTCATTTGTGAGCACAGCGGGAGATATGTGTGAATCCGGGTGACTTTTAAAATCTGTTTGGCGCATGTAAACCCAATATATTCATGCATCCCCTAAGTGATATGCGCATCGGACTTTTAAAATTCACTTTGATCGTTGTATCAAATGACTATAATAGAAAGTTAGAGCTGTGGGAATCATTACCTTGAGAGAACCACAAGTGTACTGTAATCTATTCAACATGGAAATCATTTGTTTCAATAAAAAAAATGACAACAAAGTATAAGTATTTATACTGAACAACAATTACACCCTGTAGTAATATTTAATTGTGAGGTTTAGAAAGTGGCTAAACTACCAGGACTATTTCTTATATTACACACATTTTCTCGTATGGTTGGAACTCTGTGAGCTCAATTCACACATATACAGGATTAAGGAATATCTCCTGCAGAAAGTTAAGTGAACACAAATAATCACATATTATGAAAAAAAAAAAACCTGCACACAGCTCAGAGGCCCTACGAATATTGTGAAAATCAAATTAACAGCCTTCATGCAGGGTTTTAGGCTGATACCAGTTCAGAACTTGAATTTTGAGTGACCCATGCAATTGCCAAGATGTATGCTGTACTTTTACGGCATGTGGCTGATATTTAAATAGAAAGTTTACATTTGAAAAGTACCTGGCATTAGATATGCATATTAAAAGCACATGCATACATTGAACCTGCCATTTGTGTAGGCAGGGGCAGGGGTAAAATATTCTACATAATTTTGAACATGCCAAGTGTGCCTGCTGTTTTACTCCCCCAACTTAAGGAGGTTATTTTGTAAGCCTAGCGCACGCGAAAAGGGACTTTTTGCACATGAAAAGTCCCTTTTCGCGTGCGATAGGTTGCAGGGGGTGGAGTCGGGTTGGAGCTGGGGTGGGGAGGGCAGGAGTCAGGGCGACAAGGAGACGGACGTGGCGGTAACTTTGCTGGTGGCGATAAGGTAAGACCCATTATCGCGGCCAGTAGCGCGCCCAATAGCACCACCTTTCACGGTGGTGCTATTGGGTGCGAAAGCCAGCAGCGATAACATCGTGGTGGTGCGATCGCTGCCGGCTTTCGCAGGCCCGCTCCTGTTACCACCCTGATTTTAAAACACGCGCACATGCAAATACCGGGGGTTACGCGCAAGGCCCGGTCACGAGCGTAACCCCCCAGTACATGCCAAAGTGCTGGGCCTTTAGAAAGGGGCAGGCTGGAGGCGGGGTCTGGGTAGGGAGGGGCAGGGAGGGGGGGGGGGGTTGGACTGGGACAGCACCATTAGGTCCTGTTCTGGCCGGCACATGTAACTTACTTCTGCTACAAAGGAGCAGGTAAATTAATCTTCTATATAAATAAAAATGTTAAATAGTTTCGACAAAATTGCTAATCTCAGAAACCACTGAACCGATTGCTTTCAAATTTGGACACAACCTTCATTTCGCATACAGGAAGGTTCTTCTGTACTTATATTACAGATATGTCACACCTGTGACAGGTAAAATAGGTTTAAAGATTTTTTCCAGAAAACAGCGACATCTGGACGTAAGCGCCATCTGTTACACCTTACACTAACACACGCCACACTAATCATTTTGCCAGTCCAGGTCCACGTTTCACTTCCATTTTAACACATTCACGCACTTTTTTCGCCGGAAGATAACTATTTCCTTTACAGATAAAATACACCCACCACGATCCTCACACCCCACACACACATGCCAAATTAATTTACTTCCCAGGCCCTCACAACACACACAAAACCTGACAGAAGTCCGAGAGGCTCCAGCGGGGGGCCAGGACCGGTCCGGGACACATCTCCTGCACTACGGCTGTCGGCTGCCAGCAATCAACATGGCGCTGACGGCCCTTTCCCTTACTATGCCACTCGGGGACACCAATGGCGGCAGTAGCCCATGTGACATAGTAAGGGTGAGGTCCCCTCGGCGCCATTTTCAGGACTGGCAGCCGGCGGACCTTTGCCTTTACTATGTCAGAGGACCTACCGCTGCCATTGCTCCACCCCACTGACATAGTAAGGGCAAAGGGCCGTCGGAACCCGTTTCAGTGCTCGCAGCCGACGGACCAACACCAATACATCGCTCCTGGACCACTCCTGAACGCCCGCTCCACCGACTGACATTTTTATCAGGTCTCGGGGGGTCTGGAGGGTGGGGGGTGTTAATGAATTTATTGCGAACATCTCGGGGAGGGGTCACAAGGGGGGGCTGGTTTCATTCATTTGGCAACTCTGGGGGGGCAGGGGGGTGGGCTACTGTTTTTCACAGGGCTGGGGGAGGGGGGGCAGGAGAGTGTGGGGTGGTTAGTTTAAGAGAACGTTTCTCATAGGGTTGTTTTTTGGGGGAAGGGGGAGGTTCACACACAAATACATACACTAAACTTGCACGATCTCGGAAGCACCAAAATAGCCCTCCCCAGACCACAAAACAAATTTGGGAATGCAAATTTGGTTAGGTACTCCCCTATTTGGCTACATAACATGCACAGATGCCCAGGGACAGACCACATGTAGCACCAACAATTTTAATTTCCCAGGTCTTGGGGGGGGGGCAGGAGGGTGGGGGGTTATTATTTGATTTAAAGGGTTGGGATTAGGTTTTTTTTTTTGGGGTGGGGGGTTCCCACAGAAATAGAAAGACAAAGGATTTCTGATATGCAGGGTAGGCAGTAGGCGGGGGGAGGTGACAGTGAGGGGAGGGAGAATGAGGGGGAGGTGAGTGTGAGGGGAGAGAGTTGGAGTGGGAACAGGGGAACAAAGGGGAAAGCCGACAGTCGCTCAGCAGCGCATGGTTCGGAGAGATGTATCTTTAAAGGATACTAATGATGCATTAGAATTAGGGCATCCCGACAGTGAGGTTCCAATAATTAGAAAAGTAGTCCAAGTGCCTGTAACTAAAAACTCACCTGAGCTAAAAAATTCTAACTTATCCCTATCAATTAAAAAGCAGAATAAAAATACAATCAAAAAACAAAATTTGAAATGTTTGTATGCTAATGCCAGAAGTCTAAGAAGTAAGATGGGAGAATTAGAATGTATAGCAGTAAATGATGACATAGACTTAATTGGCATCTCAGAGACATGGTGGAAAGAGGATAACCAATGGGACAGTGCTATACCGGGGTACAAATTATATCGCAATGACAGAGAGGAGCAGTCGGGAGGAGGTGTGGCGCTTTATGTCCGGGATGGCATAGAGTCCAACAGGATAAACATCCTGCATGAGACTAAATACAAAATTGAATCTTTATGGGTAGAAATCCCTTGTGTATCAGGGAAGACTACAGTGATAGGGGTATACTACCATCCACCTGGTCAAGATGGTGAGATGGACAGTGAAATGCTAAGAGAAATTAGGGAAGCTAACCAAATTGGTAGTGCAGTAATAATGGGAGACTTCAATTACCCCAATATAGACTGGGTAAATGTATCATCGGGTCACGCTAGAGAGATAACGTTCCTGGATGGAATAAATTATAGCTTTATGGAGCAATTGGTTCAGGAACCGACGAGAGAGGGAGCGATTTTAGATCTAATTCTCAGTGGAGCACAGGACTTGGTGAGAGAGGTAACGGTGGTGGGGCCACTTGGCAATAGTGATCATAATATGATCAAATTTGATTTAATGACTGGAAAAGGAACAGTGTGCAAATCCAAGGCTCTCGTGCTAAACTTTCAAAAGGGAAACTTTGATAAAATGAGAAAAATTGTTAGAAAAAAACTGAAAGGAGCAGCTACAAAAGTAAAAAATGTCCAAGAGGCGTGGTCATTGTTAAAAAATACCATTCTAGAAGCACAGTCCAGATGTATTCCACACATTAAGAAAGGTGGAAAGAAGGCAAAACGATTACCGGCATGGTTAAAAGGGGAGGTGAAAGAAGCTATTTTAGCCAAAAGATCTTCATTCAAAAATTGGAAGAAGGATCCAACAGAAGAAAATAGGATAAAGCATAAACATTGGCAAGTTAAATGTAAGACATTGATAAGACAGGCTAAGAGAGAATTTGAAAAGAAGTTGGCTGTAGAGGCAAAAACTCACAGTAAAAACTTTTTTAAATATATCCGAAGCAGAAAGCCTGTGAGGGAGTCAGTTGGACCGTTAGATGATTGAGGGGTTAAAGGGGCACTTAGAGAAGATAAGGCCATCGCGGAAAGATTAAATGATTTCTTTGCTTCGGTGTTTACTGAAGAGGATGTTGGGGAGGTACCCGTAATGGAGAAGGTTTTCATGGGTAATGATTCAGATGGACTGAATCAAATCACGGTGAACCTAGAAGATGTGGTAGGCCTGATTGACAAACTGAAGAGTAGTAAATCACCTGGACCGGATGGTATACACCCCAGAGTTCTGAAGGAACTAAAAAATGAAATTTCAGACCTATTAGTAAAAATTTGTAACTTATCATTAAAATCATCCATTGTACCTGAAGACTGGAGGATAGCAAATGTAACCCCAATATTTAAAAAGGGCTCCAGGGGCGATCCGGGAAACTACAGACCGGTTAGCCTGACTTCAGTGCCAGGAAAAATAGTGGAAAGTTTTCTAAACATCAAAATCACAGAACATATAGAAAGACATGGTTTAATGGAACAAAGTCAGCATGGCTTTACCCAGGGCAAGTCTTGCCTCACAAATCTGCTTCACTTTTTTGAAGGAGTTAATAAACATGTGGATAAAGGTGAACCGGTAGATATAGTATACTTGGATTTTCAGAAGGCGTTTGACAAAGTTCCTCATGAGAGGCTTCTAGGAAAAGTAAAAAGTCATGGGATAGGTGGCGATGTCCTTTCGTGGATTGCAAACTGGCTAAAAGACAGGAAACAGAGAGTAGGATTAAATGGGCAATTTTCTCAGTGGAAGGGAGTGGACAGTGGAGTGCCTCAGGGATCTGTATTGGGACCCTTACTGTTCAATATATTTATAAATGATCTGGAAAGAAATACGATGAGTGAGATAATCAAATTTGCAGATGACACAAAATTGTGCAGAGTAGTTAAATCACAAGCAGATTGTGATAAATTGCAGGAAGACCTTGTGAGACTGGAAAATTGGGCATCCAAATGGCAGATGAAATTTAATGTGGATAAGTGCAAGGTGATGCATATAGGGAAAAATAACCCATGCTATAATTACACGATGTTGGGTTCCATATTAGGTGCTACAACCCAAGAAAGAGATCTAGGTGTCATAGTGGATAACACATTGAAATCGTCGGTTCAGTGTGCTGCGGCAGTCAAAAAAGCAAACAGAATGTTGGGAATTATTAGAAAAGGAATGATGAATAAAACGGAAAATGTCATAATGCCTCTGTATCGCTCCATGGTGAGACCGCACCTTGAATACTGTGTACAATTCTGGTCGCCGCATCTCAAAAAAGATATAATTGCGATGGAGAAGGTACAGAGAAGGGCTACCAAAATGACAAGGGGAATGGAACAACTCCCCTATGAGGAAAGACTAAAGAGGTTAGGACTTTTCAGCTTGGAGAAGAGACGACTGAGGGGGGATATGATAGAGGTGTTTAAAATCATGAGAGGTCTAGAACGGGTAGATGTGAATCGGTTATTTACTCTTTCGGATAGTAGAAGGACTAGGGGACACTCCATGAAGTTAGCATGGGGCACATTTAAAACTAATCGGAGAAAGTTCTTTTTTACTCAACGCACAATTAGACTCTGGAATTTGTTGCCAGAGAATGTGGTTCGTGCAATTAGTATAGCTGTGTTTAAAAAAGGATTGGATAAGTTCTTGGAGGAGAAGTCCATTACCTGCTATTAAGTTCACTTAGAGAATAGCCACTGCCATTAGCAATGGTTACATGGAATAGACTTAGTTTTTGGGTACTTGCCAGGTTCTTATGGCCTGGATTGGCCACTGTTGGACACAGGATGCTGGGCTTGATGGACCCTTGGTCTGACCCAGTATGGCATTTTCTTATGTTCTTATGTTCTTATGACCAAGGGGGAGGAAGATGAGTTACTGAGGTAAATGAGCAAGGGGAAGGGGGAGGGAGGGAAAAGAACATGACTCTGCCACTGCAACGCGTGGCAGGGTACTATTAGTAAACAAATAAAAATAGGTGCACAAATCATGGGCTGACCACACATGCATGCATGGATGCTAAAATTCAGCATGCATATGCATGCAGATAACAAATATTATAACATGCACGCGGCGATGCGCATGTTATAAAATTAATGCGTCCATGTGCACGTGCCGAGAACCGCATGCACATGGACACGCGCATGCTCCTTTAAAAATCTACCCCTATCTGCATACCAAGTTTTTGGTTTATTCTTGAGTTAGTAATTGGGTATTTTAATTTAAAAACAAATTATTGTATCTCTATTCCAAAGTTGTCTTTGGTGGCATTGTCCTTATATGGCAAATATTACAGATAAAATGAAGATACTGCTAGTTATTTCTTACCAATACTGCAGTGCTAAATGGCAGTGATGGTAGAGAGAATATTCCTGCTCTTGGTGCTTTCCCAGCTCTCATGCCCCAGACATCAAGTATTTCATTTTGATTATATTTCATATCAGTTTATCTTGAGATTTGCTT
The DNA here is from genome assembly GCF_901001135.1 of Rhinatrema bivittatum. Classification (NCBI taxonomy): domain Eukaryota; kingdom Metazoa; phylum Chordata; class Amphibia; order Gymnophiona; family Rhinatrematidae; genus Rhinatrema; species Rhinatrema bivittatum. The sequence goes on along the minus strand of NC_042616.1, from coordinate 672,641,245 downwards.
TTTGAAATCTTATAAATAAGTAAAGAACATCCATAATTACAAAGAAGTCCATTTTCCAGACTAGAACAGCCTTATGGTCCTTATGTACAATCATATTTTATGTTTTTCTGTAAATTTAGTAATCCAGATTGGATTTATATTCATTTTTATTACTCTGTCCAGAAGTTGTAACTTTTTCTTATATTGTATGCAAGTTTCTCTATATGGAAATAAGTTTTTACATTTTGTATATTGACATTATATGTCATGTTGATATCACAAGAAGGTCTACTTATTGTTTTTGACAGTCAACACAATATTCTTACACTCTTGAAGGTTTATTTAAAACCCTGGCACATGCCAAGATTGGGAGTTTGTGCACAAGTCGGGCTGATGCACAGGGCTGGTGAAAAGGGATTTTGCCCCTTAGGCACCTTCTGCCTTTCGCCTGCCCCCCCCCCCCCCAGTCACACGCCCCCCTTTGCGCACCCCCGCCCCCCAGCCATGCCTCCTCCCATCGTACCGCCAACCCGATCTCAGCCCCAGTTGCGCTGGGCTGAGCAGGTTGGGCGCTGCTCACAACCATGCCTCGACCTCCGATCTCCACCCTGATCGTGCTGGGCCACAATCATGTTGGGTGCTGTTTGCAGCCACTCTGCCACCCCCAATCACAGCCCCGTTCGCACTGGACCAAGAGCAGCAGAAACTCTACTCCTCCTTGCCACTGCTCATGGCCTGCGACCCCACAAGGCTTGTGTCTCTAATGGTTCCCTAGGCTCAGGCCTAGTTTATCTAATGGTTCCGCCAGCCCTGCTGATGCATAACTTTACTTCTGCTATGGAGCAAGTGTAACTTAAATAATAAAAGAAAGTAGTCATTTCTGCTGGGTCTAAAGTGGCTATCAAGCCATGGGAATTTGAATGACCTAGCTCTTAACTGGGTGAACTAGTGGATGAACTGGTGAAACTGCTATTATTGAAGAGCCTGTCATCAAATGTTTTAAGTCTTAGAGGCTGATACACTTATATGTGATGAGCTTTGTGAGAGAGTACAAATTGTACACTGTAACTTTTCTATTGGAACTCACATGCAAATGAGTCCAGTGGAAACATTTAGGGATGTGCTTTCTTTTCTGTCATTTTGTTTCAATTAGTGCATACTAAATTTTTCAGTGTGCTAATTCTTTAGTGCACACTAGATTGAATTAATATGCATTAAAAAATTAGCATGTACTAAATGGGTTTTAGCATGCATACACTAAAATACAATGACAAAAACCAAAACAAAAACATAATAAAAGAAAAAAAAGAAAACAAAATAAAATGACCAAAACCAAAATTACTTTTGCTGTACACTCCTAGAAAATTTACATGTGTACTTTTTTTATGAACAGCTTTGAAAAAGGAACTATACCTCATTGAAATGGCAAGAAGACTTTGTACACTGGATTTAACTAATTTTTGAGTCGATAAACTGCTTTGCATGATATTAACATTTCTACAAATTTATGCATGTTCAAAAGGGGCCATTTTGGGAATATTTCCATAAATAGGCTCTACAAGTATGAAAACGCTCAAGCCGCCAAAGTGCTGGCACTTCTACATGTTTCACAGTATTTGAGTATATTTACACATGCAGGCTCTAATTTGCGAAAACCTTTGACAATCACAGATCACTAAAATATTCCAGGTTTCTGTGTAAATTAGTGCAGTTCTATACAGAGCTTCAGGATCTCAGGTGGGCACCTGGAGATTGCATATATAAGTATGGAACCTTTTAGTGGTTTTCATTGTATATGTGTTGACTTTCATACAAAATGAAATGTAGTTTGCATTCCTGCTTATTGCAGAGGATAAAACCAATAACACTGAGAACTTGGGAAGGGTGAACACTGAAATGCCAAGATGAAATAAACAGATGGTCACTTTTTTTGTATTTCCTTTCAAATGCAACAATGCCATCTTAATGCAACACTTTGTTCCATTTTGAAAAATTTTAAATTTGTTGGCAATTTCAGTATTAATTTGCTGAAAACTAAAGAATTCCAAAACCATGGAATCAATTTTCATAGGAGTTTCACATGTAAGAGTAGCATACATCATAGCAATTTTCAAAAATCCATTTCTGCACACATAAATTCCTTTTGAAAATTCAGCCCTATGGAGTGAATTTTCAAGGGAGTAATGCATCAAAGAGCAGCGATTTTCCAAAGCCCCATTACATGTGTAAAGTCCATTTATGTGCATAAAACCCAGTTTTACGTGCATAAATCCTTTTGAAAACTACATCCTATAAGAGGAAGCTATAAGGTGCCGGAAATATATTTTAAGAAAACATTGCGAGACTTCCTCTTTAAACAGTAATGGCAGTGAATAAGGAATGAGTCCTTAAAAAAACCGAGCAAGGTTGTCTGATGTAGCTGCCATCACTGCTTCCCTCTTTTTCTTTAAATTGTAAATTACTTTTATTACTTATTTTATCAATTAATGATGAACAAATTGTAATATTTTGAGACCCATAAATACTTCAAATATATAGAGATTTTCTTCTTTGGACTTTGCCCCACCCTCTATTTCTGACTCTTAAGGGGTACTTTTCAAACAGCTTCAGCTTGTAAAATTGGAAGTTGCACATGCATGCATGCATGCATACAAGTAGTATTTTATAAAAGTCTGAAGCATGTGCTTGCTAGCGGTGTCGTGTAAATATAAAGGAAAAGAAGGGGCAGTTTAGGGCTGATCTGGGGCAGGGTTCCATAGTTTTACACGCAAGCTAATATTTTGTAACTGGTATGCGCGCATACGTTACCAAAGTTTATACACGCGCTTTCAAACCTGCTAACCGAGTCGCAGAAATGAAAGCACGTGTGTCTTTGGACTGCAGTTAGGGGTTTGAGAGGTCTGGCTTAAGTGTTAGGAAGTCAGGGCTATGTGTGGAGGATCCAGGTGAATTGTTGGAAGTGTCAGTGAACAAGCGGAGGAGTCAGCAGACCGGTGATTAAAATTAAACACTGAAGTATTTTCATAAGCAGAATATATGCATACGTTATAAAATTCCTGCCTCTTCACAAAAACTGAGAGAACTATATACACATTACAATTATTTTGCACCTAAAATATACACATGTACTTTTATAAAATAGATATAGCACTTCTACTTTTGGAGCAGAGATGTGTGGTATTTTATAAACTGTGCAGCTCCCACCATAAAATGCAAGCATTCCTTTGTGTGCATGTGCTAATCCGTGTATGTGCTGACTTATGCACACTGTTGAAAATAACCTTCCCTGTGTACACACTCAAAATCAAGAAATAATGCTTCTGTATGAATGTGCTAATAGATTTGGAAAGTAAAATACTCTGGATACATTTTCCATCCGAAAGGCTGGGATTTTCTTCTTTTCCTCAGAACTGACAATCACTATAATAATATAGGTCTTAAAACATTTCCATTTTTTTCTATTGGAAGATGACTCAAAATGTTTTTTCTTTCCACTTTTTTTGTCTACAATATAGTGACCCAATCTATCTTCTAAGGCTTAGTCTTGGTGGCATATTGCTCACTATGATTTATATACTCTGAAATTTTAAGATGTTGAAAAAATTGTAAAAGCAGTGCATCCCCACATGGCAGTTGAATACCAAATCCCTGACCCACCCACACAAAAACATCTTTCCTCAAAATGAACCTCTCTTTATTCTAACAGGAGAGAAATGGCAAGGGCTGAATATTTACAAATATTTGGGTTTATATGCAGTGCAGAAATATAGTAGGTCACTGTTTGCCTGTCACACATGCATTACCTCTTTTATGCATGGCATATGCAATAAATTAAAAATGTCCATATGATAATATTGATCAAAACACATAACAATAACATGATGTCCTAGCTCTAATATATAGACTTCTTGTGAAATCTGTTAAAACTTAGTTACATTTTGCCACATCTTAGGAATCATAGAAACACAATACAGACTCCACTTTCAGCCTAAATATTCTGAAACTGCAAAGAAGAAAGCTGAAATCTGATTAATTTGTGTTTAGAAACTGTCTCAAGCTAAAAACTATTTAAAAGATGTTTCTATTACACAGTGCCACACAGTGCCACAGTATTGAAAGATAGCAAGGAAGATACTGTACTATGTCACTGCTTCCATGACACTAAGCTGTAACGCACCTGAACTTATCTACACATTATTTTGTACTACACAGTTCACTGACAACAAAGTCACATGATGCTCTTAAAGCAGCCATTATGTCCTTTCACTCACACACACACACACACACACACACCCACCCACACCCACGCACACGCGCGCGCACACACGCACATTTCTTTATTTTGCAAATTAATAACTTTAAAAGCAAACAAGCAAAACACCCACTGAATACGTAGCGCTTTGAAAGCCCAGCATGACAATTTATGCTGCATACTTATGTAAGTAACTATTGCACTTTCTTATGTTCTTAAACAGAATGGAAGAGCATATCAAAACATACCTTTTCAGAGGTTCTACTGTGCCTTCAGATCAGCAAATTAGCATTCCTCTGTTATGAATATTGTTTTAGTTTGCAAAATCAATGTGTAGCATGTCCTAGTGTGGAAGTATTCTTTTCCTTTTTAATTTTTTTCACTAAGCTAGGGAGACGTTAGTGTATGCTTTAAAATATTGGCTTTATTTAATGGCGACGGGGCAGCCTACCATAGATCGATTTACTAAACAAACTGAAATGTGGGTGGGGATGTTAAACAGTAACTAACCAGCCTCAATGAAAACTGAAAGCTGCCATTGCCTCTGTTCCAGAGCTCTCTAAAGTGCTCTCACTAGGAGGGAGAACAGAAATTCCAGCTTACAGTTCAGTTTTCTAGCTCTTGCACCTATCTTTTGCAAGATCTAAAGCAATCTTGCTCAGAGAAATCTACAGCATGCACCAGTGTACCAGTAAAGGGCACCACAATTTTTAATTGACCAGTTTTAAAGAAGCAGAAAATATATCAGAGGTCTATATATTTCACAATTAATGATGACTAAGTTAGAATTATTTATGGACTGCTTCATGGTCAGTCCAGGATTTTGAAAATATTCTCTTTTTATTTACTCAGATATGCTAATGTTTTTGGGTACTGCAAATTAATTTGGGCTGTGATTATTTTAGTATGGCATTTTTTTATATTATTTTATATGAGTCAGTTATGCATGATATTGTATTAGATTTTTGTTATATTGTTAACTATGATTTCAGCTGTTTTATTAGTTATGCCATATGAGATTTTGTTTATTGCTGCATGTACTCTGTGTTGAACAGGTTATCAAGCATGGAAAAACAGATCAATCTCTAAATATATATTAAAATAGATGTTTAAAACAAAAAAAAATAGCTAAACTACTGGTAAAGTGGTGAATAAAATGTAATGCAACTCATCCCAACTTAAAGAAGCCAATATACAAACTAAGGGGGCGATTTATCAAGCTGTGGCCTACATTCATCAAACTGCTGTAAATGAAACAGAAATATGGCTTTAGTGTCCACGAGAAAAAAATGGGTGTGGATAGGGAAATTACTGATATACCACATTGTGTATGTAACAGCATCTCATGATACTTTATCGCATCGTGCATCATTTTACATGTGATGCATTATTTTCTTTGTTTATATATATCGACTTCCTGCAGCTGCCTCTTTGAAGGTGTGTCAGTTATGGGAAAGAGAGGAGAGGATGTGAGTTCTTGGTTGGACTTTAGAGGAAGTTCTTTGCAATTTCTAAGTGAGTTGCCCTGTTTTGTGTTCTTACCTTTACCTTTGTCTCTCGTCTTTCTGTGAGTGGACTTTTTGTTAGTCTGTCTTGTTTTTCAGTTTGTTTTGTGTGGTAGTGGAGGAGTGGTAGAGAAGTGGTGGAGGAGTGAGGAGTGGGAAAGAGTGGTAGAAGAATGAGAAATGCAGGAGGAGAAAGAGTGTGGTGGAGGAGTGAGGAGACAGAGAGAATGGAGCATGGAAGGCATTGAGGGAAATGAGAGAGAGGTGTGAATATAGGAGGAAGAGGAGCTGAGAAAAGGATGGCAGGGTAGGGATAGACAGAGAGGGTAGGGAGGAGAGTTGGCAGGACAGGTGCAGAAGGGGGGAGGAAGGGAGTGGAGTGGGGAGTGGGAGCAAGACCGAGAAAAGTGGCACCTCTTTGGTAGTAGAAGTAGCATCCTGATCATTTGGCAGCCAGGCAGCAGGACAGTCTCCTCTTCGTGCATACAAGTTCAGCATCAAGGACAACGGGATACTCATCGCTGGGGTCCCCGAGATTTAGAACATGCTGTTTGGGAACCATGAAGCAAATATGTCTAGGGCAGCCAAGGACCAGATATGGCACACAATCACACAGGCTATATCCCGATGCAGTGGAATAAAGAAGACCAGAGAGCAGGTGGCCCACCACTACTGAGACATAAAGGCCCAGCTAAAAAATAAGATGGTGAGCCGCAACAGATAGTGACAGATGAGAGGAAGAGCCCCTTGCCTGATAGTCCTCACGCCCATGGAAGAGATCTTGATTTAATGGCTGGGAGTGTTATGGCCGCTGGCCGCGGCAGTCCGTGACCGGGGCCGGTCACTCACCCGCGGCATCGGGCTCCTCTTGGGACGCCCGCTGGAGCCAGCAGCTGCCGCTGATGTTTCTTCGCGGCTGTGGCTGCTTCCAATATGGCTGCCTCTTCCTTCCTGCTGACTCCGCCCCCGCTGGGCCTCCTAGAGCTACGCGCATGGCTGCTGGGGGAATTTAAAGGGACCATTACAGGAAATGGTCATGGCTCCTCTCTGGGACTCCTTCCTGGTATCCTGTATTTAAGGCAAGCTCTGCTCCTCAGACCTTGCCTTGGTATCTTGGCTCTTGGTCCTTGGTCCGCTGCCTGCTCATCTGGTTCCTGTTCTTCTTGGTCCTTGTTCCTGATTCTTCTCTCGTTGGACAGATTCCTCTGGCTTCGACCCCTGGACCAGCTTCCGACAAATTCTTCTGGCTTCGACCCCTGGACCAGCTTCCGACCATATCTCTAGCTTTGACCCCTGGACTGGCTTCTGACCATTCCTCTGGCTTTGACTCCTGTACCAGCTTTTGACCATTCTTCTGGCTTAGACCCTCGGACCGGCTTCGGACCATTCTCTGGATATCTACACTTGAATTGACTTTGACCTGCTGGAGGCGCCAGCTATCTGGATTACATGACCTGCAGGAGGCGCCTGCATCCAGATCTTCCTCGGTCTCCAGGGAGTCTCCTATGGGCTCCTCCTGGGGGAATCGCGAGCTTCCAGGGTGAAGTCTTCATTCCACATCTACTTCATCAGGCCTCTCCTTCCAACAGTAGGGACCTAAGAGGGTTTACTCTCCTAGGTAGCACTAACTCTACCTCAGTCCAAGGGTCCACTGCCAGAACTGTAACAGGGAGTGGATGTGTTCAAGGGAATGGACAAGGCCCTGGACACGACATGAGCTGGGGCTAGTAAGTTCATATCACCTGTAAATGTCAAATCTGCTACAGATGTCTACATATTTTGGCATAAGATGCTTATGTTGATTAATGCAAAGTGCACATCGTATGCCAAATAATACATGTGCACATCTTAGCATTCATACTTATGTCTTCTTCTTTGTTTCCACAGCTCTTACCCAGAAAAACCCTGGTCCCAGCCATGAAGCCCCAGGGACCCCCAGCTCTCAACACAGCCTTGCAATAGGATGCTCAAAGCCAGTGGAGCAAGGAAGAGGTAAAAAGCAGCAGCAGCCATCAGAACGGCAGCTACTCCCACCACTGTGGTCCCCATAAAACCAGACACCAGTCTAAATCTCCCCAGCTTGATGTCATGGGACAAAGCTGGCCATTCCTCACCTATCTCCAGCCTCCCATGTCACCAGCAAGATGTACCTGACACCCAGCCAACTCAGCCCACAAGCCCTGACATGCCAATATTAGAGCCACAGACAGTACCTTAGCCACACCAACCAAAGTACCTGCAGGTTGTTGTGTCCAATCGTGTGCTCCTCTACAGCATGGTTATCTCAACTTATGCTGCCCTCGTAGGACCTGGGATATGGGAGCAGTGGCTCATTGACATAGTTGCTGGAGAGGCCTGGAGGGTTCTGATGCAGTTGTGAAGATGGACTGGCAGTAGTGATGGGCCTATCCTCCTTAGCCACCTGGCCTTTGAAGAGGGGAGGAATATCTCTCTCTGGTGGTGATAGCAGAAGAGGAGGTTGAAGCACTTTGGGTGGTGGTGGAGAAACAGATGAAGCAGCTCACAGGGCACGTATGAAAAGCCATCCAGGGTAACGGTGCTGCCAATATTGGTGGAAGCTGCATCCATGGAGACATCTTGTAGTACAGAGCTGGTAAGGCATCTTGTAGTACAGAGCTGGTGAGGCTGTAGCTGGTATTGGGCATCTGCAGCATCTCCATCCACACTGCAGTCTGGGCCTTCATTTGTTCTGAATTACCATTAGCTCCTGCAGCACACCCTGCATCTCCTGATGCATATCCTGCATATGTTTTTTAATCACATCCCTTAGGTCTGTAGGTCATGCCTGAGGTTTCCACCACATGGGCATTCAGGCCCATTTTTACCTCCTACCCCAACAGCTCCATGGGCCATACACTAGCACCTCCAGCTACACCAATGACTGTACAGAAAGCATTCCCATGGTATCTTAATCTACCCTTGATATAGTTATAAAGCACCAACACACAAAGACGCAGAGATGACTCACTAATTGATGTGGCTCATTATTAGGATTGACAGTTTTTCAGAATAGATTGCTGTAATACTTAATGTATCCAAAAACATTTTGGGAGTTGTTGTTCAGTCTTCCGTACTGCATTCCTTTAAAAATCCTATAAGACGAGTCCCAGCATGCTACCACTAGGCTATTCAGTTCTTTAGTGCACACACTATCTGCTGTCAGTATTTGTTTTGGGCCGACACCTTGGCTTTCAGCTAGGCCTTGATATCCCTGTACCAGTAGGTGACCTGCTCCATGCTTATCTAGTATTGGCCTGGGCTAGGTTTTGCCAGATCTGGCCCTTGGCTGCATTGGATGTTTTAGCCCCTCAGTTGCCAAACATCATGGCATAATTTTGCAGGTCCCTTTCAATTACCATTTCATTCTCCTTGATGCTGAACTTTATGGACTGGAGATGACTGCATCCTGCTGCCTGGCTGCCATAGGAGGGTGCCACTTCCTCTTCTGGATAGGTGTTCTTCTTTTACTTACTGTTATGAATCTGGTTCCAAACGTGGACCCCTGGCCCGAGGTGGTGTTGGCGCTACCTGTGGGGGGAGACCTCTGCAGGTCCCCACCGTCAGGAGTTGAGGCCGGACGGAAAGCAGAGGCCAGCTGGAGCTTCACCACCATGAGCCCACATTCCCTGCAGGTTGAGCCCTTGGGTACTGGGGCCAGCTGGTCTTAGGTGGGCCTCTGCATGGATGATCCCGAAGGTACGGCCAGGCGAGGCAGAGGGTCATGAGGGCCCGAAGGCCGAGGCAGATGGAAGGCGAGGTCAGGTCCGGTCCAGGGTTCGGAGGCAGGTGGCAGAAGATGTGGTCAAGTTCGGTCTGGAAGTCAGAGGCAGGCAGCAGAAGGCAAGGTCAAGAGGCAAGCCAGGTCAAGAGCCAAGGTCAGTTCAAGGGAAAAGGAATCCAGAACAGGAGCTGGAGGGCAGGATCAGGAGACTGGATCAGGAATGTTGGAACACTGGATCAGGAACGCTAAAGAGCATGCTGAAGAAGACAGCAAGGAGACCTGTTGCCAAGCTGCCTGCTGGGAGCCCATTGCAGACTTAAATAGGCTGGGGTTGATAATGTCATCTGGATGAACCGGCAGCATTTTCCACTGCCGGCCCTTTAAATCCTGGGAGGAAGTGCATGCGCATGTAGGGGAGGCTCCTGCCATGGAGGCAGTCGGTGGTATCCTGGCCACCGAAGATGCAGGAGAGGCTCCAGCAGTCTCAGGGAGAGGCAGCCTGCGTCGGGAGCGGCTTCCCACCACCGCCAAAGAGAGGGACCTGCTGCTGATGCTGCAGGGCATCAGGAGGTGAGTGGAGCCGGCCACAGAGCCCTGCAATTGGGCGAACATAACAGTACCCCCCTTCTAGGCTCTCCTCCAGGAGATTTAGGCTCCTAGGGTGGGAGGCATGGAACTGCTTAGTCAGGACCTTATCTATTATGTTAGAGGTGGGTTCCTAGTTTTCCTTTGGGCAAAAACCCTCCCAGGCGAGCAGGTATTCCTACTTTTGGCCTATTTTCCTTATGTCCAGTACGTCGCACACCTGATAAGTGGTGTCGGTCTCAGAAGATAGTGGTTGCAGTTTGGGCAACCTTCTCAAAGGCCAGGACAGTACCAAGGGCTTTAGGAGTGAGGTGTGGAAGGACTTGTGGATCCTTAGGGATGGTGGCAGGTGGAGCTGATAGGTCACAGGACCCAGTCAACAGAGCACCGGGAAGGGTCAGATGTATCATGGTGCCAGTCGTATGGACGGGAGTTTGAGGCGAATGTAGCATGTGCTGAGCCAGACCCTTTCGCTGGGTTTGAATTGCGGGGCCGATCTTTGGTGGGTGTCAGTGGCCTTCTTGGCTCTATATCCTGCTTCGCACAGCAGCTGATGTGTGTGGTTCCAAAGGAGGTGTAACTCCTGTGCCGTCAACTGAGCCGCGGGTGAGAGGTTGGTCAGTGGTAATGGCAGCCTGGAAGGGCGAGGATCCTGGGGTGGAGGAAGGGTGAGAGTTGAGAGTGAACTCCGCTCAGGGGAGTAGTGCTGCCCAGTCACTTTGACGTATGTTGACGTAGGTCCAGAGAAATTGTTTCAACGTGTGGGTGGTCCTCTTTACTTGCCCGTTCGCCTGTGGGTGGTAAGCGGTCATCAAATCCAATGTGATGTTGAATTTTTTACAAAAGGCTCTCCAGTACATGGCTATGAATTGAGTTCTGCGGTCAGACAGCACATGTTTGGGGAGACTGTGGAGGCGGAAGACATGTTGGACAAAGAGTTGTGCCAGTTGAGGAGCAGAGTGGAGACCGGGCAGGGTGATGAAATGCAACATCTTGGAGAAGCGGTCAACTACCACCCAGATGGTAGTATTGCCATCAGAGGGCGGAAGGTCCATGATGAAGTTGGTTGAAATGTACGTCCAAGGCTCCTTGGGGGCCAGTAGTGGCTTTAATAGCCCCCAAGGTCGACCCACCAGGGGTTTTTGCTGGGCGCAGATGTGATATGGGTCCATGTAGGTCCGGATGTCCTTTCTCATACTGGGCCATCAATAGAACTGTTGAAGAGAGGCGAGGGTTCGAGCTTGTCCGGGGTGGCCCATGATGCGGGAATCGTGAGCCCAAAACAGCACCTTGTCGTGGAGTCTGCATGGCACGACCATTTTCCCAGGTGGAACAATTACGGCGGTAGAGAGTAGGACTTGTGCAGGGTCTTTAATATGCCGCGGTGGTTTGGCGGCATCTTCAGGAGTGAAGGACCGGGAGAGGATGTCCGCTCTGAGGATCTTGGCTGTGGGTCGATAACGGAGCACAAAGTCGAAGCGAGTGAAGAAGAGGGCCCATTGGGCTTGACGTATGTTGAGACGCTGGGCCTGGTGTAAGTATTCCAAGTTTTTATGATCCATGTATACGGTGATGCAGGGTTGGGCTCTCTCCAGCCATGGACGCCATTCTTCTAAGGCGAGTTTGATTGCCAAGAGTTCCTTGCGCCGATCCTGTAATTCCGCTCCACTGAGAAAAACTGTTTAGAGATTAAGGAACATGGGTGGAGAGTGTCAGTGGAGGAGTGCTGGCTCAAAATAGCCCTTACCCCTTCGGAGGAGGCATTGACCTCCACAATGAAAGGGCATTGATGGTCAAGGTGCCAGAGACCTGGCTCCCGGAGGAAGGCGGCCTTTAAGTGCTGGAAAGCTGCTTCAGCCACAGGAGGCCACTGCATAGGGTTCTCCCCTTTACGTGTCAGGGCCGTCAGTGGGGCTGCCAGTTTCACGTAATTGTGGATGAAAGTGTGATATTAATTGGTGAAGTCGAGAAATCTTTGCAAGGCCCGCAGACCGGTCGGTTGTGACAATTTTGAATGCTTTTGAATTTCTTTGGGTCCATCTGGAATTTTTGCCTGGAGACTATGTAACTCAGAAATGGCAGACTCTCCTTCTCGAAGGAACATTTCACAAGTTTGGCAAATAACTGGTTGTCCCACAGGTATTGGAGCACATGTCATCAAGGTATATGACCACACACTCGTACAGTATATCACGGAACACCTCGTTCATCATATTTTAGAAGACGGCTGGCACATTGCAGTCCAAACAGCATTACCAAGTATTCGTAATGGCCATTTCTGGCCATTACGAATACTTCCACTCATCGCCTTCCTGGGTATGGATCAGGTTGTAGGCCCCTGAAAGTCTAGCTTGGAGAACACTCTGGCCCCTTATAAGTGATCAAACAGTTCCGTGATGAGCAGCAGAGGATAGCAGTCCTTTTGGGAGATGGCATTCAAACCCTAGTAGTCAATATATGGACGAAGCATCCTGTCCTTCACCATGACGAAGAAGCCTGCCCCTGCGGAAGAGGTGGATCATTGAATGAAGCTAGGCTAGGCTAGGCTAGGCTAGGCTAGGTTTTCTTGCACATTCCAACATTGCCCGGGTCTTGGTAAGGGATAGTGGGTAGACCCAGCCTTGAGAAGGTTCTGTGTCAGGCAGGAGGTTGATGGCACAATCATACTGGTGATGAGGTGGCAGTGTGCCCACCCCCTTCTTCGAGAAGACATCCGAGAAGTACGCATATTGGGGTAGAAAGCCAGTAGGGAGGAGCGAGGTCACAAGACAGTGCTGGGCAGTGACCATCTCCAGACAGCAGGTGTGGCAGGATGGACCCCACTGGGGCAGCTGCAGGGACACCCAGTCAAATTGGGGAGAGTGCTGCTAGAGCCAAGGTAGACCAAGGACCATATGGTGAATGGATTTGTCAATGACGTGGAACGCCAAGCACTCCACGTGGAGGGAGCCTGTGCAGAGCTTAGCAGGAGTGGTAGTGTGAGTGATCCTGCCTGGTAGGGGTTCACCATGGATGGATGAAAGCATGACCAACACTGGGGAGAGACAGGTGGGAATCTGGAGGTGTTTCACCAGCTGCTTCAGGATGAAGTTGCCTCCCCCCCCCCTCCCGCTCCGGAGTCCACGAGTGCTAGGGTATGAAAATCATGGTTACCCACCGAGAGTGTCATGGGAAGGGTTAATGGGATAGCTGGAAAAGTCAGGTCTAGGGGCAGTCCCCCGCCACAACCTAGGTCCAAAGTTTTACCGGACATTCCGGACAATGAGCTATTACATGCCCAGCCTCTCCGCAATACAGGCAGAGCCCAGGATCGCCAGCCTTGGAGATGTTCTTCTGGAGTTAGCTTGCCATGACCCAGCTGCATGGGTTCCTCTGCGGTAGCACCAGTCAGAGCAGGGCTTTGCTTGGGAGAGGGAGAATACTGGGAGCACTGGGAAGTGGGTGGATACCTCTTTGGTGGTTGCACTTATCGGATCCGCTCCTGGAGTTGGCGGTCTATGTGGCCGGCTAGATCTATGAGGGCATCTAGGGAGGTAGGTAACTCCCGGGCCACCAGCTCGTTCTTTATCCGGGCAGCCAGTCCATCTAGGAAGATGGAGTGTAAACAGATCTCGTCCCAGTGGAGTTCCGAGGCCAGGGTCCAGAACTCGATGACGAAATCCGTTAAGGAACGGGAGCCCTGGCATAAGTGGAGGAGAGACGAGCCAGAGGTAGTCTTCCAGCCAGGGTAATCGAAGACAGTGTGGAAGAAGGTCAAGAAGCCTTGCAAGTCCCACAGGACAGAGTCAGCGAGCTCCAACAGGGGAGAGGCCAAAGCCAAGGCCTTGCCGACCAGGAGGGAAAGGATGTAGGTGGTCTTTGTGGCCTCATCAGGGAAGAGCACAGACTGGAGGCAGAAATGCATATTGCATTGATTCAGGAAGCCTCGACAGTGTTGGGGGTCCCCGGAGAAACGTGGAGGAGCAGGGAGCGGTATGAAGGGATTTGCCATCGGTATGGGGGCTGCGTAGCCCGGAGCAGGAGGAACCAACTGGCCAGAGGGGACCGCGGAATCCAGACGAGCACCAAGCTGCTCCACTGCCATAGCGAGGGTTTCTAAGACCTTCTTCCGGGTCCATGGTCTTGGCAATCTGTTATGAATCTGGTAGCAAATGTGGACCCTTGGCCCGAGGTGGTGTTTGCGCTACCTGTTGGGGGAGACCCCCCGCAGGTCCCCACCATCAGGAGGCGAGGCCGGACGGGAAGCAGAGGCCAGCTGGAGCTTCGCCACTACCAGCCCACATTCCCCACAGGTTGAACCCTTGGGTTCTGGGGCCGGCTGGTCTTAGGTGGGCCTCTGCATGGTTGATCCCGAAGGCATGGCCAGGCAAGGCAGAGTGTCTTGAGGGCCCAAAGGCTGAGGTAGGCTGCAGAAGATGTGGTCAGGTCCGGTCCGGAGGTCAGAGGCAGGCAGCGGAAGACGAGGTCAAGAGAGCCGGGTCAAGAGCCAAGGTCAGTCCGAGGTAAGAGGAATCCAGGAGCCGGAGGGCAGGATCAGGAAAGAAGGAGCAGGAACGCTGGATCAGGAACACTGGATCAGGAACACTGGATCAGGAATGCTCAAGAGCATACTGAAGAAGACAGCGAGGAGACCTGTTGCCAAGTCGCCTGCTGGGAGCCCGATATAGCCTTAAATAGGCTGGGGTTGATGATGTCATCCAGAGGAGCAGGCAGCATTTTCCCGCCACCGGCCCTTTAAATCCCGGGAGGAGGCATGCGTGCGTGTAGGGGAGGCCCGTGTTGGGGCGGCAATCGATGGCGTCCTGGCTGCTGAAGATGCAGGAGAGGCTCCAGCGGTCTCGGGGAGAGGGGTCTGTGTGGGGAGCAGCTTCCCTCTGCCGCCAGAGAACAGGGGCCAGCTGCCAGCACTGGAGGGCATCAGGAGGTGAGTGGGGCCAGCCGCAGAGCCCGGCGGCAGGCAAAAATAACACTTACTCTCCATCCTGCTCCCCTCTCCCCTCACTTTCTCCCCTCCCTGGCCCTGCCCTGCAAAATCTCTTCCCCTCTGTCCTCTCTATGTATACCTAGCCTCCATTCTCAGCTGGCTATCTCCTTCCCCCACCCCTCCTCCTCCTATCCCTTCCCTGCTGCCTCTCTCTACTCCTATCCATGTTCCTACTCCTACTCCAACTCCTCCTCTTCCTTCCCCTATCATTCCTGCTCTCATCCTCCCCCTGTTATAGATCCAAGCGTGGACCCTTGTTCCGAGGTAGAGTCAGTACGACCAAAAGGAAAGTCAGCCCTCTTTGGTCTCTACCATCAGATGGCAAGGACTGTTGAAGACATACCGATGAAAGCTTCACCCTGGAAGCACGTAATCCCCCCCAGGAGGAGCCTGTAGGGATACAGCCGCTGGGACTTAGGAGACTCCTTGAAGAGCGACAATAGTCTGGATGCAGGCACCTCCTGCAGGTCGTGGATTCCAGACGGCTGGCACCTCCAGCAGGTCGTAGGTAGTCCAGGAGTATCCGTCCAGGGATAGTCTTAATCCAGTCCAAGGGTCAAAGTCCAGCGAGAGTTCAAGAGCCAGTCAGGAGCAGGCGGGAGAATGGTCCGAGGCCGATCCAGGAACAAGCAGGAGAATGGTCCGAAGCCAATCCAGGAGCAAGAAGGAGAAGGGTCCAAAGCCAGTCTGAGTCAGAATCCAGAAGAACACCACCACCAGTCCGAGGGTCAGGAGCCACAGAATCTGTCCGATGAGGAGAAGAGCAGAAGCGGGACGGAGAGCAAACCAGGAACACACCACAAGAACCAAGCACCCAGGAGGAGCCATGACAATATCCGGTCATGGCTCCTTTAAATCTCACTTCAGTCGCGCGTGCGGCCCCTAGGGGGAGAAGGGGGAGGAGCCAGACCGCCGAACCAAGCAGCCAGGTGAGACAGCGGCAGCCACCGCGAAGAACCCGAAGCAGACCCGCCCTCCACCGCGGGAGCCTCCGGTGCTCTCGGGAGTAAGTTACTTTAGTAAACGCCGACCCGATTCTGGCCGGGGCCCGCCGCAGCCTGCGGCCATGACACCCGGTCGTGGGGCGCCGCGGCTGGAGTTCCTAACACCCCCATCCTCTGCACTCTCCTCTCCCTCTTCTCCCTCCTCTCCTCACACTTCTCCTTTCCTCTATCTCTACACCTTTCAAGTTCTATGTTCTCCACAACTTCCACACACCACCTCCTTCACTCCTCCACACACCACTCCTCACACCACCCCTCCACACATTGCCGCCTTGACTTCTCCACATGTCCACACACCACTCATCCACACACTACCACCTCCATATACTACCACCTCCATTCCTCCACTCCTCCACACACCACTCCTCCAATCACCATCGCATCAACTCTTCCACACACCACTGTCTCCAGTCCTCCACTCCTCCATTCACTTCCTTACTCCACCACACAAAAAGACAAACAGATTAACTTCACTAACCAATATAAACTTTCACACACAGAGAGACTAAAGACAAAGGTTAAGGTAAACAAAAGGAAGAACAGTAAATCACAAGACAATGCACTCAGGACTTGCAATATAAACTCTCTCCTAATACCACCACAACTAACCTTCTCTACTCTAAACCATGCCTCGACATACCCTCAAAGTGGCAGCTACAGGAAGGCTGTATATATAACAGGAAGGCTGAAAAATAACACGCCGTGCGATGACAACAATGCACAACGCATTAAAGCAACACCACATGTGTTGATGTAATGCCGTGTGCAATGAAACAACGTGATGATATAATGCCGTTTTGTGATATTTTGCAATGTGGTGCCTCTGGCAGCAGATTAGCCTAAACACACCCCTTTTTTTACTATGAGCACTATTTTTGCTATATTTATAGCAAAAAGACGAATCTAGGTCTAAAGCACTTAATTGGAGCTGAATTTGGCATTTTCTGCACACTGTTAAGAGAATAAAGTTTGTGCACTTATTCCATTGCTCTAATCTGATCTAAGTATACAACTCTACCTATAATCAAGCTTTAATGATGTTTTTAACATACTTGTTCTCAAGATTCCCTTCCTCCATCCTGATATGATAATCTACTGCATTTAGTATTTATGACCGTAACAAAATTGTGTTGATTTTTTAAAATAAAGGACATGGGTGTCATAAATCTCAATAAAGACAACTGGCTTCTCTTTATTTATATATTTTGCTTACATTTATAAAATACAGGTCATTTAATTTTATCAGAATTGCCTTTGGAACACAGCAATGATTAGCCACCTCTCTAATTTATTGAGCAACAATATCATTAACCTTCAAGTAAAGCAATTGTTCTTGCACTGATACTCCATCTTCTGCTTGATATTTTTCCTGTTACTGATTCCTCCCCTGTAAATGATTTACCTTGATTACTACTAGTTTTGCTAAAATTAGCAACTGTCTCTTTGTAAATCTTTAGTGGTTTCATTTAGCTCACATACGGGTCATATCAGAGTGAATCAATCTTACAGATAGAAAATGATCCAGTTTTGTTAAGGTAAATAAAACAGAAAAAAATATAAGTACTGGCATTTTATCTTTACAGATATTCTCATACAATTAACATGGAATCTCACAGGTCAAAATGGGATGCGGATGAAAAGAAAGAAAAAGAGAGAGAGGGTTCATTCTGTTCTTTATCTCCTTAGTTGATATTCTATGCAGTTAGAAAAACATGAATAGTTATATAATTGTCATATGATGTGTCCAGTAGACTCAATAGAAGATTGGGTAAATGTCACATCAGAACATGTTAGGGATGCAAAGTTCCTAAATGCTATAAATGACTGCTTCATGCAGAAACTGGGGCGGGGTGGAAGGAACTTAACATTTCCTTCTCAGTGGAAACAAGGCCCGGTGCAAGGGGATAAGTTGCAAGATTTCGCTTGGCAATAGTGATCATAATGCAATTAAATTTGACATAGTGACTGGAGGGCTGATACTGAGCATTAGCATTTAACATTGAAAAAGGAGACTAAAATAAAACGAGGAAAATAGAAAAAAAATAAAAGAAGTGGCTGCCAGTGTTAAAAGTTTGCATGAGGCATAAGGCACGGGCATTGTTTAAAAATACCATCTTGGAAGCCCAGACAAAATTCATTCCTTCCATTAAAAAAAAAACAAAACTGAATGAATACCAAATGACTGCCAACGTGATTTAATGGTGAGGTGAAAGAGATAATTAAAGCCAAAATGGCATCTTTCAAAACATGGAAAGCAGACACAAATGAGGAAAATAGAGATCATCATAAGAACTAGAAAATTAGATGTAAAACAGTAATAAGGCAGACCAAGAAAGAATTTAAAAAGAAGCTTGCCATTAAGGTAAAAACTAGTAATAAAACTTCACAGCAAGTGAACAGCAAGAAATAGATCTACTTTTTGGGATTAGCAGGGAACTTGTGATCCAAATGATCCAGTGTCGGAAACAGGATGTTGGGCTCGATTGCTTTTTTCTTATATTTTTATAGTACATAATCTGTAAAATTTAAGAAAAAAAAATATACTGAGCACATTATTCATTTCATTAAAAAAATACCATTCTGTTTTATTCTCTATACCAGGAATAAACTTTGAAAAATGGAATATTTAAAAGAATTGTATGATTTTCTAAATACCAAGCCCATGCAGATTGTTTTAAAGCTTTAAGTTTCAAAAACATTTCTTAGTAATAAACTGCAACCATCTTCATAGCAATGGCCTGAAACGATGCAAATTTTATTGTCATTTATGGTACATGCAATAAAAAGTAGGTGATATGAGCATACTGGCTCAAGGTATTGTGCAAAAAGTTGTTAGCTGCCCTTGGCAACTATCTGTTGGTGCTGTTCCTATTTGCAGAACACACCCTTCTCAGTAATTAAAACTTCTGCTAGGGGGATTTTGGTTGCAAATCTTCCAGGGAACACTCAGAGTTCTCAGGAAGCAAACAAAACTGCCCCATTATTGATTTCAGCGACAAAAATAAAAAGAGACCTTGATGATGGTATGCCTGCTGACTAGTTCTTAGGTCAGCCAACTTTCTGTGTGCTGCCATTGTGTGTGGTGTGTTCTGAGTATAATTCTGGATTAAACCTAATGGACCTTTGATTCAATAACTGTTTCCTTCTCCACTCCCATCCCCACAAGAACAGAATGGAAAACAATTCCTTTTTTGATAAGGCACAGTAAATGAAATTTTAAAAATATTCATTATGTTGATAAAAAAAACAAAGAAAAATATAGGAATAGATTTAATGTTGGTTCTTCCTTAGATGGTTTTATCCTAAGTCACCTTATATAGAATTTCAAACAACATACATCTCATCTCCTCTTGCATTACTGCTTTGTGGTAAGATCTTCTCTAATATTTTTGCCAATAATTCAACCAGAAGTGTTTTATACTGTTTCAATTGAAAATAGAACCATAATTATAAATTACAGGAGAACCAGGAAAAAAAATAAGATTTATTAGGGAAGAATTTGTACACTACTATCAGGATGATTTTTTAAAATGGATACTGGCCCTGTAGTTTAACTTTGACAGAACTGTGATTAAAAGATTTCTCACATTTTATAAACTCAACTGCATTGTATGTATATCATTTTCCAATATTATGTAAAACCTAAGTTCCCATGCATTTAAGTACTTGGCTTCTTCCCTGTTTCAATTACTGAATATCATTTTCTCAGTATGTTTTAATATATGTTCAGATACCTACACAGCCATCTAGTGGACAGAGCAGAAAACAGTCAGATCCTGAAACATATCTTAGCGACTCTTGGGTTCTTTGCAATTTTTTTTTTAATTTAATCTTTATTAGTTTTTTCAAATTCGCACAAAGCATCCACTTTGTACAGTAATATGGTATTTCACTTAGAAACATTATGAAACAAAAATAAAAAAGAAACTAGGTATCAAGAAACATTTTCTTCTGTTTAAATACCCATTAGACCAACAATTATAGGGGGTGGGAGGGGAGACAGCATTGAGCAAATGAGGAGACTAAATATAAGGAAATCTGCTGAGGAAAAAGCTTAACTCTATACGACTTTACTTCACAATATGATGAACATATCTAGATACTACTAACTTGTAGCAGGACCTTCTTGGAATCAATAAAACTTTTTAACTGTTCGGGTAGAAGAAAAACATAATTATCTCTGTTGTACTTAATAATGCATTTGCAAGGGAATCTTAGAAAAAAAGTCGCTCCCAGGGCTAAGGTTTCTTGGTGCAAGGCCAAGAAGCCTTTCCTTTTCAGCTGTGTGAATTTGGTCAAATCAGGAAAAATCCTAATTTTTTGACCCATAAAGAGAATATTGGATTTCTTAAAACAGGTCCTCATTACATCACTCAGATCTTTCTCATTGAAAAAAAGTATCAAAAGAGTGGCTCTTTCCACTATTTCATAATTCGATGATTCTAGAAAACCAGTTAAATTCTCTAAATCGATCAGAATAGCTTGCGATTGCCTGCTAACTTGAGTAGGCAAAAAATAAACTTTATCCAGTGGGGAAGCCGATTCTGACATGTAGTCCAACACTTCAGGGAAATATCTTCTAACAGTAATGCGTGGAACTTCTCCCACATCCCTGGGAAAATTTAACACTCGTAGGTTTAAGTGTCTCAAAGCATTTTCAATGAATTCAACCTTTCTATTTATTGCTCCACAGTCTTGTATAATAGTGGACTGCACTGCTTTAACATGGGGTAATTCACTTTCCATACTCTTAAATGTTTCCAAAGTTTCCTAACGATGGAGATCACTGTTCTTATTCATTATATCCATTTGCTGAGGTAAAGAGTTATTTTTCAAAGAACAGTCCGAGATATGAGATCCAAGAGGGAATCTAGAGTGGCCACCATGGGTTTTTGGAATGCCAAAATTACTCCAGGAGTGGACGGGAAATCATATTCAGGCCTCTTACCTCCTCCAATTGCCCAATCCTTCGCCCCTTCCAGATCCAAAATAACCAGAGACACTCCCAGTTTCTCAATGAGCTCAGCATGGGGTCAGCCACTGGCGCAGCTCCCTCCTCCTCTGAAGTGTAGGTTCCAACTTCGTGATTCCAGCCAGAACACGGTGTCAAGGCCTCCCATGCAGCTGGCAGTGGACGATCATCCAAGGGACTAAGAGAGACTTCTTCCGAGGTCAGGGAGGGTTTTCCTCCTTCCGTCCCAACTGCCGGATCTCTCGCTCCAAGTTTCACAGTCATCCCAGCACACTGCGGAATCGTCTTCTGCCCTGCAGGGATCGTAGGACTTGAGGGATAGGTCCTCACTCTTCCTTTCCTCTTCAGAGGCACTGGCAATTCAAATTGGGAAAAGTAAAAAAAGATTTCCAAGAAATCACAGGAGTGAGCAGGAGCAGTGCAGCTGTTCAAGTCGCCATCTTGGCTCCTCTCCCAGATGACAGCCTTTGCAAAATTTGATATCTGATACTAAACCAACATAAAAATTATTCAAAGAGAACTAGCAAATAGATAAAAAGGGTGAATAGTTAAATACTTTTCCCCTCCTGATCCATGGGTCAATGCAAATAATAATAAAGGCAAAAATGGAGAGGGTAATTTTCATAAACTGCTTATCCAGGTAGATATTGATTTATCTGGGTAACTTGGCTGTCTTAAAATGGTCCAGTGTTTGCCTGGGTAGAAGTACATGTAAGGATAAACAATGTCTATGTAAATGGCTATCTTAGCGACAAATAGGGAGGCCTTCTCCTGCCCGAAGGTAATATCACAAGGCCTGCCTCAAATAGCAAGGCCTTGTTAGCAGAATTCAACAGAAACCTAGGGCAACCTGAGTTTATCAGCATTGAACATTACCCAGATGGTAGCCCATTACATGCTGACTTTTCTAACCCCTTTCCCTCCCTCCCTCCCTCCCTCCCTCAAAGGCTTGAACAGTTACCACAACAATAAGAATAGATGCCAGTCCATTCCATATATATGAAAAAGTAAATGACCCACCACCAGCACAATAGCCTACTCCTAAACTATTTATACAGAAGAAAACTCTACCTAAATAAGCTTCTCCAGAGAGGATGAGAAATGAGTAGTTTACTTGGGGTGGCAGCCAGCCAGCCAATGACAGAATTGCAAGCTGAATGCCATAGGATGATATGGTGTTTTTCTCCCTTCTTCCCATGCTGTTGGTACTGCATGGGAGGTAAGCTAAGTATGGGAAGCATAGTCGGGAGGAGGTTGGGCTCCAGGACACTAATGACCTGGGACCAGTGGCAACAGTGCATATCCCAGAGAAGTCAGACCACCCATTAATAGGAACAACTGTGATTGTTCATTCTTCTAGGCTCCTAGTTATTTATTAATTTATTTATTTGAACAATTTATATTCCGCTGATCCACAAATCTCAGCAGATATCAACCAACATACATAATAAAATCTAACTAGAAACATAAGTTGAACTGACATGGCAGACTAATAATAGCAATTACGACTATGGCACAGTTAAGACATTACATCTGTTACGAGCGCGCGCGGGCGCGGTCGTCTCGAGCTGGTGGTGAGCCCTTGGGCCATGGCAGGACTCAAGGAGGAGCCCCAAGCCACACCGTGGTAGGTGAGCTGGGCAGGCATGGTGAGCCAGGCGGGTACAGAAGCAGGGAGTCCGACCCTCAGCCGGACCTGCACGCCCATGGTAGCCAACACTGGGAAGTTGACTGATGAACGGTCCTCCGACTGTTCCCGGCCCTTTCTGACCTGCCGCAGGGAACGGCAATGGGCAGCAGGCCGGACAGAGGCGAGGGCAGACAGAGTCCTTACAAAGAAGACATCAGACGGGGGCTGAAGCAGACATCTAAGACAGGCTGAAGCAAGACGTTGAAGAGGAGGGCTGGAAGGAAACATGGCACTGTCCATCAGGGCGCCCTACTCAGCCCACCCACGGGACTGAGTCGCTGACTACCCCGTCCCAGACGCACCCTACACAGCCCAGGAAGGCTGGTCGCGGACCACGCTGAGGAAAGGAGGGTGCAGGGAAGACAAAGCGGAAGATCTAGGCAAACAGGAACTCCGATGCTGGGATACTGACATCCGAAGCCCTTTCAGCTGGCAGGCAGGGAAGCTCAAGAGCCCGTGGGACAAATCCCTCCTGTTGGCCACTCCAGGGCCCAACAGGACAGAAGGCTCAGGAACCAGACAGGACGTAGGGCAGAAGCGAGCAGAACTGGATCAGGACATCAGGAACACATCAAGGCAGACATCAGGAACATCAGGAAGCAAACATCCGGACAGAGACAGGACAAGGAGCCATCAACACAAGGCAGACCACGGTGGACCTGGATCGGCAAGGTTACAGACGACTGTAGAACCCAATCCGCAGGCCCGGTGCAAGTGGCAAGAAAGTCCTTATATACTGGAGGTAGAAGGCAACTCCCTGGGAGGAGCTTGCCAGGACCGCCCACCGCTGGCCCTATAAATAAGGAGGAGAGCTGCGGGCCGGCCCCTAGGGAAGGGCGTCGCCAAACAGGAAGTCCAAACGCTGGCATGCAAGCCACAGGAACAGCTAGGCCCCTCAGGCCCTGGAGCAAGTCCCGGATGGAACACAGGCGAGGCCCTGGCTTCAGAGCGGCCTCTGGAGGAAGGTAAGATACCTCCTGTAGCGCAGCAACAGGGGGGATCGCAACAACATCATAAGCACAGAAAGTTGAGTAGCTGCATACTTTCAAAGTATGCAGCAGCCAGTGCTGACCATTGTACACAAATCCCTCCATGTCTATAATTCAAACTGGCTCGACCTGCCTTTTACCCCATACCAATCATCAAGACCCATCAGAACAGCCAATAAAGGCACCCTCATTGTACCCCCACTTAAAACTGCCCGCCTCTCCTCAACATGGGACCGTGCCTTATCAATTGCTGGACCGTCCCTATGGAATACTCTTCCCCCCATCCTGCGCCTTGACCATGCTCCATTAAATTTAAGAAGAAATTAAAAACCTGGTTATTCAAACGTGCCTACCCAGAATAGGACCTTGTTTACTTGCGCCACCCCTGGTCTGCTGCCCCAAGATACTGCACATTAAGCCCCTACTTAAGTCTCTACTGAGTTACCTCTTGTTGTTTTAACTATTTCTTCCATGCTGTTCTCAAGTTATCCCCCCTCCTAGTTACGCTCCCTTGTTATCATGTAATTTCAGTTCTGCTGTTTAATTGTGAACCGGTATGATGTCCCTACTAATACCGGTATATAAAAGATGTTAAATAAATAAAATAAAATAAAAATAAATAAATAAATAAGAGTGAATAGTCGTCAATCAGACAATGCTGGAGTGAAAAGGTTGGATTTGACTGTTTTCCTGAATTGGAGAGAATCGGTCTCAACTCTGATCTCCTCAGGGAGGCTATTCCATACAATAGGACCAGCAATGCAAAAAAATCTGCTTGTAGGACTCAGCCAAATGAGCCTGTTTTGGAGAAGGAATTTCTAATAGGTGCTCAAAAGAGGAACAAAAGCAATGGACCAGAAGAAATTTCCATATTGATGAGGCAATGCAAGGCAGAGAAAGTACATGAAATGCTTTAAAAATCAGAGAAAGGGCTTTAAACTTCACCCACCAAATAACAAGCAACAAGAGAAACCTGGTTGGCAAGATATTACCCAGGGAAATTGTTCTATTTATGGTTGCCACCTGGCTCCATGTCATAAGGAACAAGCTAATCCAGTCCTGGTTTTACTCTATTGCATGTAGGGGCTTGTATTTCTTGCTGTCCATTAATTTTACATAAAATCAGAATTTCAAGTCCCTGCATGAAATAGGGTAAAATCAGGACCTGTTCCTTATGACATGAAGCCAAATGGAAAATCTAAATGTACTTATTTATTTATTTATTTATTTATTTAGGATTTTTCTATACCGACATTCTTGAACAAAAATATCAAATCATATCGGTTTCCATTTAAACAGAACAGTCGTGGCTATGGCGTTACATAGAACATTGAGCAATGAACATAGAACAAGTCAACAATTCAACAATACCAAATAGTGAAATAATTCGTCAGTGAATAACATAATATATAGAGCAACAACAACTGGGGCGGCTATGGGCGTAACATCAAATAATTCGTTTAATGGAGTATCATTATGCGACTTCATAATGGATAAGGCATGGCGGGGGCCCAAGGCATAGGGTAGCAATGAGAATCTGGCTGAATGGAGGAGGGAAGGAGGAGTATGTAGAGGGGAAGGATGTGAGGCCTTAAATCATGATTGGAGGAATTTGATATGGAAGTAATGGGTGATCAAGTGTCTCCTTAAAGTCTTGATATGTCTTATGCCCAGAGGTTCCTTTGTGACATGTTATGTCCTTTGACCAGTGTCTGAGTAATGTTTAAATTCTGGGAAGGCCTGTCTGAAGAGCCATGTTTTAAGGTGTTTCTTAAAAGTTTGGAGAGAGGGTTCTTGGCGAAGCTCGGGTGGTAGCGAGTTCCAAAGGCTGGGCCCGGCTGTGGACATAGCGCGTTTTCTTAAAGTGGTTTTGATCGGAGGTGCGTATAGGGATCCTTTATAGGCGTTTCTAATTGGTCTAGCGGATGTTTGAGTGCGGAGTTGAGAGCTTAATTTGAGGTGGGCGATACCATGAATGTCCTTGTGAATCATCATTAGTGTTTTGAAAGTGATCCTGTGTTTTATGGGAAGCCAGTGAAGACTTTGGAGTATGGGTGTGATGTGTGCTCTTTTGTTTGAATTTGTGAGTAACCTTGCCGCAGCATTCTGGACCATCTGTAAAGGTTTGGTAGTTATTGCAGGGAGGCCTAGGAGAAGAGAGTTGCAGTAGTCTAACTTTGTAAGGATGATAAACTGTACTACTAGCCGCACCCGATCGCGAAAGCTGCTAGGCCTGCGCATCCGGCGCTGAAGCCCGTCGGGGCAAGGCCTTTAAAACAAACGCCCTGCACTCCGGGGCTCCAACGCCGGCCACGCGGACGATCCCTCCGCTCCGCCCCTCACAGACGGCAGACGATTGGCCCAGCCTTACCTCGACGTCAGCGGTAAGCGGGGGCTTTAAATTCCGGACTCGCTGCTCGGCGTCCATCTTCAGCGCGATCCCCTCGGTGCCGCACCCGATCGCGAAAGCTGCTAGGCCTGCGCATCCGGCGCTGAAGCCCGTCGGGGCAAGGCCTTTAAAACAAACGCCCTGCACTCCGGGGCTCCAACGCCGGCCACGCGGACGATCCCTCCGCTCCGCCCCTCACAGACGGCAGACGATTGGCCCAGCCTTACCTCGACGTCAGCGCATTCTACGCCTGCACTCAGCTCCAGCAGTCAACTCCTGCACTCAGCTCCAGCAGTCAACTCCAGCATTCAGCTCCTGCACTCAGCTCCAGCAGTCAACTCCTGCACTCAGCTCCAGCATTCAGCTCCTGCACTCAGCTCCAGCAGTCAACTCCAGCATTCAGCTCCTGCACTCAGCTCCAGCAGTCAACTCCTGCACTCAGCTCCAGCATTCAGCTCCAGCATTCAGCTCCAGCAGTCAACTCCTGCACTCAGCTCCAGCATTCAGCTCCTGCACTCAGCTCCAGCAGTCAACTCCAGCAGTCAACTCCTGCACTCAGCTCCAGCATTCAGCTCCTGCACTCAGCTCCAGCAGTCAACTCCAGCATTCAGCTCCTGCACTCAGCTCCAGCAGTCAACTCCAGCATTCAGCTCCTGCACTCAACTGCATTCAATTCCAACACCCTAATCCAGCATTCAAATCCAGCACTCAACTCCAGCACTCAACCCCAGTATTGCGTCCAAACAGCATTCCAAGTGCCCTCATCTCAACCACTGTGCACACACCCGCCTGTACAGCCTCAATCTTCTGGGACCTCAGCCATGCTCATTTTCCCTATCCCAATCATCAAAAACCTCTACAACAACCGGATAAAACCAGCCAACCATTCAGTCTTCCAACACAAACGCCTGATACCAATAATGACAACCCCTCTCACCCAATTCCTCGGACTATCCTTATTCTCTCTAACACTCTTTAACGCTCAATCAATCTAAAAAAAAACTCACATAATCAATGACTATCTCCAGGACACACAACCGGATATATGTGCTATGACCGAAACATGGTTGAAACCCACAGACCTACCTCTAATTAACCAACTACCCATTCACAGCTACGACATCTACTCCATACCCAGACCCAAAAAAAGAGGGGGAGGACTTTGCTTAGCTGCAAAGAAGGAGCTCAGACTAACCCTACAGACCACTATTCACTCCTCTCGACTGGAATTTGCCCTCTTCAGCTCTAAACAGCTCCAAATTTGTTTAATATATGCCCCTCCCGGTCTCCTGGATTCAGATCCATCACCACTCATTGAACTCATCGCCAAACACCTAAAAAATGACACCCCAGCTGTCATCCTAGGAGACTTTAACATTCACACAGACGTGATCCCTTTATCCGCTAATTGCGATATGCTACTATCTTCTTTTAAGGCTATGGGCTTCTCTCAAATTGTTAAAGGTCCCACACACAAAGCAGGGCACACTCTGGACCTTATATTCATCAACTCAGGCCTTTCACAATCTTCCCCACCACAATGCTCCCCTATCCCATGGTCAGATCACCTGATGATAACAACTAATCTCTGTATCAAGGACAACCCCATATCTCCAAACACCAAAACCACAATTCACTACAGGAACTCATGCTCTAGAGAGGACCTCACCTCTCTCCTATCTTCGGAACTCGCCAATCTTGACCTTTCAGACGCAGAAACAGCCACCTCGTCATGGCACAACATTACGAACAAGGTGGCAGAAAAACTTTGCCCCCAAAAAACCAAAGAGATCAACCCAGCCTGCAAAACCAAAAAACCATGGTTCACGCAGGAACTAAAAACCATCAAATTAGAATTGAGAAAAAAAGAACACGCATGGCGGAGGAATCCTTCCAACACTACACTGAATGAGTACAAAACCCTCATGCACAACTACAGAAACAACATCCTTCGCACAAAGAGAGATTTTTATGCCCACAAAATTCACAATTTTTCCTTTGATCCCAAAGCGCTGTTCACATATGTCTCAGAGCTCACAAAACCCACCTCACCAACTATCCCAGATGATCAAGCACAATCAAGATGCACAGAACTTGCTCAATTTTTTGAAAACAAAATTCTCAAGCTAATGGCCCCTCTGGCAACCAGTAACACAGTACCTCCTTCTATCATCACTCCTTCACGCAACCAGAACATAAACCTAGATTCATTCGAACCTATCTCCTCACTTGAAATAGAAATGACTCTCAAAAAGATGAAACCCTCCACTCACCCGACAGATTCCATCCCTTCTAAACTCCTACTCACCATTCCGAACATCATAGCGAAGCCCTTAGCAGAGATAATTAATAGCTCGCTAACACAAGGACTAGTACCAGACATCCTGAAACTAGCCACCCTCAAACCTCTCCTCAAAAAACCCAACTTGGACCCTACAGACCCAGCTAATTTTCGCCCCATAGCTAACCTTCCATTTGTAGCCAAACTTATGGAGAGGATAGTCAACAAACAGTTATCTGAATACCTAGAAGAGCATAAAATACTCACAACAGCCCAATTCGGATTCCGCAAATCCCTTAGTACGGAATCCCTCCTAACCTCTCTAACTGACAGAGTCCTCGTAGGTCTGGAGAAAAAGACCCCATACCTCCTGATTCTCCTCGACCTATCAGCTGCGTTTGATACCGTAAAACACTCTATCCTGATCGACCGGCTCTCAGACATAGGCATCTCAGGATCAGCCCTGGAATGGTTCAGATCCTTCCTACACAATAGGACTTTCAAGGTCAGAATCAGCAACAAGGATTCCCTCCCGGTCAAATCCTCTTTCGGAGTTCCCCAAGGATCCTCTCTCTCCCCCACCCTCTTTAACATCTATCTTCTCCCCCTATGTCATCTACTCTCAAGTCTTAAGGTCACACACTTCATATACGCAGACGATGTTCAGATTCTGCTGCCAATCACTGACTCCATCTCCAGCACCATCAACTTCTGGAACAATTGTCTACAGTCCATAAACTCACTCCTATCTAGCCTTAACCTAGTACTTAATATGTCAAAAACAGAACTTTTGCTTATCACTCCAGATGAGAACCTTCAGCCTACCAACAACCTAACTTCACCACCAATGATCAATTCCACTCAAGTAAGAGACCTTGGGGTCACCTTAGACAAAAGGCTGAACCTCAAAGAATTTGTCAAGAACACAACGAAAGAATGCTATTATAAACTACATATTCTGAAAAAGCTGAAACCTCTCCTGCATTTTCAGGACTTCAGAACAGTCCTCCAAACAATACTATTTTCCAAAATCGATTACTGCAACTCTCTGCTTATAGACCTTCCAACCATAACCACAAAACCTCTACAAATGTTGCAGAACTCCGCCGCAAGGATTCTTACTAACATCAGCAGAAGTGAACACATAACACCCATACTAAAACACTTACACTGGCTCCCCATCAGATCCAGAATCATTTTCAAAGTGCTAACTATAACACACAAGAACATCCATTCACAAACGTCGCTAGATCTAAGCCTTCCACTTCGCCTACACGAGTCTTCACGACCAATCAGAAACAGATACTTAGGCACCTTACACGTACCTTCAGCCAAGTCCTCACTCAAGAAACGTGCATTCTCGACTGCCAGCCCCCTTCATTGGAATGCCCTCCCCACGGACATTCGCCTCAAAACGTGTACTCGAACATTCAAAAAGAAACTCAAGACCTGGCTCTTTACAAAAGCCTACACTTAAAGGTCTAGCTCAGAACCACATCCCAGAACTTGAATCATTCTCGCTTTTATAATCATATCAAACAACTCCTAATTTTATCCTTGGTCTCACAATTCCAAATCATTAAATATTTGAACATGCTACACCAATACCTCTTAATCCAGATGTAACCTTAGTTTTTGAAGTCTTCACTCCTATAGAAATAACCGCCAGTTCTTATTTACTTAACCCTATTCTGTAGACGTAAACTTTTCTTGAAGACTGTAATCTGTAAACACCTGTATTTATTATAAGAACTTGTATTTACTATTTATATTTATTATTTAGCTATTAACATTGTTCTATTACCACTTGGTACTATTTCTCTCCTTCACCTCTAACTCTAAGTTCCTACTAAGTTAGCCATGTTATTTATACCCAATTGTTGGATGTAATTGTATATTTGTTTAATTGTTCAATCTGTTTGATGTAATTTTCTGTTCCTTGTTCCGTGTAAACCGAAGTGGGATGCACTAGTGCATGAACTCCGGTATATAAAAGCCTTTAAATAAATAAATAAATAAATAAATAAGTCACTGAAGTGTAGAAGAGGTTTCAGATTTTTGAGAACTTGTAGTTTATAGAAACATTCCTTGGTTGTGTTGTGGATGAACGATTTTAAGTTGAATAGGTTGTCGAGCCTGACCCCAAGGTCTCTGACGGAGGAGGTGTGGTTGATGAGTGTATTTGTGAATTGGGATGCGCTTTGTGGATTGATGAGATTGTGTTTTTCATCTGGAGAGATGATGAGGATTTCTGTCTTATTTGAGTTAAGGATGAGGTTCAGGCTTGTAAGCAGGTTAGTGATGGATTGTAAGCAGCAATTCCAGTGTGCCCAGGTTTTTTCCAGGGATTCGGTGATTGGAAGAAGAATTTGAACGTCATCAGCGAAAATACTTATCCATGTCCCCAAAGAAGCCGACATACACTACACATGACACATTCTAAATGGGATAATAAGGCCACAGCTTTATCAGATGGTCTAACAAGGAAACCAAATTTAGGTGTTTGAGACTCTCTATCTGCTTGGATACCCCTAGACTCCCACTTTCCAACTCACACAGGTACCGTCTGGACCATCAAAGTTGCTAGCCAAGCATTATCAAAACACCAATGACAATGGTAAAGATTGATACAGTTGTCGAAGAGCATTTCAGGCTCAGCTAATCTGATCCCAAGCCAATGCCCCAAGGCCCATCTCAAATAATAAGTTCTTATTAGAAGAATTCAACAGAAGCCCAGGGGCAATCCATGCTCATCATCACGGGCCATTGCCGAAATGATAGCTGATTAAATGCTGACCCTTCTGACCCTAGCTTGTTGTTGCCCAGGTAGAGTGTCCATCAAGCTAGGTTGAGAGAACATTGCCCAAATTTCATCTTGGAGTGAGTTTCCTCACTCCGAAGGCCATCAAATCTTCACAAGAGACCACTGTTCTGTTCGTACGTCTCATGTTGAATGTGAAAGTGGCCCCCAACCCCCTACACTCATACCTAATCCCCACCTCGAGTTACTAGGTGGGCCTCCCATAGGGATACAAATACCTGTCTAGGGAAGAGGCACTATAGCAAGTCTCTCTCTCTCTCTCTCTCTCTCTCTCTCTCTCTCTCTCTCTCTCTCTCTCTCTCTCTCTCTCTCTCTCTCTCTCAAACAGGCTGTCTGGAAACATCATGAACTGCAATATATACTGGCAATGTAGCCCAAATTGGGTTAATATTGCAATTTGTGATACACATATTTATTAGCATAAGGTAACACCCCTTTTTGGTATCGCATGCGATACTGGAAAATGAGGCCCCTAGCCTGATAAGTCTTATCCAGCTAAGTTTAGACCTGCTCTATGGGGCATATAAATTTACACGTATACTTATATGGCTAACTTGCTCCACTCATGATCCACCCAATAAAGGGACCTATATGGCTAAGCAGCGGCCGTTGTACATAGGCGCAAATTCAGTGTTCGCTACTTAGATGCATACGTTCCACTTCTCTGGCTAATTAGAACTGAACACAGTTTGATTATCAGGCCCATAGAAGTGATAGACTAGCTGATTCCAGCCGTAACCCCTAGAAGAGTCTGGATGATGCCGTAGCATAAAATACCAGGACATGTATGGCTATGATGTTTACTGGTAAGGCATGGCCCCTTCAGGTAGTAAGCTGCAGGTCCTGCTCTAACTGCTGGCATAGATACAGTTTGGTTTCCTTTTTAAACTTGAACCAATGCATAACTTGCTCCTCGGATAGATCCAAGAGCTGTGTCCTAGTTCTATATACTCTCTGTAAGGGGAACCTCCTCCTCATCATCCTCTGTTCTCTCTACTTCCTTAGCCATTGTTACTTGAGTATCCATTGGGCTAATAGAGTCATATTGAAAAGGGACTCCCCACCACTGATTCACACCCCCAGTATGTCCCAATAACACATAGTCCCACCCCTTTTTTTAGCCCTATATGTCCCAGTTCCCCCCAATCTGTTCCAGTAAATCCAAGTATAAATCTATATTACCTATATGTCCCAGTTACTAGAGATGTGAATCGTTTTCCATATCGTCTTAACGATAGAAATCGTGTGGCAGGGCAAGAAAATCATGTTAGGCACGATTTTTTAGTTAAAAAATCGTTAAAAATCGTTTTTTCCGATTAGTGCGCACTAACTCGAGTTAGTGCGCACTAAGGGGAGTTAGTGCGCACTAACCGGGAGTTAGTGCGCACTAACTGAAAATGATACAATTTGAAACTTTTCAGGTCAGTTAAGGTCAGTTTAGGAATGAATATGTATTCCTATTGGCTGCCCTCTTATTTATTCATGTTACCAAGCTTCCCACTGACAGTATATGGAGGATGGGAAATGGAAACAGTTGGTAGCTTGACAAAACAAGTAATGTGATCAGTTAATGTGACTAGAACTTGTGCCCTAACCCTGATACCAGGGGTATTGTGATCTTCCTGCACACAGTGCCCTATCCCTATTAATACCAGGAGTGTTGTGATCTTCCTGCACACAGTGACCTAACCCTGGCACCAGGGGTGTTGTGATCTTCCTGCACACAGTGCCCTAACCCTGGCACCAGGGGTGTTGTGATCTTCCTGCACACAGTGCCCTATCCCTATTAATACCAGGAGTGTTGTGATCTTCCTGCACACAGTGCCCTATCCCTATTAATACCAGGAGTGTTGTGATCTTCCTGCACACAGTGCCCTAACCCTGGCACCAGGGGTGTTGTGATCTTCCTGCACACAGTGCCCTATCCCTATTAATACCAGGAGTGTTGTGATCTTCCTGCACACAGTGCCCTATCCCTATTAATACCAGGAGTGTTGTGATCTTCCTGCACACAGTGCCCTAACCCTGGCACCAGGGGTGTTGTGATCTTCCTGCACACAGTGCCCTATCCCTATTAATACCAGGAGTGTTGTGATCTTCCTGCACACAGTGCCCTAACCCTGGCACCAGGGGTGTTGTGATCTTCCTGCACACAGTGCCCTATCCCTATTAATACCAGGAGTGTTGTGATCTTCCTGCACACAGTGCCCTAACCCTGGCACCAGGGGTGTTGTGATCTTCCTGCACACAGTGCCCTATCCCTATTAATACCAGGAGTGTTGTCATCTTCCTGCACACAGTGCCCTAACCCTGGCACCAGGGGTGTTGTGATCTTCCTGCACACAGTGCCCTATCCCTATTAATACCAGGATTGTTGTGATCTTCCTGCACACAGTGCCCTAACCCTGGCACCAGGGGTGTTGTGATCTTCCTGCACACAGTGCCCTATCCCTATTAATATCAGGAGTGTTGTGATCCTCCTGCACATAGTGCCCTAACCCTGACACCAGGGGTGTTGTGATCTTCCTGCACACAGTGCCCTATTCCTGATACCAGGAGTGTTGTGATCTTCCTGCATGCAGTGCCCTATCCCTGATACCGGGATGTGTGCAAGAAGATCCCAACACCCCCGGTATCAGGAATAGGGCACTGTGTGCAGGAAGATCACAACACCCCTGGTATTAGGGATAGGGCACTGCATGCAGGAAGATCACAACACTCCTGGTATTAATAGGGATAGGGCACTGCATGCAGGAAGATCACAACACCCCTGGTATCAGGGATAGGGCACTGTGTGCAGGAAGATCACAATACCCCGGAGGAGTGAGGGTCAGGCAGCTCCCCCCTGTCTGTGAAGCCAGCCTCTCACTAGTAATGCAGGGAGGGAGCTGTCTCAGACTTCACCATCCTCCCCCCCCCCTCCCCCACACACCATTCACTAGCTGGGACATGGGGGAAGTCAGGAGTGAGGGTCAGGCAGCTCCCCCCTGTCTGTGAAGCCAGCCTCTCACTAGTAATGCAGGGAGGGAGCTGTCTCAGACTTCACCATCCTCCCCCCCCCCCCCTCACCCACACACCATTCACTAGCTGGGACATGGGGGAAGTCAGGAGTGAGGGTCAGGCAGCTCCCCCCTGTCTGTGAAGCCAGCCTCTCACTAGTAATGCAGGGAGGGAGCTGTCTCAGACTGGTATCAGGGATAGGGCACTGAGTGCAGGAAGATCACAACACCCCTGGAATCAGGAATAGGGCACAGGTTCTAGTCATATTGACTGATCACATTACTTTTTTTGTCAACTACCAACAGTTTTCATTTCCCATCCCCCCAACCATCACTTCAGTTGGAACCTTGGTAACATCAATAGATAAGAGGGCAGCCAGCCAATAGGAATACATATTCATTCCTAACTGACCTTTACTGACCTGGATAGTGTCAATAATTTGTATCATTTTCTGTTAGTGTTCCTGAGTTTCCATTTCCATTTCCCATCCCCCCAACCATCACCTCAGTGGGAACCTGGTTAACATCAATAGATAAGAGGGCAGCCAGCCAATAGGAACACATATTCATTCCTAACTGACCTTTACTGACCTGGAAAGTGTCAATTTGTATCATTTTCAGTTAGTGCGCACTAACTCGAGTTGGTGCGCACTAACTCGGAGTTAGTGCGCACTAACTCCCGTTAGTGCGCACTAACACGATTTAACGATTTTTAACGATAAATCGTTAGAATTTCTATTGTATCGTGTTCTATAACGATTTAAGACGATATTAAAATTATTGGACGATAATTTTAATCGTTAAAAAACGATTCACATCCCTACCAGTTACTATCCAGTAGGTCCCAGGTACACTCCCTCCTACCCCTTAGCCTTCTCCCTTGTCCACTCACTTGAATAAGATAACATGCCAAACGCCAGGTCAAAAATGAAAAAGTGTGTGTGTAAACTGGACAATGTTCATGCATACAATACTTTTAAAATACCTCATTATGTGCATATGTGCTAATCCCATCACAACTCACCCTAACATGCCCCTGTTTTGTTGTGTACTTTTGCTCACACACGTGTATATACACACACATATGTAACCCCTTTTTAAAATTCATATTATGCACATTTGGGCCACATAAATGTGTGCATGGCCTTTTTTATGCAAGCAAGCCTTTGAAAATTCACCTGTTAAAGTGCACTTATGCATGTAAAACCTATTGACAATGCGATTGCATATATTGTAGAATTTTTCAAATGCCCACTTAATGCGCAGAAAGTTCATATACATGTGTAAAAGCCAGTTTTAAGCAAATAAATCCTTCTGAAAATTACCCCAAAGTGTGCAGGAAAGGGGAGAGGCAGCTACAGAGAGATAGTGTGAACTTAGTTTATCCTTGCAATGTTGATAATGGCCACCTCAGCCAGCAGTAAGTTCCTTTGAGGTAACAATAGAATTCCATTTCTGCAGTGTCTAGGACAAAAAAAGAGTTATCCACTAAGGAATTGCATTCAGAGGTATATACTGCTAGTAGAACGCAGTGCATTAGGAGAAGTCTGTTCAGTTGGGTACTGCCCTCTTGGCTTTGTGATGAAATTTCTCCCTAGCACCCCCCTGATAATTCTCTAGTCTTCACTAGTTTTTGTGTTCTTCTCAATAGATTTCACAAACAGTTGCAGCCAGCAGGCTGGATTGACTTACAGCAGACTGGATTGACTTAAGTAAAACAAGACTACTGCAGAACCCAAATTGTTTGTCATATTGAACTGGAGCTGCAGTAGGGATGTGAATCGTTTTAGGACGATTAAAATTATCGTCCGATAATTTTAATATCGTCTTAAACCGTTATGGAACACAATACAATACAGATTCTAACGATTTATCGTTATAAATCGTTAGAATCGTGAGCCGGCACACTAAAACCCCCTAAAACCCACCCCCGACCCTTTAAATTAAATCCCCCACCCTCCCGAACCCCCCCCCAAAATAACTTAAATAACCTGCGGGTCCAGCGGCGGTCCGGAACGGCAGCGGTCCGGAACGGGCTCCTGCTCCTGCATCTTGTCGTCTTCGGAATGGCGCCGAAAAATGGCGGCGGCCATAGATGAAAAAGATTGGACGGCAGGAGGTCCTTCCGGACCCCCGCTGGACTTTTGGCAAGTCTCGTGGGGGTCAGGAGGCCCCCCACAAGCTGGCCAAAAGTTCCTGGAGGTCCAGCGGGGGTCAGGGAGCGATTTCCCGCCGCGAATCGTTTTCGTACGGAAAATGGCGCCGGCAGGAGATCGACTGCAGGAGGTCGTTCAGCGAGGCGCCGGAACCCTCGCTGAACGACCTCCTGCAGTCGATCTCCTGCCGGCGCCATTTTCCGTATGAAAACGATTCGCGGCGGGAAATCGCTCCCTGACCCCCGCTGGACCTCCAGGAACTTTTGGCCAGCTTGTGGGGGGCCTCCTGACCCCCACGAGACTTGCCAAAAGTCCAGCGGGGGTCCGGAAGGACCTCCTGCCGTCCAATCTTTTTCGTCTATGGCCGCCGCCATTTTTCGGCGCCATTTTGGAAAATGGCGCCGGCCGAAGACGACAAGATGCAGGAGCAGGAGCCCGTTCCGGACCGCTGCCGTTCCGGACCGCCGCTGGACCCGCAGGTTATTTAAGTTATTTGGGGGTGGGGGATTTAATTTAAAGGGTCGGGGGTGGGTTTTAGGGGGTTTTAATGTGCCGGTTTTTCGATTTTTCGATTTTTTAACGATTTTCACGATTTTTCACGATATTTTACCCCCCCAAACGGCAACAATACGATTCCCTCCCCCTCCCAGCCGAAATCGATCGTTAAGACGATCGAGGACACGATTCACATCCCTAAGCTGCAGGAGAAGTGGCAAATATCTGCAGTACAAGGTGAATTTAATCCATGACTATCTTTTCTAATTTAAGGAGTAAAGGATGAGTTAGCAGGCAGGAATAAAAATAGTTAATGACTATCTTGAGGAATGGATCTTCCCATATCCTTTAAAAAAAACAAAAAACTATAGTGCACCCATTATTGAAAAAAAACCCTCAAAAACTTTCTTTGATGCTTCTAAAATAGATCATTATAGATCAACTAGCGAAATACCTGTGCTTCGCTATGGTGGAGAAGTTGATAGAAACGTGTGAGTTTATTTCATGCAAGTTGAAAAGTAATTGTTTTGAGTGAGTGAGGGCTTTGGAGTTTATATATTTAAAATGAACATATTATTATTATAGAGTGAGGTTAGTGAATCATCCTCCGATTTCTGACTAAGAATGCTTTATGACCGCTGATTCTTGTACATTGTTACTTATGTTATAGTTGTTGTATTTATTTATTGATTTTGTTATGCCTTTTCAGTATTATCCACTCTTCCTGTTAATTGTATTCTTCGGTTACTTGTAAGGGCTTCGCCCAAACGTTTTAGTTTTTTGTGAACTGATACGATGTGCGAACGGCTATCGGTATAGAAGAGACTTTAAATAAATAAATAAATAATAAAAAAAAGTGAAACGGATATGTGGAATGGATGTACTATGAGTTGCCTGTCACGACGTAATAATTTCTTTGTATACAACGTTTGCTGTGAGACCCTCTGGCTGCAGTATGATGAGGCTATCAGCTGAGCTGACTCTAGAGCAGGCCACGTACAGCTGGCTGTGCGAGAAGCAGTGGGGCCTCAAGTCAACACCAATGACCTTGAGAGTCTGGCCCTGAGATTTGTTAATAGTCATCGTGAAGCACACTCTGACCGGGAACTGCAGGTGTTTAAATTGAAAGGGTACGTCTGATGGTATAAGGGGGATGCAAGGGATGAAAACTGTTTCCCCTCATCCACAACCTGTGAAAATGATTGCTTCAATGACATTTCTGTGGAGGGACTTGACTTGAAGTCTGGTGCTATTGCAGAGTTTTGGTGGATGTAGATTTCTTGTAACATAATTGGTGCTCCGACCTTCAAAATGAGATTGTGCTGAGGAATGCCTGGAGGGTTGAGACTGTGCAGGAACTCGACAGGGTAATGTACCGTGTCGTCGACTTCGACGACCAAGTCCACAGACTTATAAGTTTTTGTTTCTGAGGTGAACGCCTGCAGGAGTGTGTCATTGATAGAGTTTGTCGTGTCATTTGTAGAAGTTAAAATTGCCCTCTCTCTAAACCAGGAATTGTCCTTCATGTAGATGTTTTGAAGATCCGGGTATACCTTTTGTGTAAGACGTTTCAAATCTGTGACCAGGTGACATAGATTTGCCGGCAGTTTCACTTTGCCATCTTGTTCATGGAGTGTACCATCTCCTATATCCAAAAGAAGGCGTGAAAACTCTCCTGCCTTGACATGACCTGTCAGGTGCACCCTCATTTTCACTCTCAAGGACAGGACTTTCACTGTGGGCCACAAGTAAGAGGACTTGAAAGAGGCTTTAACTTCATCAGCATGAGTCCCCCACGGAACAACTGGCAGAGTCTGTCTGAAGTGTTGCGTTTGTGGCTGCTCTTCGCCCTCACTCCACCCTCTCTACCTCTGTGGTGACTCCCTCCGGGCCTGATGGACGGCTTGCTGCCACAGCATCTCCATGCAGCCTCTCTCCAGCGTACCTGGACCGGCTCGATGCTGTGGATCTGCCATGTTCCTGATGACGTAGGACGCGTGCGCGCCCGCACTCCAATGTATGTACCAGTAAGAGTGCGAACCTCAGGGGCGTCCCCTGAGATGATGTCATCCACTTGCAATATAAAAGGTCTCAAACCTTCGCTAACAGATTGAGTTAGCAAGGACTACGAATCAGACATGAATCCGGACTTCGATTCGGACTCGCTATGGATTCGTCCAAGCTACTCTGCCTCCTTGGACTTACCAGGGGTACCCGCTCCTCTGGGACCTCGCTCTCTTTTCTCTATTTCAGATTGCAGATAGGAACCGGTACTCACTCCTCGAGGGCCCATGTTCCTGGACACTCTGAAGATTCTCTACTGCCTGGAAGCTATTGCAGATACAGACATTTGTGAGTTACCATCGCTCACTCAGAGCTTTCCCTGGAACCAAGTACTCGCTCCTCGAGGGCCTAACTCTTTCCAGCTACTGAGCATCCTTATGTCAGATTTGTCATCTAGTTCTGGCTATGAATACAGCATACCCTGTCTACTCGCTATTTATAGTCTTTCTACAGCTCAGCAACCCTGGGAGCTCTGTTCCAGTATCTGAGGGACTTCAGCCCTGCCGGGCACAACTGCCACCTCTGGTGGTTCTACTAACCTGTCTAATAAAAGAACTATCTGTGTCTGTCTCCATAACCAAGCCTAGCCGGTGGTCCCTCTCAGGATATCCTCCTGGGGGCGCTGTCATCTGCCATCGGCCCAAGGATCCACCTATTTACATTCCTCTACAGCTGAGTGCCCTCTAATATTCTGCTGATACAGATTGCTAATTCTGCAGTCTATATCCTAACTAGGTTACTAACTCCGCCTATGGAGCAAAACAAGATTGTTAACTCCTCCCTCTACAGGAGCAGATTCCTAACATATTGCTAACTCCTCCCTCCTTGAGGAGTAGACCATAACAGATTTCTAACTCCCTAGCAGATCCATAACAAGATTGCTAACTCCTCCCTCCGTGGGAACCAATTCCTAACAGATTGCTAACTCCTCCTTCAACGGGAGTATCCAGCAGCCAGTTCATAACAGATTGCTAACTCCTCTCACCAAGGGAGCTGATTCATTACATGAAGTCCCTGGCGAGCAGTACTGTCAACCCTCCCATGAGGCTGTTTTTGTTTCGGATGTCTGGGAGCATCCTATGGAGAGCCTTGATGCCACCTCTGTGGGCCATGGTGCACTCATCCCACACTATGAGTTTGCACTGTCGGAGTACCTGCGCCATGTTGCTCTGCTTGGAGATGTTGCACAGAGTATTTCAGTGTTTTTGAGATTCAGTGGAAGCTTGAAGGCAGAGTCACTGCGATGCCAGAAGAAGCCACAGCAATGGCAATGTTTGAGTCTCTTCATACCCTGGCAAGCAACAGGTTGATGAAGAATGTTTTACCAGTACCTCCTGGAGCATCTAGGAAAAAGATTCGGCCACTTTGACAGTGAACGCTGGTAATGACTTTGTGATAGACATTCCTCTACTCGGTATTCAGCCTTGGCTCGTTGTCGTCGACTGTCTTGGCCAGATCGCAGATGTTGTAAGCCAGATCTCTGAAATAGTTGAGATTAGCTGCAGTGTATTCATGTGATGACACAGGCAAGTCGTACTTGTGAAGAGGTTGACCTCCTATAGCCAGTACACAATCCTGAAGGAAGGTGAGGCATTAGTTATAGATTATGGACAACCGTTCTTGGACATCGTCTTGGAGAGATTCCCTCTGCAGCTGCCTATCAATATCCTCTGAAAGACTATATTTATGTTTTTCCCATAGTGGTAAGGGGTTTGCCATTTGACAGAACACCAATATAATAGCGAAGAGCTGACGGATCTTAGGTGGCAAATGTGAGAGTGCAGCTTCCTGGAGAGTATTGTCCCAGTGTGTATCATCTTCTAACAGACCGAGTGCTTGACAGGCAGTTTTAAGATATTGAAAGGACGTGGGCCCTCTGACCTCATGAAGCAAGAGTCTGAGATGATAGCACTCTGAATTGTTTGGGTGGACTTTGTACACTCTGCCGAGGACTTGGTCCTTTTTCACTCCTGGGTAGCCTGGTACACGCTGTCCCTGTTTCCTCCTAACAAATTGGTTATTTTTCCAAACGTAGTAGGCTAGAACCTCAGAGTACAAGAGCTGTTTGGCAAAATCATCCTGTGTGCAAAGATCAAAGAACAAGAGGGTTGTTTGGGGAGGATTGTGTACTTTTTATACAACGCTGTCAGCTGTGAAGTAAATCCTCTGGCCATTCTCCAGATGAACAGCGAGATGAACGACTGGGGGAAAACATTCATGAATAGGGAAACAGAATATGTGCTAGGCTGCTTCAGAGCTGCTGATGTTATGCCCTGTCTCATACCATGATACCTCGTCATGTTGTTTCTCCAGGGCAAATACGGCCTGGTCACTGCACTTGTTGATGTATTTACAGATGTACTTGATTGATTTTACGGAATTGCAAAACTCGACGTTAATATGAGCATGGAAGGTTCGGGAGAGTACACGGTTGTAGGGGATCACCCATCTGTTGTCTAGTTTGACTCCGTTGATGATGATGATGTGGCCACCATCGGAAGGAGCGCACCATCGGTACTGGGGGTATCCGTCATCTCCTATCTGAGTTTCTTTGATGAGCGTACGGGGGTACTTCTTACTACAGGATCCACTTACCATGCAAGGGGAGTTTTTGTTTTGGAGTCCACACGGTCCATGAAGCATCATTGACTTAATGATTTGGTGGAGTAGCGGGTCAACTTCAGGGTCAGGAATCTCTGCAGTGATCACCTGATCAATGAGGTCCGGTTTGATCCAATTTTGCAGCCATAGGAGGATGTGGACGTGGGGAAGACCTCACTTTTTCCACTCTATCGTATACATGTAGCAAGTAGTGGAGCCGAAAAGGAGTACTCAACATTTTTTTTGGTGACCCCGACATTACCCTGGTGGGTTGTTGCGTTCGATGGCTAGAACGAACCATCGAATGTAGGAAAGTGGTTAGTTTTTCCAAAGACATGATAGGGAATGACGGAGCCAAGTTTCAGCCTTGTAGGTATTTGGAAAGTGGGAGAATTATTGATGAGTGAGTCAGTGAGTGAGTCAGTGAGGGCTTTGGTAGTTTATGTGTATATATATAGATTTCCAATTTACCCTATTTAGGTAAGATCATCAAAAAGCTTCTCAATGTAATAATTCATAGAAAATGTCTGGATTCATTCCACTCTGGATTTTGAATCCAGTACTTATGGAGACATTACTGGTATCATTATTTGAAGATTTCCTTAGACATATGGATGGAGTTGATGGTGAGCTTTTGATTGTGCTCACTTTTTCCTTTGCCTTCAAAAATCAAAATAGTCAACTTTAATATTTTGGATGACCAGCTGAAGGAAAAGGGATTAAGAGGCACAATTTTAGGTTTTCCTCTTATTTGAATAGTCAGTCACAACAGGTGTTTATGAGCGGTAGTTACTTTGATTCTTGTATACTCAAGTATGGCATTCCACATGACCATTTTATCCCCATTTTTTAAAAATTTGTGTATGAAACTGCAATGTAGGATTTTTCAAATAGTAGGCAGAAGGTATCATCAGTTTGCAGACAGTGTTCAATTCTGACTCCCTTTTAAAACCTTATGCCTCATGGAATTGGATATCACATAAATGTATGTCTGTCACAAATCACCAAGTGGTTTAGTGATCATAAACTAAAATTAAATATCGGCATATCAGATGGATGAGGGAGTTTAAAACAATGGTGGGAAATTAGATAGTTGTAAATAATTTGGTTCTGGTTGAAGTTGGAATTGACTACACATGTTATCGCTATGATAAAATTTGTATTCAGAGTTTTAAGGATTTTTCAGCAGCTGCATTCCTATTTATCTACTATGGAGTGAATTTTCAAAGGAGTTACACATGTAAAAGTGCCATATATCATAGCAATTTTCAAAAGCCCATTTACGCGTATAAATGCTTTTGAAAATTACCTCTATA
Organism: Rhinatrema bivittatum; assembly: GCF_901001135.1. Classification (NCBI taxonomy): domain Eukaryota; kingdom Metazoa; phylum Chordata; class Amphibia; order Gymnophiona; family Rhinatrematidae; genus Rhinatrema; species Rhinatrema bivittatum. The sequence continues at coordinate 672,598,421 of NC_042616.1, read as the reverse complement.
GGATTTATCTCGAGTTCTCCAAGCTTTAAGGTTGACCAGATTCGATTATTTGGGTGCTTCAGAAGACTTTTAAAAAGCTGCAGTTATTTCAGAACACAGCTGTAGGGATTAGTGATTTTGAGGCCAAGGGATTATGTAACTCCAATAATGAAGTATCTTCTTTGGCTGTCTGTTGAAACAAGGATTCTATATATCAGGGGTCGGGAACCTATGGCTCGCGAGCCAGATGTGGCTCTTTTGATGGCTGCATCTGGCTCGCAGACAAATCTTTAATAAAAAAGTAAAAATCTTAACAAAACCCCCCACCCTCCAGACGCCCCCCAAGACCTCCAAAATTAATTTACTACAACCCCCCACCCTCCTGACCCCCCCCCCCCCAAGACCTGCCAAAAGTCCCTGGAGGGCCAGCGGGGGTCCAGAAGCGGTCCGGAAGCGATTTCCAGGACTTGGGCTGTCGGCTGCCAGTAGTCAAAATGGCGCCGACGGCCCTTTGCCCTCACTATGTAACTGGGGTCGACCAATGGCGGCGGTACCCCCTGTGACATAGTAAGGGCAAAGGGCCATCGGCTGCCAGTAATCAAAATGGCGTTGACGGCCCTTTGCCCTCACTATGTCACAGGGGCTACCGCCGCCATTGGTCGACCCCAGTGAAATAGTCAGGGCAAAGGGCCGTCGGCGCCATTTTGACTACTGGCAGCCGACAGCCCAAGTACAGGAGATCGCTCCCGGACCGCTCCTAGACCCCCGCTGGACCACCAGGGACTTTGGGCAGGTCTTGGGGGGGTTAGGAGGGTGGGGGGTTGTAGTAAATTAATTTTGGAGGTCTTGGGGGGCGTCAGGAGGGTGGGGGGTTTTGTTAGATTTTAACTTTTTTATTAAAGATTTGTCTGCGAGCCCTGGACCCCCGCTGGACCACCAAGGACTTTTGGTAGGTCTTGGAGGGGGGGTTGTAGTAAATTAATTTGGCTGGTCTTGGGGGGGCATCAGGAGAGTAGGGGGTTGTCGTAAATTAATTTGGTAGGTCTTGTATGGCTCTCACGGAATTACATTTTAAAATATGTGGCGTTCATGGCTCTCTCAGCCAAAAAGGTTCCCGACCCCTGCTATATATCATCTTGGCTCTTACCTTTAAGGAACTTAAGGGGTTAGGTGCTGATTATATATAAAGTAAACTTTCCTGGTACCTTCTAGGTCACAGCATGAGATGTTCATAAAAAGAATTGTTAATAACTCCTTCAGAATCAGAAATATACTTAGCTCTAGAGATGTGAATCGGAACCGGAATCTGATCGGTTCTGATTCAGATCCAAATCTTAAAATTTTTATCGCCCAGCCCGATTTGAGTTTTGATTATCGGCTGTGCCCGATCCAATAATCAAAAAACCCTCCCCCACCCTCCCGAACCCCCAAAAAAGGTTTTATAATTACCTGGTAGTCCAGCGGGAGTGCGGAGAGCGATCTCCCACTCTCAGGCAATCGGCTGCGTTAATAAAAATGGCGCGGATGGCCCTTTGCCCTTACCATGTGACAGGGAAAAGGTAGCGCTGGCGCCATTTTGAATACTGGAAATACGGCCTGAGTGCAGGAGATTGCTCCCGGACCCCCGCTGGACCCCCAGGGACTTTTGGCCAGCTTGGGGGGGGGGGCTCCTGACCCCCACAAGACTTGCCAAAAGTCCAGCGGGGGTCCGGGAGCGACCTCCTGCACTCGGGCCGTATTGCCAGTATTCAAAATGGCGCCGGCGCTACCTTTGCCCTCACTATGTCACAGGGGCCGGCCCCTATGACAAAGTGAGGGCAAAGGTAGCCCCTGTGACATAGTGAGGGCAAAGGTAGCGCCGGTGCCATTTTGAATACTGGCAATACGGCCCGAGTGCAGGAGGTCGCTCCCGGACCCCCGCTGGACTTTTGGCAAGTCTTGTGGGGGTCAGGAGGCCCCCCAAGCTGGCCAAAAGTCCCTGGGGGTCCAGCGCCAGCCATCCAGTGCTCCTACCATGTGACAGGGGCCGGCCAATGGCACGGATTCCCTGTCACATGGTAAGGGCAAAGGGCCATTGGCGCCATTTTTATTAGTGGCAGCCAATGGCCCGAGAGCGGGAAATCGCTCCCCACACCCCCGCTGGACCACCAGGTCCAGTTTTAAAAGGTTTGAGGGGGGGGGGTCGGGAGGGGGGGAGGCTAAGGGGGTCATTTTAAAGGGTCGGGTGGGTTTTTTTTTTATCGGGCCATCGGCGCCATTTATATTAGTGGCAGCCAAAATGGCGCCGATGGCCCAAGAGCGGGAGATCGTGCCAGGACCCCCCCACTGGACCACCAGATAATTTAAAACATTTTGGGGGGTTCGGGAGGGTGGGGGATTTGTTTTAAAGGGTTGGGGTGGGTTTAGGGGTTGTTTTGGTGTGCCGGTTTTCCCGTCCTCCCCCGCCCCCCGATTTACGACTTTTCACGATAAATCGGGGGAATTTCTATTGTATCACGACTCTAATGATTTTTGATGATTTAAAAAATATCTGACGATTTTTTTAAATCGTCAAAAAACGATTCACATCCCTACTTAGCTCTGACCTTTTCAGTTACTGTTCCTAAACTGTGGAATTTCCTTCCAGATGAAGTTTGTTTCCATAAAGATTATAGAGTATTTAGGAAAAGTGTAAAGATATGACTGTTTATGAGATATTATCCCAAAATATTTGATAGAGGCTCAAAGGTTTGGCAGCTACATTATTTCAGGCTGGGAGCAGCATTAGATTTTATTTGTATATTATAGTTATATAGATTTGATTATGGGTTTATTTTAATTATATGTATTATATATATTGTTTAGCTATGCTAAAATGTTTGGATGTTACATGGGTATAATTGTGGGCTTATTTTATTTACATTTTTTAAATGATTTATGTTATGATATAATATACTCATATGTAAACTGGTGTTACCTCAAGCTATTTCCTGGATGAAGAAATATACAGGGTGGCCCAAGGAAAAGTAGCCTGCCTCCAATGCACTGGTATTGGAGGCGGGCTACTTTTCCATGGGCCACCCTGTTCAGCGGGGGTCGAACGACCTCCTGCAGTCGATCTCCTGCCGGCGCCATTTTCCGTACGGAAACGATTTGCGGCAGGAGATCGCTCCAGGGCCCCCGCTGGACCCCCAGGAACTTTTGGCCAGCTTGGGGGGGCCTTCTGACCCCCACAAGACTTGCCAAAAGTCCAGCGGGGGTCCGGAACGACCTCCTGCGTCGAATCGTATTGGTCTATGGCCGCCGCCATTTTGCGGTGGCCATTTTGCAAAATGGCGCCAGCTGAAGACACCACGATTTAGTGTGCCGGATTTCCTGCTCTCCCCCTTCCCCCGATTTAGCTACGGACCCGGGGGTAATTTAAGCTACGGACCGCCGCTACGGACCCCCAGGTAATTTAAGGCATTTGGGGTGGGGGATTTAATTTAAAGGGTTGGGGTGGGTTTTAGGGGGTTTTAGTGTGCCAGGGGTGGGTTTTAGGGTGTTTTAGTGTGCCGCTGGACCCCCAGGTAATTTAAGGCATTTGGGGGGGGGGGGTTCGGGAGGGTGGGGGATTTAATTTAAAGGGTCGGGGTGGGTTTTAGGGGGTTTTAGTGTGCCGGTTTTCCTGCCCTCCCCCTTCCCCCGATTTACGATTTTTTGACGATAAATCGGGGGAATTGGTATTGTATCGTGGCCCTAACGATTTTTGACGATTTAAAATATATCGGACGATATTTTAAATCGTCAAAAAATGATTCACATCCCTACTAACCACCCACGATAGTTTATCCACTGTATTACCAGCAAGATATCATACCTCTAGTTCCTTCCTGACCTGAAGGCCCAATAAAGCACTAAGATTTTGCCACAGCCATCAAGGGGCCCTGACTAAAGCAATCTCACCCAGCCCTCCTCATAATGCACAGTGTTTATCAATATAACCAAACTCTTCAACACACCATTAAGCTCGAGTACCTCACTCTCCCCATTGTGACAAAACAAATAGAACATTTCCTATATGCTGTACTCCCTCACAATCCTCAGAACCCCAAGGATTCTTATATTGTTCTTTGAATTTAACTCAAAGAGTCTGGCAGGTTTAATAATCGAATAGAATGGAAGTCTTTCTCTGAAGGTTTTGCAATGCTCTTTAAAGTTTTTGTGCCTGGTGAGACCTGCTTGTGGGTGGGTAAGAAGAATGGTTGACACCTAATTTTTGCAAAGGATTTCTTTAGCGAAATATGTGATGTATGTTATTAAGTGGATGTCATTGAAGTGTGATTGATGTGCTTGTCTATTTAAATGAATCTCCCAGATGGAGTCAATGACATTTGCTGCTGTATGTATGATGGATGATGAGAGATACATAAACGTTAGTTTGGATGGAGCTACCACTCAGAGAGTTTGTTTGGCTGTTTTGTTAGGGTAAGTTGTGTGAGTTGTTTGGGTCTTTGAAATAGAAAGATTTTTGTAGTGCAATACATACATCTTTCACTTGGCAGGTTGGTGTATGTGATAGACTTTCTTTAGATTGGTAGTAAGGTTTTTTAGTTGTTTTTTGGATGATAGGGATATGGGTGTGTTTTGTAGGTTATGATAGGGATGTTGTCAGTGTTTCTGTGCATTTACAACTTCATTGCAAGATGAGTGTTTTTTCTATGCGATTTGAGATGGGGTATCAATCAGGGATGTGAGTATATCTGTGAGTATATTATTCAGTTAAACTAAGGGGGTTTCATGTTATTAGGTGATATGTTTTGCTGCAATTATGTTCTAGAATAATAAAGTCATGAGTATAAAGCACACAGTTTAGCAAATGTTCCTAAGGGAGTATCAAAAAACTATGATGATTATGTATTGTATAATTTATATTTCATGTTCACTTTGTTTTCAGTGAAGATGCAGCTGAGAAATTCCAGTGATAAAGCCTCTGAATGAGTCATTTTTGGTGAAATATGTTGGGCAATTAATGATTATTGCAAGCAAGGCATTTAAAACACTTTGGATATTTAGAGAATTATGAGCCATAAATGAAACCCATGTGCTGTTGGATAAATGAGCCAAGCTATTCTGCAAGTTCAGGATGCTCTATGAATATTTTTTAAATATTATTTTGCTTGGATATTGACAGTTATACATACATATATACCTGTTTCCTGTAAACCGGCATGATATGATTTTATCATGAATGCCGGTATAAAAAAGCTTTAAATAAATAAAATAAAATAAATATATATATAGATACATAGAAATGACAGCAGAAAAAGACCAAACGTCCCATCTAGTTTGCCCAGCAAACTCCCACACTTATTTTCCCATATTTATCTGTTTCACCGACCATCAAGTTCAGGGCCCTTGTTGGTAACTGTTTGATTCGAATTTCCTGCCACCCCCTGCCGTTGATGCAGAGAGTAATGTTGGAGTTGCATCAAAGGTGAATCATAAGGCTTAATGGTTAAGGGTAGTAACCGCTGCATCAATCAAGTTATCCCGTTGCTTGTTAACCCAGACTGCACAGATCAATGCCTTGTTGGATGTTATCTGAATGTAAATCCTCTTTTCCATATTTCTCCCTGCCATTGAAGCAGAGATCACTGCTGTATATGCATACACACCCTGCCAAAACACACCAAAATGCACCAAATTCCAGGCTGCTACACCGGGGGGGCCACGCACATGTCACATGTTGGCAATTCCCACACCCTCCGAACTCACACTAAAACACCCTCCTCACACCCCCCATGCACATGCCTGTTCTACTTACTGCCCACACCCACCGAACACACACAAAAGCGGAAACAGGTCCGCACTGCTCCAGCGGAGGGCCAAGAACGGTCCGGGATCACATCGCGTACACTACGGCCGTCGGCTGCCAGCAATCGAAATGGCGCCGATGGCCCTTTCCCTTACTATGCCACTCGGAGACAACAATGGCGGCAGTAGCCCATGTGACATAGTAAGGGCGAGGGCCCGTCGATGCCATTTTCAGGACTGGCAGCCAGTGGACTTTTGCCCTTACTATGTCAGGGAACCTAGCGCTCCCATTACTCCTCCACGGTGACATAGTCAGGTGAAAGGGCCGTCGGAGCCATTTTCATGGCTAGCAGCTGACTGCCCGAACCCAAGACTTCGATCCCGAACTGAACACCCGCTCCACTGACTGACTGTTTGCACAGGTATCTGGGGGGCTGCATGGTGGGGGGGCCTTAGTTATTTTCTTGCGCGCATGTTCAGGGGGGAGGAGGGGGTGTTTCGGTCATTATGCAACTCTCGCGGGGGGCGGGAGGGTGGGTTACTGTATTTCACCGGGGTGCAGGGTGCGTATTTAAACACTGCGTTTATGGTGGGGATCTTTTGGGCTGGAAAGACGGAGGGCACACACAATCACAAACACAAAACGTCCCTGATCTCGGAAAGGCACCTAATTAGCCCTCTATAAAACAATTAACTAAATAGAGAGTGCTAACTTGGTTAAGCACTCCCCTATTTTGATACAGAACATGCACAACCTCCCACTGACGGACCACGTTTACCACCACAAATTTCTATTTCGGTGTTTTTTTTCTAAATCGGCATCCTAGCTGCTTCTTACAGTCTGGGTCCTCTTACCTAAGAAAGCATACATTTCAGGGGAGGGAGAATGAGGGGAGACGTGAGTGTGAGGGGAGAGAGTTGGAGTAGGGACAGGGGAGGGAAGGGGGAGTGAGTGACCAAGGGGAGGAGGATTAGTGACTGAGGTAAATGAGCAAGGGGAAGGGGGAGGGAGGGTAAAGAACCTGACTCTGCCACTGCAACACGTGGCCGGGTACCGCTAGTACTGTTAATAAAAGATCTATCTGTGTTGTGTGTCCTAAGCTGAGCCTGACCTGTGGCCCCTCATGGGACTTCCCCCCCCCCCCATGGGCGTGGTCAGCAGCCACAGTGTCCAAGGTTCCACCCAAAATCTTACAAACAATAACATTACAACAGTTTGTAGATGCCCAATCACCTGTTACTTCCTCCCCATTGCCCCCAAATGAGTAGCCTAAATTTGGGATTCATATAAATACCAGTTGGTATTGCTATGTTAAGCTTTGTGTTTTTATTTACTTTCCTTAAATATCTCCCTATTTGATTACATTATCTTGACAATGCCCTAATTTTCTTCTTGAGAAGTCTCTGATTTCGAATGTACAAATGAAAGATGTTTAATTTGTTTTGTCTTATTTTGCTTAATGAATGGAAATCTATGATATAAGTATTAATCTTTCCAAAAATTTGTAAATTCAAAATGATAAATAAAGATTAAAAATAAAAAAAAGGTGTAAGAATATAAGAAAATAGGAAATTGCCATACTGGGTCAGACCAATGATCCATCAAGCCCAGCATCCTGTGTCCAACATGGCCAATCCAGTGTACAAGTACCTTGCAAGTACCCAAAAACTAAGTATATCCCATGCTTCTGATGCTAGTAATAGCAGTGGTAATTTTCTAAGTCAACTTGATTAATAGCAGTTAATGGACTTCTCCTCCAAAACTTATCCAAACCTTTTTTAAACCCAGCTGCATTAATTGCACTAACTACATCCCCTGGCAACAAATTCCAGAGTTTAATTGTGTGATGAGAAAAAAAGAATTTTCTCCGATTAGTTTTAAATGTGCTACATGCTAACTTCATAGAGTGCACCCTAGTCCTTCTATTATCCAAAAGAGTAAATAAAAAATTCACATTTAGCTGTTCTAAACCGCTCTTGATTTTAAAGACCTCTATCATATCCCCCCTCAGCTGTCTCTTCTCCAAGCTAACAGCCCTAACCTCTTTAGTCATTCCTCATAGGGGAGCTGTTCCATCCCCTTTATCATTTTGGTCACCCTTCTCTGTATCTTCTCCATTGCAACTATATCTTTCTTGAGATGAGGCATCCAGAATACTTGAATATTGTGTACAATTCTGGTCGCCGTATCTCAAAAAAGATATAATTGTGATGGAGAAGGTACAGAGAAGGGCTACCAAAATGATAAGGAGAATGGAACAGCTCCCCTATGAGGAAAGACTAAAGAGGTTAGGACTTTTCAGCTTGGAGAAGAGACGGCTGAGGGGGGATATGATAGAGATGTTTAAAATCATGAGAGGTCTAGAATGGGTAGATGTGAATTGGTTATTTACTCCTTTGGATAGTAGAAAGACTAGGGGGCACTCCATGAAGTTAGCATGGGTCACATTTAAAACTAATCGGAGGAAGTTATTTTTTACTCAACGCACAATTAAACTCTGGAATTTGTTGCCAGAGGATGTGGTTAGTGCAGTTAGTATAGCTGTGTTTAAAAAAGGGTTGGATAAGTTCTTGGAGGAGAAGTCCATTACCTGCTATTAAGTTCACTTAGGGGTAGATTTTATAAATGTATGCGCGGGCGTAATTTTGTTCGTGCACTGGGCCCGCCCCTGAAACGCCGCGTCACTCGCGGCTCGCCCCCCGACACACCCCCAACACGCACCTCCATGTAAGCCCCGGGACATATGCGCATCCCAGGACTTGTGCACACCGCCGAGCCTATGCAAAATAGGCTCGGCGCGCGCAGGGGGGGTTTAGGGTAGTTTTTCGGGGGGTACGCGGGTATCGTATGAGCGTACCCCTTTGAAAATCTACCCCTTAGTTTTTGGGTACTTGCCAGGTTCTTATGGCCTGGATTGGCCTCTGTTGGAAACAGGATGCTGGGCTTGATGGACCCCTTTGAAAATCTACCCCTTAGAGAATAGCCACTGCCATTAGCAATGGTAACATGGAATAGACTTGGGGTAGATTTTATAAATGTACGCGCAGGCGTACTGTTTCCAAGAGAGGCCAAACCAGGCCATAAGAACCTGGCAATTATCCAAACACTAAGATGATCCCATGCTACTGATGCAATTAATAGCAGTGGCTATTCCCTAAGTAAACTTGATTAATAGCCTTTAATGGACTTCTCCTCCAAGAACTTATCCAAACCTTTTTTGTAAAAAAAAAAATTAGGGCATTGTCAAGATAATGTAATCAAATAGTTGCTATACTAACTGCACTAACCACATCCTCTGGCAACAAAAAACATTTTTTTTTAATCTTTATTTATCATTTTGAATTTACAAATTTTTGGAAAGATTAATACTTATATCATAGATTTCCATTCATTAAGCAAAATAAGACAAAACAAATTAAACATCTTTCATTTGTACATTCGAAATCAGAGACTTCTCAAGAAGAAAATTAGGGCATTGTCAAGATAATGTAATCAAATAGTTGCTATACTAACTGCACTAACCACATCCTCTGGCAACAAATTCCAGAGCTTTATTGTGCGTTGAGTGAAAAAGAATTTTCTCCTGTCTTTTAACCAGTTTGTAATCTCACAAGGAACATTGTCAATAGCCTTCTGAAAATCCAAAATCACTATATCTACCGGTTCACCTATATCTACATGTTTATTAACCCCTTCAAAAAAATGAAGCAGATTTGTGATGCAAGCCTTGCCTTGGGTAAAGCCATGCTCACTTTGTTCCCCTAAATCATGTCTTTCTATATGTTCTGTGATTTTCATCTTTAGAACACTTTCTACTATTTTTCTTGGCACTGAAGTCAGGCTAACTCGTCTTTAGTTTCCCAGATCACCCCATGAGCCCTTTTTATATATTGGGGTTACATTAGCCACCCTCCAGTCTTCAGGTACAATGGATGATTTTAACGATAGATTACAAATTGTAACTAATAGATCTAAAATTTCAGATTTATTACTCTTCAATTTGGCAATCGGGGCTACCACATCTTCTAGGATCACCATGATTTGGTTCAGTTCATCTGAATTATTACCCATGAAAACCTTCTCCAGAATGGTATCTCCCCAACATCCTCTTCAGTGAACACAGAAGCAAAGAAATTGTTTAATCTTTCCGCAATGGCCTTATCTTCTCTAAGTGACCCTTTAACCCTTGATCATCTAACAGTCCAACTGACTCCCTTGCAGGTTTTCTGCTTCGGATATATGTTAAAAAGTGTTTACTGTGAGTTTTTGCTTCTTTTCAAATTCTCTCTTAGCCTGTCTCATCAATGTCATACATTTAACTTGCCAGCACTTATGCTATATCCTATTTCTTCTGTTGGATCCTTCTTCCAATTTTTGAATGATATTTTTTTACCTCCCCTTTTAACCATGCCGGTGATCATTTTGCTTTCTTTCCACTTTTCTTAATGTGTGGAATACATCTGGACTGTGCTTCTAGGATGGTATTTTTTAGCAATGTCCATGCTTCTTGCACACTTTTTACCTTTGTAGCTGCTCCTTTCAGTTTTTTCCTATTTTTCTCATTTTATCAAAAGTTTCCCTTTTGAAAGTTTAGCACTAGAGCCGTGAATTTGCTTACTGTCCCCCTTCCTGTCAATAATTCAAATTTGATCATATTTTGATCACTATTGCCAAGCGGCCCCACCACCACCTCTGTCACCATATCCTGTGCTCCACTAAGAATTAGATCTAAAATTGCTCCCTCTCTCGTCAGTTCCTGAACCAATTGCTCCAATATAACTGTCATTTATTCCATCCAGAAACTTTATTTCTCTAGCATGTGCTGATGTTATATTTACCCAGTCAATATTGGGATAATTGAAAGCTCCCATTATTACTGCACAACCAATTTGGTTAGCTTCCCTAGTTTCTTTTAGCATTTCACTGTCTGTCTCACCATCTTCGCCAGGTAGACAGTAGTATACTCCTATCACTATTCTTTTCCCCAACACACAAGGGATTTCTACTCATAAAGATTTGATTGTGCATTAAGTCTCGTGCAGGATCTTTATTCTGTTGGACTCTATGCCATCCCAGACATAAATACCACCCTGCTTCCCAGATGCTTTTCTCTATCACTGCGATATAATTTGTACCACTGTATAGCAGTCCTTGGTTATCCTCCTTCCACCATGTCTCTGAGATGCTAATTAAGTCTATGACATCATTCACTGCTATACATTCTAATTCTCCCATCTTACTTCTTAGACTTCGGTTATTAGCATACAAACATTTCAAAGTATGTTTTTGTTTGTATTTTCATTCTGCTTTTTAATTGATGGGGATAAATTGAATCTTTTAGCTCAGGTAAGTTTTTAAGTACAGGCACTTGGACTACTTTTCTTATTATTGGATCCTTTCTGTTGGGATGCCCTAATTCTAATGCATCATTAGTATCCTTTGAAGATACCTCCCTCCAAACCATGCATTGCTGAGCGACTATTGACTTCCCCCTTTGTCCTAGTTTAAAAGCTGCTCTATTTCCTTTTAAAAGGTTAGCGTCAGCAGCTTGGTTCCACCCTGGTTAAAGTTGAGCCCATCCCTTTGGAAAAGACTCCCCCTTCCCCAAAAGGTTCTCCAGTTCCTTACAAAACTGAATCCCTCTTCCTTGCACCATCGTCTCATCCACGCATTGAGATTCTGGAGCTCTGCCTGCCTCTGGGGACCTGCACGTGGAACAGGAAGCATTTCAGAGAATGCATTGCTACCCTGGAGGTTCTAGATTTCAGATTTTTACCTAAGGGCCTAAATTTGACTTCCAGAACCTCCATGCCACATTTTCCTGTGTCCTTGGTGCCCACATGTACCATGATATTTGGCTCCTTCCCAGCACTGTCTAAAATCCTATCTAGGTGATGCATGAGGTCTGCCACCTTCGTACCAGGTAGGCATGTTACCAGGTGATCCTCATGGCCACCAGCCACCCAGCTGTCTACATTCCTAATAAATGAATCACCAACTATGATGGCCGACCTAACCCTTCCCTCCGGGGCAGCAGCTCCGAAAGACACTTCCTTAGTGTTGAAGGACAATGCACCACCTCGAGAGCAGGCCCTTGCTACAGGATCCTTTCCTGTTGCACCAGGTTGATGCTCTCTGATCAGAGACCTTCTTCTTCCAAGGCAGCACCAGGGCTACCAGTCCGAAGTTGGAACTTGGCTACTATGTCCTTGAAGGTCTCATCTATATACCTCTCTGTCTGCCTCAGTTCCTCCAGATCTGCCACTTTAGCCTCCAGAGATCGGACTTGTTCTCTGAGAGATAGGAGCTCTTTGCATCGGATGCACACATACTTCTCACCAGCAGGTAAATAATCATACATGTGATACTCAAAGCAAAAGACTGGGAGGCCCCCTTCTTGCTGCTGGACTGCTGCCTTCATCTCAAATTTGTTCAGTTTCTATTGTTTTAGGTTGCTATGGGAGTAAGAATGTATCTAATTAGGGTCCTTTAAATGAATTGGTGTATTTATATATCTGGTAGTGGCCTACAAGGGAATGATCAAACTCTCAATAAGGTGTGGGGAATTCATGAAGTGAAGTTATAGCGTTATTTTATTTTTTTGTGAAAGTGGCACCTTCCTATAAATTAAAGGATGGGGTAGGGGAGGGTGGGAGAGGGGCGGGCGGGTTGGGAAATCTGACTTGTTTATTAGCTGCTTTACTGACTATTTAAAAAAACAAACACACTAACTTCTGTTTATTAGCTGTATTATTATTTAAAAAACAATCACTAACTTCTGTTTATAAGCTGTGTTACTGACTATTCAAGAAACAAACACACAAACACACTAAGGGCCTCATTTTCTAAAGCATCGCAGGCCTGCGATACTTTAGGGAATGAGGGGCGGGGGGCCGAAACGGGGGGGGCGGGCCTGTGCTAACCGGCAGCGATCGCACCATCGCGGTGCGATCGCTGCCGGTTTCGCACCCAATAGTGCCACCATAGAAGGTGTAGCTATTGGGCGCGAACTCGGACGCGAAAAGGGCCTTACCTTTTCGTCTTCGCGGAGTCGGCCCTGGTGACGCCCCGACTCCTCCTCTTCCGGGGCCGACTCCGCCCCCATTTTGGTATCGCACGCGATAAGGGACTTTTCGTGTACGAGCCACTTGGAAAATAAGGCCCTAAATAATATACCCCAATAGTTTACTTCATCCCAATACTTTAAAAAATTTCCCAAGTAGAACTTATTGATTCCTTTCAGCCACCAGCAAGGTGATCCTCTCTACTCACTGCTTCCACTGCATAGGTGTAGTCTAGTAGTTAGAGCAGCTGGTTTAATATCAGGGAAGAAACAAGTGAAAAGATAGATATAGAGATAATGAAGAGGGAAGGGTAGAAAAAGAAGCTGGCTCAGAGAAGGTTCAGCTCTCACATTGGGCTGGCAACACTTAATGACTCTTTTCTGTAATTCAATGCATCTCTAAAATAGTTTGTTATGCTATTGTTACGGTTTATACAATAAGCACATTAAACCATGTATGCATTTCAACTTAATCAAAAGACATTAAAAAAAATAAATAAATAAAGCTCAGAACACCAAAATAAACAAAACTCTAGTGAAAAACAAACAAAAAAAATATCAGGGAGACTGTGCTGCAAATCCCACTACTGCTCCTTGTGACCTTGGATAAGTCACTTTACCCTCTGCTGCTTCAGGTACAAGTTTGAGCATGTTCATTATGAGGTGAATTTTCAAAACTTTACGTATGTAAAATTTAGCATATACAAGTGTAAATAGTCTCTACTCACGTATTCCATCTTGTATAAAAGTTGAAAATATATGCGTATTTTCACTTTTGCGCTCACATATATGTATGTTAAAATGGGGAAGTCTAGATTTGTTCCAGTGTGGGGCCAACATTATGCACATACTTTGCTAATTTGAAAGACATGCATGCACCCATATTTGCCAACTTACTTGCATGATTTTATACTTGTTAATTATCTGTGCACTAATAGCAGAGTGGGAAGTCTGGATGTACCGGGGAGAGTTCAGGCTGAAGAATCAGGAGGGTCTTTATGACTTGGAAGAATGAGCGAGCTGGTGGACTACTTGGTAAAACTGTTGATTTCCTTGACGTGTAAAATACATGGGACTTGTGCATGTAAATACTGATATAGGAGAGTAAACCCTGCTCTATAAAACACATAAAATATACATGCGCATAATTTTAAAATAGGTAAGAAAAGTATGTGCATTCAATGCATTGACACAGTATGTATTCTTTCAATGCATTGCATGTATTTGCGCATATAGAGACGGATTTTAAGAGGTACGCCCAATTTTATAATATGTGCACGCAGCCGCGTGCATGTTATAAAATACAGAGTTGGCGCACGCAAACGGGTGCACACTTGTGCACCTTGCGAGCGTCAAGCCCTAGGAGAGCCCCGATGGCTTTCCCTGTTCCCTCCGAGGCCGCTCCGACCACCTTCCCCTCCCTAACCCACCCCCCAGCCCTATCTAAACCCCCCCCCCCGAACTTTGTTTTTAAAGTTGCGCCTGCCTCTGGGCAGGCGTAGGTTGCGCGCGCCAGCCAAGTGTTGGCGCGCGATCCCCTAGCCTAGAGGCCCTACGGAGGCCTCTGGCCACGCCCCCTCCCGCCCCTTTTTTCAAGCCCCAGGGCTTGCGCCCGTCACCGGGCCTATGCAAAATAGGTTCAGCGCGTGTAAACCCCCCCCCCCCCCACGTGCGTAAATCCAGCTAGATTTACGCGCGCAGGGCTTTTAAAATCTGCCCCATACTATATTCACGCTTATGTTGTCATTTAATAAAATATGGATATATCATATGCACAGGTTATTTGCTTGAAATTATCCTCCCTGTATTGCATCTGCAAATAAGTGAAGCATTTCATAATTATGATTATAAAGATGGTCATATTCCTGTGAAAGGGAAGAAGGGAACATAATCCGCTTAGCATAACTGATTTGAAATAAGTGGACTGTAAAATTCTTAATAACTAAATAAATAATTGTCAGTAATGAAGGCTGAGAGACAATTTTGCATAGTTTTAAAACAGAGAAGGTTTTCAAGAAACAACTATTTTTTTTTTTCTGTAATCATTAAGCCCCTTCTCTAATTCTACTAAAGGACACCTCCTTCTAATGATATATATATGATAATTTTAGCATATTACAATAAAATTGCAATACTAAAAGCAGAGCTAACAGTTATATTATGAATGAAACTAGATGTATCACCAAAGTACCTTATCTGTTTTATTCAGGTCTTCATTACTAAGACTATTAAAATTATACTGTTACATTCATTGTGTGCACTTCCTTACTTGGTTAATATACATATATTGGGTCATTGGCGAATACTGAAATATTGGTATCTATCACCTATAGATCTTAAGTATAAGCATTTTCTCATGGGAAAAAACCTTTAGTAGATATGCCTATAGTGATTTATTGAATATAGTAATATAGTTCTATTACAAATGTAGTGAACAAACACTAGAGGGCAATGTGGGATTTTTTTCATTCATTTTCTGATCTGTAAAGTACCTTACTACTGCATTTTAAACCAATTCTAGGCTTGCTATATTTCCCTAATCAGGTTAAAATATGTTTAAACAATAGATTCATAAGCTTTTAAAAAATGTATTGTAACTGAAATATATATATATATATATTGGTGATGCAATCAGAACTGCTGTTATGTTTCATGCATTTCAGCATTAGCATTCATACCATAATGGGCCCATATCCCTATAGATTAATCTTGTTTAATTTTCAGTCCTCTTATTTAATTTATTTTTTTTAAAATATCTATAGGTCACACAATCTGAAGTTCTATATACCTGTATTGTGTAACCTTCAGCAGATTGTATATGGTTCTTTCACGTACAGTATGGAGGTATTTAAGGGTACATATCCTTAAGTACAAAACAATTTTTTTGCACTGTAAAACAGTTTAATGTGTAATTATAAACATTCCCTGGGTATTGAAAATTTATTGAGTCTAATAAGATGGGGGCTATTTTGTCCAATAAGGTTTATCATGGTTGTCTATATAAATAATGGCTATGCAAATGAGGAATAATAAAATGATTAGACATTCTAATCTAAGTGGAATGATATTTTTCATGTGATGTCAGAAAAAAAAATCTCACCATCTGGAAGGTGACATTAAATACAAGTTGCATCAGTAGAAGAGCCCACACCTGACAAAATAGCTTCCTTGCACTAACATGATGCTTCTCATTTTACTACTGACACATCAACAGACGTAAAAGAAAAAAAGAGAGGAGAAGTTCTGAAAGAAAAAAGGCAAGAGAGGCAGAGCCTGAAAGGATATAGAGCAGGCATCTAGGAACAGCAAGGGAGACAGGTAAAGCCACAAGAAGTACCCATGGAGAAGAGGTCATACTGACGGTGAACACTCCAGATGTTTATATCAAAGGCCATACTGCTGTGCCTTCCTGATGCAGAAATCTTCCTCCAAATGAAAGCATATGCCTGTCAATCGTGGCTTAGAAAACAGCCAAGAGGAATAAGGAAGAAGACTCTGGCTGTTTCCTTAAGAGCAAATTTATTTAGAGTGCAAAACCAATACAGAACGATAACTGCTCACCTTGCAGTGCTGGATACAAGTAAACTCAAACGTAACTGGTCTTTACAAACGCTGGCTTGCTGCCTGCTTCCCGAGGCCTGCCTAACCCTTCTGGACTCTGACTCCTTATAACATGGTGAGGGGAGCCTCTCTTTACCCAGAATCCCTTGTGGGGCTGATCCTTAAGGAGGATCAGGCTAGATAGCTGTAGCCGGTCTCTTAAGGTGGTTTGAGGGAATTTCTTGTACACTCCCTCTCAACGCTAATGTGGCTCTATTTATTTATTTATTTATTTGTCTAGTTATTTATTTATTTATTTAGTAATTTACTTGATTATTTCTATTCCACTGATCTGCAAATTTCTGTGGATTAGATTCCATAATGACACACATTATTTAAATACAAAGGGCAATAATACAGCTGTCACACATAATCAAAATAACACAAAAACATTTTTGAACAGGCACTTGGTGGAGATGTGGTGCTTTTTGTTTGGAGGATTCCGCAGGAGACTAAATGTTCCTACTAAAGTAGAATCTTTATGGGTGGAAATTCCATATGTGATGGGGAAGAGACATTGATCCTCTTTTATCATGAATGTTTTCAGCATGTAGACTAGAACTGTGGAACTCGGCACTCACATAATAAGGGTCTCATTGTTCGTCATTTCTGGGTGAAATAGTCTGGGGGTGGGTAGAAGGTGGTATTGCTGCTGAATATGTTATGGTGGGTTTTGTTTTAATGGGGGAGGGGTTTAATTGTTATCAATAAGGAATGGCTATAGTTGATGAAATGGAGCTGTCCACTTTCTTCAGGTGTTTCAGACAAGTACTATATCTGCTGCTAAGATTAATTAGAATTTGAATCATGTTTCCTATCAGTGAACAGAATGTCAGGACTTAAAAAGAGATTTCTCTGCTATAACCAACCTACTAAACATGTTAGGTGCTGTTAATTACACACATTTTCTGGCAACTGTTAAGGGTAGTAACTGTCATTATGTGCAAGTTATCTCATGCAGAAATGTTATATCTAAACTTAACACAGGTTACCCTGTTTCTTCTTTTTTATCCTTTAGCTGCTAAGGATCCTTTGTGTTTGAACCACACCCTTTTGAATTCCATTACTGTTCTCATCTTCACCTCTTCTTCAGGGAAGGCATCCCATGCATCCACCCTTCTTGTGAAGAAATATTTCCTAATAGAAAAATACCGGAAAACCTGTCTCCTCACTAGAACAAATACTATATTAAAGACAAGGTATCTATTTCTTGCTCACCCAATAAACTTTATTTTACATTTATTTCATTTTTTATCTTCTAAATTGTATAAATTGAATAAATATGTCTTAAATCAGACTTAATAACTTTAAAACCACATTACCATACATGCACTCATCTTGACTCATACCCCATCACACACACCAAACATTCAAATCCCATGTGTACCTTCAACCCCCTACCCTTTTTAATCTGAACACTTCCTCAAATAATGTTTTTACACAAAATAATCTCTGATCAATTGTTTCAATATATCTTCTTACCTAACACTGTAACTGTATCTCCACATCAATTTCATGTAATTGTGTTCATTGCATTAAAGTTGTAAACGTTTTCAAATCACAAAGTCATTTGAACACCGGGAGCACCCATTTCTCCGTTACCATAAACTGTTCCAAGTGCACTGTGGTCTCTTTACTAATGCTGGAGGCCCCTGTCAATTCTTCAGCCTCATGCGCTTGAACTGGATCCAAAGAGTAATGCAATCTTTTCATATGAGGTGTGCAACCACCTTCAATCGTATCAACTTGCACAGTCCTTAATCAAAAATACTGGGCGCCATGGCGTTTCGGCGGCTGCCCTGCCGCCTGCATCAGGGGAAACTTATACACCAACTTCGGATTTCAACTGGCTCATTGGTTCATCAATATGTGTAGTGGTTCATTAAACACCAATCGGCTGAATTCTGGCCTCCATCTTGTGGAAACTGCTCTGTGTAAATCCCGATTCATCCAATGCGTACTCAAAACTTGAAAATCTCAGTTTTTCAGCGGCTGACCTTGTCTTTAAGAAATATTTCCCGACATTGTTCCTCGGGTCAATCCCTCTGAATTCTTATCATGAGCCCTACAACTTTTTTCTATTGCAAAAGATTTGATTCTTGTACATCATTAATACATTTCAGGTATTTAAAAGTCTGTAAGTCTGTATTATAGCTCCCCTGTCTTTCTTCTCCACCAGGGTATAAATATTAGGTCCTTCAGTCTCATCTCTTAAGTTTTCCGGGGCAGATCCCACAACATTTTGTTGGTCTTTCTCTTGACCATTTCTATCCGGTCTCTACCCTTTTTGAGATGCATTCTCCAGAACTGAATAGAGTATGCCAGGTAAAGCCTCACCAACATTTTTTATCCAGTAGGAATTTTCACCTCCTTTTTTTTATGGTTATGTCTATCTCTATGTAACTCAATATCCCTCTGGCTTTAACCACCACCTTGTCACATTACTTCGCTGCCTTCAGATCATTAGATATAATCACCACAAGGTTTCCCTCCCAGTCTGTGCACATCAGTTTTTTACCCCTCATCACATACAGCTTCTTTGGATTTCTGTACCCCAAATACATAACTTTCCCTTCTTGGCATTGAATCCTAGTGTTGTGATTGTCCAATCTGGACGTGGATCCTTGGGCCGACCGCCGAGAAGGACAGTCGGGAGGCAGAACTCGATGATACAGACGAGGCTTCACCTGGAAACCCGTGGTCCCTCCAGAGGAGCTGTGGAGACCCGGGTTGCTAGGACTTAGGAGTCTTCGCCCTGGAAGCCCGAGGTCCCCCCAGGAGGAGCCCGTAGGGACCCGAGCCGCTGGGACTTAGGAGAAGGCAGAAGAACCCACGGATGAAGACTCGGTCCGGAGTCCGAGCAAGCGGCGAGCAGACAGAGTGGAGGTCACAAGCTGAGGTCGAGACGGGCGGCAAGCAGGCAGAGTAGAGGTCACAAGCTGAGGTCGAGACGGGCGGCAAGCAGGCAGAGTAGAGGTCACAAGCTGAGGTCGAGACAGGCGGCAAGCAGGAAGAGTAGAGGTCACTGGCTGAGGTCAAGGCAGGAGGCGGACAGGCGAATCAGAATCAGGCAGGCAAAATCAGGTACCAGGCAAGCAGAAGAACCGGAAACAGGCAGGCAAGGATCAGGAACCAGGCAGGCAGACGAACCAGAATCAGGCAGGCAAGGATCAGGAACCAGGCAGGCAGACGAACCGGAATCAGGCAGGCAAGGATCAGGAACCAGGCAGGCAGACGAACCGGAATCAGGCAACTAGAACTCCGCAGAGAGACCTCGTTGCAAGGCAAGTTTGGAAAGCTGGAAGCCTGGTTTAAATACCCTAGCCGGCGTCTGACGTCAGAGGAGGCGTGTCTGCACATCCGGGTGCAGACGCCTCAAAACGCGGGTCTACTCGCGCGCGCGTTCCCCCGATGGGGGGAGGAGTCCCCGGCGGCATCTCCACAAGGAGACGCCGCTGCCATGCGGCCCAGGAGGCCAGGAGCCCGGCGGTTTGTGGCGCGGCGGAGGAAGGTAGGCGCCCGGTCACTACCCTAGTGACCGGGATCGTAACACCTAGCTGCCAAATGAGTTTTCTTAGATCACTTCTCATTCTGTCCATTTGTTTAGGTGTGTTTCGGATCTTAGTGTCATCCACATAAAGACAAATTTCTGCTTTTAATCGTTTCACAATATCACTCACAAAGATCTTGAAGAGAACTAATGCCAGAATGGATCCTTGAGGCACTCCACTTAGTACACTTCTTTCCTCATAGCAGGTGCATTTATCACTTCTCACTGTCATCTGTCAGTCAACCAGTTTGTAATCCATTCCATCATCTTCGGACCCACTCCCAGGCTTTTCATGTTGTTCATGAGCTTCCTATGCAGCACCGTAGCAAAGCTTTTGCTGAAATCCCAATAAATGACATCAAGTGTTCATCCATGGTCTAATTCTCTAGTCAGTCAATTGAAAACAACCAATTAAGTTCATTGTATATGATCTTCCTCTGGTAAAATCATGTTGTCTCAGATCCTGTAACACACTGGATTGTAGATAGCTCACTGTCCTTTCCTTCAGCAGAGTTTCCATTAATTTTCCTACCACCAAGGCAAAGCCAATTCACCTATAGTTTGCTGTCAGTAGTTATGGGTACATTGTCACTGAGGATTTATTCCACCAGAACTTCCTACAGCACCTGGTTCATAATAAAGTTTATTTAAGAGCTGCTTGTGCATGGTTGTTATGTATGGCTATAAACACAGATGTCTGTTTTTTAAAAGAAAATTAATCCTTATTTTATTCACATTTGCAGTCCCCCAACCTCCAACAGCCAGCACCCTGTTAATTATCCTTTTAGTATACTACAAAGATCTGCTTAAATTTCACTCTGCAAGGATAGGGGCCATTGAGTAGTGAGGGGAGGAGGAAAGAGGGAGATTCTTCCTGTCACTGTGTACAGAATAAGAGAAAGCTTTCTGCCACTTCACAGCTAGTAAATTTTAAAATAGAGGGGCTAGAACAAAAAAAAAAAAAAAAAAAACAACCCTGCTTCCGGCTCTGTCATCATTAAAAAATAACGGGACATTTCTGATGACGTTCTAGGGCGGTGCATTTTTGTGTGTGAGTTGGATATGTGTTGTTTTTCTGGTGAGATCATTAATTCTGTTGTATTGAAAAGCAACAGGCTCTTTTCTGATGACATTCTAGGGAGCATATTTTTTGGGGTGTGGTGAGGGTTGGACTTCTGATGATGTCATATCAGTGACATTATATGAGATTTGGTTTGGGTCAGAGCATGGGAGGGGCCACTCCATTCACTTCTATGGGGTGAGAGGTATGAAGGAGGGGTCAGGGCAGAGCTAGGTGTCTTGCATGTGAGGGGACATGGTCAGGGGCAGGAGAGGAGTGTTTTTGAAGTTAGAGAGTGGTCAGGACTACACTCGTTTACTTCTATGGGAGTGGGCATGGCTTAGACCAGAAGTGAACGCTGATTGGATGATGTCAGTTTTGAGTGACGTGTGTACCCATAGACTACTCCAGTCACTTCTCTGCTACCATTTTTGTGAAGCAGGACCACAACCATCCTTCTCCAATCTTGTGACACTATTCCCATCACTAAGGATCTGTTGAACAGGACTTTATGTGGATCCAATACATCTTTCTGCTCTTTGGTGATCTGGGATGTGTCTAATCTGGCCCAATAGTCTTGCACACTTTCATTTTTGCAAATTATACCCAAAAATTCTCTTCTGAAAATGGGCTGATATTTATGCCATACTCATCCATACTTTTGCCAACCTAAAATGGTTCTCCCTCAAGGACTTCTTTGGTGAATACCAAACTGAAGTATTTGTTTAATATTTCTTCTTTATCCTCGTCTTTTGCCATATAATGACCCTTGTCTCCCTTCACTCTTATAATTACATCTCTGGCTTTCCTTCTTTGTCTAATATATAAGAAAATGTTGTCACCTTGCTTCATTTCTTTGTAGATTCTTTCTTCCAATTCAGCTTTTGCCTTCCTAATTTCTTTCCTTGTCTTTTTCATCTTCATTAGATGTACTTGTTTTTAAGTTCCTCTGTATTTTTTGATTGCCAATCTTTTCACCTTTATTTTATCAGTCACCATTTTAGAGAACAATATCAGTTTCCTTTGCTTCTTCCTTGTCTTACATAAATTTCTGTTTCCTTTTAGTATAGTTCCTTTTAATATGGCCCATGCTATTTCATTTCACCCATTTTCTCCCAGTTTTCTAGTTACTCTTCAAGGTACTTCCCCGTTTTATCAAAGTCCATATTTTTGAAATCGAGGACTTTAATCATTGTCTGCCTTCTCTCTATCTTGGCCACTACATCAAACCATAATATCTAATAATCACTGGTGCTCAGGTGGGCACTTACCTGGCCATTAAATATACTATCTCCATTTGTGAGCACATGGTCCAGTATTGTTCCTTCCGTCATCACTATTTGTCTGAGCTGAGCCACTATAAGTGCATCCACAATATCTCTACTTCTTACTGTTTCTGCAGTAAGAAGTAGAGATATCCAGTAGATGAAAATCTCCAATAAGTATCATTTGTCCCACAAGCAACTATATAAAGTACATAAAATTAATATCCTGTATACATACACATAAAACCTGTTACGACTGTCGCTGCCCGACGTCTCCACTCCACCCTCCTTATCTCTCTGGTGACTCCTTCCGTGGTTGACGTACGTTTGGCTGCCGCAGCATCTGCCTGCTGTCCTCTCCAGCGTTTCAGGTCTGGCTTGGCGCTGCCTCCCGCCATGCTATCCAGCTGCCTTAGGGTGCATGCGCAGCGCGGCCCTGCTTCAAATACTTTCTTTGGCGTGAACCTCAAGGGCGTCCCCCTGTGATGACGTCACACATCCCGGATATAAAAGGCTTACAGTACTGTTAGCTAATCGAGTTAGCAAGGTCAGGTATTCGTACTGGAACTCCTTACGGATGGGATTCGCTCTCCATACCTAGCTACTCTGCCTCTCCATTATTGGACTTACTCTATTTGGGGTACCCGCTCCTCGGGGGCCTCTCTCTTTTTCAGGTCGCTGTCTGGAACCAGCACTCGCTCCTCGAGGGCCCATGTTCCCGGACTCACTGCCTGAACATTACTTCTGCCTGGAAGATACCGCTGCATACACCATCAATGAGTTACCATCTACTTCTCTCAGAGCTGTTCCCTGGAACCAGGTACTCGCTCCTTGAGGGCCTGCCTCTATTCCAGCTCCTGTGATTCCTATCGAGAGAAACCGCTGTGTGAGTACTCAACCAACGAGGCTCTATTCCAGAACCCTGCATATACTTCATTGTACTCACTATCTCAGTTTCTCTTCACTACAGCACAGCCATTGTGGGATTGCTGTTCCAGAGCCCTGAGGGACTACAAGCCCAGCCGGACTTCATCTCTGCTCAGTACTGCCACCTCTGGTGGCTCCTCAATACTGTTAATAAAAGATCTATGTTGTGTGTCCTAAGCTGAGCCTGACCTGTGGCCCCTCACGGGACTTCCCCCCGTGGGCGTGGTCAGTTGCCACAGTGTCCAAGTGTCCACCCAAAACCTTACAAACAATAACAGATGTTTTTATAAGAAGAGAAATATTTGAGGATAATGCATGTTTACATCTATTCTATGCAAAATCAAAACCTAAATGTTGAATATCTTGTAAAAATACTCAAAAATGCAACCCATTATTTATTTATTTAACATTACTCAGTATCACTATAAAAACTCAGCAAGTCACACAGACCTCTCCCCCAAAAACTTCAGACAGCAGATAAGTCTGATTTTATTTCCGCAGATCAATTAGCAGGTGTAAAAGCATATGAACAAGTTCAGCAATCTAAACACGTAGCTCTCTTTCAACATAACAGCTTGCATGCGTACTTAAGAACATAAGAACAAAAGAAATTGCCATGCTGGATCAGACCAAGGGTCCATCAAGCCCAGCATCCTGTTTCCAACAGAGGCCAAAACCAGGCCACAAGAACCTGGGAATTACCCAAACACTAAGAAGAACCCATGCTACTGATGCAATTAATAGCAGTGGCTATTCCCTAAGTATAATTGATTAATAGCCATTAATGGACTTCTTTTCCAAGAACTTATCCAAACCTTTTTTGAACCCAGCTACACTAACTGCACTAACCACATCCTCTGGCAACAAATTCCAGAGCTTTATTGTTCGTTGAGTGAAAAAGAATTTTCTCTGATTAATCTTAAATGTGCTACTTGCTAACTTCATGGAATGCCCCCTAGTCCTTCTATTATTCGAAAGTGTAAATAACCGAGTCACATCTACTCATTCAAGACCTCTCATGATCTTAAAGACCTCTATCATATCCCCCCTCAGCCGTCTCAACTCCAAGCTGAACAGCCCTAACCTCTTCAGCCTTTCCTCATAGGGGAGCTGTTCCATCCCCTTTATCATTTTGGTTGCCCTTCTCTGTACCTTCTCCATCGCAACTATATCTTTTTTGAGATGCGGCGACCAGAATTGTACACAGTATTCAAGGTGCAGTCTCACCATGGAGCGATACAGAGGCATTATGACATTTTCTGTTCTATTAACCATTCCCTTCCTAATAATTCCTAACATTCTATTTGCTTTTTTGACTGCTGCAGCACACTGAGCCGACGATTTTAAAGTATTATCCACTATGATGCCTAGATCTTTTTCCTGGGTGGTAGCTCCTAATATGGAACCTAACATCGTGTAACTACAGAAAGGGTTATTTTTCCCTATATGCACTTGTCCACATTAAATTTCATCTGCCATTTGTATGTCCAATCTTCCAGTCTTGCAAGGTCCTCCTGTAATGTATCACAGTCTGCTTGTGATTTAACTACTCTGAATAATTTTGTATCATCCGCAAATTTGATAACCTCACTCGTATTCCTTTCCAGATCATTTATATATATATTGAAAAGCACCGGTCCAAGGACAGATCCCTGAGGCACTCCACTGTTTACCCTTTTCCACTGAGAAAATTGACCATTTAATCCTACTTCTGAACCCCACCCCAGAAAGCCTCTACAGTGGCCCATTTTTTCCCTGGTACAATGTACATGCAAAACTAAAAATACATGCAGATTATCCACATTTAGAAAATAGCTTCTATATGCTACTTACTTGCGATGTACGATTTTAACAAATGAAACTCTTTTGAAAATGTATTCCTTAGTGCACACTAAAAAATCTAGTGTGTGTGCTAATCAATATGAAATAAAGCAAATGTCAGCATATCCCTACTGTGTTCTACCTGGAACATTTCTGTAATTAACAAGCTTATAAATTTAACTGAAGAAGTAAAATAAATAGGATGCCTTATCAGAAAAAGAATACAAAACAAGACTAGCCTTTGCTATTGGACAACTAGGAACACTAAAGAATATCTGGATTAGCAGCAACATCCCAATGAGCAAAACCTTTTTTGTTATATTCTGGTGTCATTTTTGCAACCCTCTATGGTCACAAGACCTCGACACTCACTAAAGCATTAGAAAAGGGAATGAAACCTTTGAAATGCAGAATTCTAGAAGGTTCTACATATAGTCAATATACTACATAGAGAACACATGAGTCTATGAAAAATAAAATCAGACAAGAAGTCTCTAAATATGAACCATTTCTCAAATCATAAGAAGAAGGATGAGGCAATTATTTGTCATGTAACAAGAAAGCCCAGCCCCCTTACTAACACCACTCTGAAAAGTGCTTTTAAAGGAAAAAGAAAAGAGGAACACCTTGGACATACTGGATCATCTGTATTGAAGAATGTACAGGATTAAAACTGACTGATTGCTAAAGACCGGTAAGTATCAGGGAAAGTGACTGCAATGCTCCAACATATATGTATCAAGGATCAATAATACCACAAGAATGACAGACTGTGTGTATAAAAAACTACAGTTGAAGAGCATATTTTCTATATACTTCTGAACCTGAGAACAAATTGAAATGCTACTGCTCTTCAGGATTGCAAAACATGTTTGAGGTCCAGTTTTTATTGAAAAACCATTTTCCAATCACTTCTATGAATATATGGTTTATTTAAATTTTGGAAAGGTCAGATCCATGACTGCACAATCCTATGTGCATAGATTTATTTTGCACAGTAGTTACAAAGCATACATAAATAATGTTTCAGCAGAACTTTATTTTCATTCCATGTGTCATTTAGTATAAGCCTGCTGAATTTCATCAATGGTACAGTGCACAAAGCATTCTACTGTTGAATTCTACCATTGCTTCAACACCTAAACAAACTTCTGTAGCATCAGTTTAACCTTCATTCCTGTTTATTTCACTTACTATCATGGTTATGGGAAAATAGATTTGCATAAAGTATAGACACATATTTTTCAACATGTCATAAATAATTAAGGTGAAACATTATTTACTCTATTGTAAAATGAAAGGTTAATTCATAGCAGAATGAACTGATTTATTTATATATGCACAAGTAGTTCTTTAATGTTTTCCATAAAACAAATTGTGACAGATTTAATTGTAATAAAACTGCAGAATTGGGCAGCAATTTTAGTAATGTTTAGTATTTCTAATATTTGGCATGTTATAGATAACATTGTAATTAATAGATATTTTCCCTGGGTGATTCTCAATAACTTAAATTATAACAGTTAGCACAAACACATTTTTAAGAACCATCGTAAATATGTGACTTTCATACACAATTGTAATCATCAAAACATTTTTTCATCCTCATCCTCAGAAAGTCCATTTTTTAAATTGTCTTGTTGACATTTTTTATACACTTAAATCTGGAAAGTGTCAATTTTCAGGGGATAGTATAAGTTCCAGTAAAGAAAGAATAGGATGGCACTTGAGCATTTATTTACTAAGCTGCATAAATGTTGGCATATTTACATGTTAGAAGGTGATTTTTAACATGAGTTAAAAGAACAGCATTAATGTGGTATTTTCTAGGTTATGAGATGTAGTCAGAGAGTGTACACATAAAAAGAACACAGGCATTAGATGCCTTACCTTTACTATGTGGTATTTCTGCTAACATGCTTTAAGCATTTAATGGATACTCATGCATTACCGGTATTTTTACAAGACTTTCCAGCTGAGCATTATGAGGGAGTCTATAGGAAACTCCCTCAGACTACTTGAAGGGACCAGGCACAGCTGTCTTACCCAGTCTTCCTTAAGATCCAGACCTACAGGAAACCCTGGCTGAAGGGAGGATCCCCCTCAACAGTATACAAGAACTCAGGGCTTAGAAGGGTTAGAGAGGCCCCGAGGAGCAGGGAGGAAGCCAGCTTATGTAAAATCTCCTATGTCTGATGTGTGTACTACCTGAACTTAAAGTGAGCTGCTGTTCCGACCGTCATTGCCCGACTTCTTCACTCCACCCTCTTTACTTCTGTGGCGACTACCTCCAGGTCTGAAGGACAGCTTGCTGCCGCAGCGTCTCCCTGCCGTCTCTCTCTGGCGTCCCCGGGCCGGCTCGACGCTACAGATCTGCCATGTTGCCTGAAGCCTAGGGCGCACACGTGCACTCCGAGTGAAGTACCAGCAAGGACGCGAACCTCAGGGGCGTTCCCCTGAGATGACGTCATCCGCTTCTGATATTTAAAGGTCTCTGATATCGCTACTAGTTGAGTTAGCAAGGGCTAAGGTTCAGATTGGGTTCCCTGCCTAAGCTACTCTGCTTCCTCGGACTTACCAGAGGTACCCGCTCCTTGGGTGCCTCACTCTCTCTCTTTGCCTTTCAGGTTACAGATGGGAACTGGTACTCGCTCCTCGAGGGCCCTCGTTCCTGACTATCAGCTTATTCTCTTCTGCCTGGAAGTCATCATTATCTACATCATTGTGAGTTACCATCGCTCTCTCAGAGCTTTCCCTGGAACCAGGTACTCGCTCCTTGAGGTCCTATCCTTTCCAGCTCCTGAGCTCCCTGAGACCAATTTGTGAGTGTTGTCATCTAGTTCTGTTCATGAACTCTGCATACTCTGCCTACTCACTGTCTACAGTTTCTCAACAGCTCAGCCATCCAGGGATCGCTGTAACAGTATCTGAGGGACTTCAGTCCTACCGGGCACTTCAGTTCACTACTGCCACCTCTGGCGGTTTCAAGACCTGTTTAATAAAAGAAGTAGTGTGTGTCTTTTTCCATACTCTAAGCCTAGCCGGTGGTCCCTCTCAGGATCTTCCCCCGGGGGCATGGTCATCTGCCACCGGCCCAAGGATCCACTTACTACTATCTCTGACAGTCTATAACAACAGATTGCTAAAGCCCGCCTACGGAATACATCAGATTGACACCCCTATCTGATTGTTCCTCCCACCAGCATAGCGGATCATGACAGCTGCATTTTTGTTTTGATTTGCTTTGCACAGTAAATAAATTGCATATAAAGGAAACAGCTAGAGTTTGCCTCCTTATTCATCCTGGCTGTTTCCCAAGCCACTATCATCCAAGTTACCACATATGGGGGTAGCAGTGGGATCTCCAGCATAAGTGGGAGGCACAGGTAGGAGACCACAACTGTAGGAGCAGAGAAAGAAAAACCCTGCAGAGTTTTTATTTTTTTATTTTTCCAGGGGGCCCTTCCAGGTCTACTCACCTAACCGATGTTATAACAGTTCAAGGGGATAGCCTGCCTGTGCAGTCAGGGTTCAAGCAGTGAAACAGGGCCAAACAGGCCAGGAGGATTTTTTGTTTCCCCCCCCCCCCCCTCCTTTCCCCAGAGAGATACACAGTTTGGAGGCAGCTCAGAAAGCAGGGAAGATGGAACAAGTGATTCAGGTCCTGTCTACAGGGCAGCAGCAATGCAGAATGCCCTACAAACACAAATTGACCAGAAGCAGCAACTATGAGAACAAGTTATGCAGCAAAATATCAGATAGCACAGGCCATTCAGACTGATATGACCAGGCCACCTCCCTTGTCACCAGTCATACTTAAAATGGACCCGGGAGAAGAATGGACTGTTCACTTGGTTGGATGTCCAGAAGTTAGATGGACTTCCTATCTGGGGAACCTCCTTCAGGGAGCAGTCAAACTTCCTTTCCAAAGGGAAGTACTACATATGCTGAAGTAAACAGCCATCCTAAGGAGGGTAGAATTTACCCTGGAAACCTACAGACAGCAATTTCGGCAAGGAGGTCTTCAACTACAGGAAAATCCGCAGAACATTTTCCATTGACTCAAGGATGTGGCTTGGAAATGGCTCCACTCTGGTTTTCCTGAAAGAGAAAACCAGAGTGGAGGTAGCCAATGCAATTTTGCTGGAATAGTTCCTAGATGGTCTAGAACATCCTATGTGGCAGTGAGTGTTCAGTCACCCAAACTTTACGCTAGAGATGGTGGGGGAGATGATGGAGGGTTATTACTGTGCTCAATCAATCCCTGAATCACCATGGTTCAGGAGAGACCTCCAGATGGTGGAGCCCTATGGACAGGAGACTGCAACAGCAGGTGGAGTCAGACAGGCTAGACTTTTCACCTCAACCACAAAAACCCGTGGGACTACCATGATTTAGCTACTGTGAGAAGGTCCATTTTGCATGAGACTATCCCCACAAGGATGCTAATTCCATAACCCCACACTTTTATAATTTCATGAATGTCCCTAGCCAGGGAGTCTCTATTTTTGTGATTGAAGTAGAACTAGAAGGCATTCCAACCTAAAATTTGGTGGACTCTGGGAGTATGAAAACGCTCATTCGAAAAGAATTAGTAAAATGGATTCAGATTAACTACAACTGCATAACACATCAACATTAAACTGTCCCAATAGGTCAGGAATTTCTGCATCTTTTTTCCTTACTGGCTGAGCATTGATATATGCTAAAATTAGTTTTTTATCCCACAGCATGGACCCTCTTTTCCCAAATCTAGTCAGAATTACTAAACATTTTGGCTGCTCTAAATTTACTTGAGACTACAGGAATATGAAGCAAAGAATCATTAAACATACCAACTGGTTATCCACCAAACACGCCACAAATATTTATTTATTTATAAAAATAGATCTTCATACAGCATCCTATGGTTTATCCTATGCATGGCAATGCTGTATGACGTCACTGGTGGATGGGATTTCAGGTGAGCCAGTGGCTGATCAGGAGAGTGAGATAAGAAATGCAGAAATCATACCTGGGAAGAACAGATATTCACTGTAGCAGCAAACATAATAGCTGCATTCAATCCGGCAGGTAAAAAACAGCATCTCATTCAGCAGTTCACAGTGCCTATGGGCCTCCCACTTTATCCTGTCTACAACAACACTATGTGACATCATGGATAGGCCGTACTTCAGGTGGGCCAGCGACTGATCAGGAGAGTGAGAGAAGAAACACAGAAATTGAACCTGGGAAGCAACAGAGATTCACATTAGCAGCAAATAATACAAAAGCAGTATTCAATCAGGCAGCTAAAAGACAGAGTCTCACATCTCATCAGTCTGGGTATTTTAAGAATGATAATGGAGCAGTGCATACAGTGCTATAGAAGATCAACACACTGAAAGCACACCAGTAAAGAATTGGATGAAGACAGCCATGCCATGTCACCTTCACCACCATAGAAGAGTGAATGTGGGATGTCTTGGGTCCTGAGACCTTCAAGGAACTTTCTTAAGACCTGGCCTAACAGTCTCTTCTGCCAGCCCAGTAGGTAAGGGTGGTCACCTGCAGGACATAGCCTAAGATTGAAGCCCAAGGGCATTGCCCATTGGTGTTATTTTTGGGCAGTATGTATTAGAATAAGGTCATTGGGTGAAGATGGAGGGAGGGAGAGGTTTTTTCAATCCTATATGATGGATAGAGATCACTATGGTAAGAATGCCAAGGGAAGGATTATGGATAAGAATAGTGCTAGAAGTCCATGAGTCCTTAGCACACAATATTGAAATGTTCCAAGGGATAAATGGAGGTTCAGAATTTTACATTGCCAAGACTCCTCATTTCTTGCTTTTCTCCTGGTTCTTCCACCCTGCTTTTCTTTTGGTTACACTGGTGTGTTTCATCTCCAAAAAGAAAAAAATTTAATAAAAGAAAAAACTGCAAGTTTCTCATCCCATCTACCGCTTTTCTTGTTCTGCAGCTAGCTGTTTTGTTGTACATTTCTAGCATTGCAGCTTTGTTCTGCTTTGCTTTTTTATTGGTTATACTGGGGTGCTTTGTCCCCCAAAAGAAAATAATTGCAAGTTTCTTCTTCCACTCTGCCTCTTTTCTAATTCTGTGCCTTTTCTCTTTTTGTCTGCCAGCAACATTTGACCTTCAACAGGCAACACCAATCTTCTCTATCATTAACCTTGAAAAGTTTTCAAATTCAGAATTGTGTTTAAATTGTTTTTGTTGTTTAAAAGGAAAAGTTTTATGTGCATAAAAAAAAATTAAAAAGGACTTTTTGGGGTTAATGATAGAGAAGACCGGTGTTGACCATTAAAAGTCAGACATTGTTACCAGCTTGCTGCTTGCTGAACAATTATAAGTTTTGATGGTTATTACATGTATATCAATTACCTTGTCTCTATCTTTCTTATATGTATGTTTCTATCAACAGGGGTTATAGAACAATTATCTTCTTCCTAGATTTTTCCACTACTTTGGATATAAAAACTCATGAGCTATTGCTTGAACAACTGAAGATAACAGGCATATAACTGTAGTATAAAGGTTCACATCATATCCAAGGGAAAGATTGCAGATGGTAATTTTCGGTAAGCAGCATTCAGCACCTTGATTCCTTCAATGGGGAGGGGGGTGGGCAAGGATCATTCTCTCACCATATTTGTTTCATATCTTTATGGACCACTTTGCAAATGTTTTTGGTCACTGGGAACCTGCTATCATCTGTATGAAGCTGAAATAAATCTAACTCGCCTCCCCCATGGGCAATGACCCTCCTGCTCTCAGTAGCTGAGTGCACTGTGTAAAGGTTTTCTAATGTTGTTACTAAGGAATAATGAGATGTTATACACAAAGGGGGTCCAATTGAGGAAAATTGATTAGTCACTTTTTGAATGCACATAAAGCTGACTCTCCAGTTACACAGCAGCTACCATTCACAGCTTATTTTCTTTGATAGGTAGCATGGTTCAACTCCCTACAAGGACTAGAAGGTGCTGTTGGTGGATGGAGCTTGAGCAGCTGGCTTGGTGAACTGCTTGCTAACTATCCGGGTCATACATCAAGCTGCAGTAGGGCATCATCACGCGCTAAATGGGGTCTAGCGTGTGATAAATGCATGATAATTATAGCAATTTGCATTATGATAATGAATATGCAAAATCAAGAAAATTATGCTTTAGCAGCCATTACTGCGGTATAGCAACAATTATCATGCACGATAAAATGAAGCCTTCTCTTTGACACAATTTCACAGTCCTGGTGAGCAAATAAAATACCTTTTGTACCTGCCCTATCTCCCTAAAGTCAGAAATTTAGGGAGAAGTGAACCAGTAGTGAGACACTGGCTGCTTCATGCTGCTCAACAACAACAACTACAATGCCTACAACAGGCAAGGGAGGTTCAAACGCCTCCTAGAGAAGTACCTGCACTGGAACCAGAGCTGAAATCCCTGCCGGTAAAGCAGAATGGCCCACTTCAGCGCTTTCCATGTAGGAGGACACGCAGGTGCTTCAGAGACAGTATCTTTCTTCCCTGCACCACCATGCAGTGGATATCAGAGGACCATGTGGCTATGAGGTATCGCCTGAACTCTCAGGCTATCATGAAAAAATTATATCAAGAACTCAAAAGGGACTTGGATCCAGTAAGGTCCCACGCTATTATGCACCCTGAATTTTATCACATCTGGCTGATTTTGAACAAACGTTGGGGTAGTCGTGGGAATGTCACAAACATCTTTTTTTTCCACTGCCAGGGCCAGGTCATAAGAGCTCTAAGTAGCAAATTAATCATTATATAAGATTCTTTCATGAAATGCTGGACTTGAAGAGAAGTATTTATGCCATAGCAAACTTTTCTAATGTTTTGGGAGCTATAGACAGCACTCACATAGCCATCATTCCAACCCATCACAAGGAGGCGATCTACCACAACAGAACGCTCTTCCACTCCATCAATGTGCAAGTGGTCTGTGATGGTTTACTGCACATCCTTGATGTGGTTGCCAGGTATTCAGGAGCTGTGCATGATTCCTTTATACTTAGGCAATATTGCCAGTTTGAACAATTTGAAGACAGTGACATGGGGGGCTGTCAGGGATGGGACTGCATTCTTTAATTGACAAGTGGCTTAAACATTTAAATCAATAAGCCATAGAAGCGGTGCCCAGGTTTCCTCCTCCATGCTATAGAGGCCTGCTAATGTTGTGTGTCCATACAATGCACTTTTCACTAAGGTCAGTGTGTGAGAGAGCATTACAGTCTTTCAAATTGTCAGCTTTAAACAAATGTGTCTATGAAGAACAGATTATAAAAGCGGGGATTGGCGCACACAAAGGGGTGCACACTAGTGCATCTTGCGCGCGCTGATGCCCGTGGCCTTCCCCCGTTACCTCCCTCTAATCTAACCTTCCCAGCCCTTCCCCTAATCTTTCCACCCCCTAGCCCTATTCTAACCCCCTCCCCGACCTCTATCTTACCTTTTGTGCTTGCCTCTGGGCAGGCGCAAGTTGCGCATTGCATGGCAGCCTGCTAGCATGCAATCCTCCGACACAGCAGCAAATGGCCGCTGTGCCGGAGGCCTCTGGCCCCACCCTGCCCCGGACCACCCCGGACCATGTCCCGGGGCTTTACACGTGTCACTGGGCCTTTATAAAATAGGCCCAGTGTGCATAACCCAATTTATGAGTGTAGAGCTTTTAAAATCTGGCCCATACTTTTTATGCTAGGCCTAAGTGGTTCCGTTTATACACTGACCCAGACAGAGGACCAGTGAGTAAAATAAATATAACAAGGAGAACAGCTATAAACATTCTGTTGGGTTCTCTTCCATGGAAGGAAAAGGGATGCTTGAGGGCTAACTGGCATGCTGAAGCTGGCTGCCAGTCAGCATGGAGTCTTCGGTTATTGCAAGTGGACGTGGTGGATCCTCGGATATATCTGGAAGTATGTCTATTAGGATACTATGGAGAACAGTGATTATGGAATACACAGCAGAGCAGCATTATCTCTGCAACTCTGGGTGGGGCATATATTAAAGCTCCCCCTGTTTTGTCCAAACAGCAAAATCTACTTTTGAGAACTCTGAAGGTACATTCTATGACACAGCGGGTAGAACATAAGGCATCATTATACCTCATCTCTGCCAGCATGTTGGAAATAGCAACAGGGGTGAGAAACCAGGTCCTGGAATCATATCTTGAATCTCCTGTGGCAAAGAAAGAATGGGTGTATCACTCACACCACCGTGACTTTGTGATATCACTGCCAACCCACAGCATGCTATAAGACAGTAGAAGTTAAGCTCTAGCTTAGCATGAGCTTTAAAAGGCTCTTTCCCAACCTAAAGTCCATGTTGCCATTTCTGTGACACTATATGAACACTATGGCACCTACTTAAGCTATGTCAGATCTTCCAGAATGGGAAACTGTATCTGCAACTGCATCCAACAAAATGGGTGTAGTCACTCACAACCAAACTATTGATACCTGTTTCTAGCACTGTTCTAACACTGAAGCTGTACATCATAGCTGCCACACATGTCATAGCAGAAAAACATCAATCTCATGGTATGAGTTTTATGACTGTTCTGCAGATACACATTTGTCTGACCTACACAGTGAAAATTCTAGGGCAAAATGCACAGCCCCCAGCTTCTGTTTTACCTTGTGATGGTGATGATAAACTGTAGCTGAAATCCTGGCTGACCAATCACTAACATGGCACACCTGATCCAGGAATCCCTGCAGTGTGGACACTAAAAGGTTGTGAATAATAAGTGAAATTTTAACTGCTCCAAATGGGAGAATTTGGAAAGGCAATTGTTTAAAGTGAATCTGTAGAAAGTGTGTAATGGCGGGTCACACACAAAGCTTTGTGGCAAGTGCATTGTTTGGGTACGCAACAACTGCAGGTCTCTCTAGCATGGAGAGAAAAAGCTGGGCCCTGGTTTGTCAGCTTGTAGACCTAACGTCATATAACCCATACTTTCACATCGGCAACAGCCCCTCGTGTCAGTGCCATTGGCTGGAAAAGCATAGCCTGAGATGGAAAACAGAAAGAAGCAGCACTCTTACCTATGAGCCAACTGTCAACATAGAAGCTGTCTTCAAAATTGTCAAACAGGGTAAATTGCCTAAGTATAAAGGAATTATGCATGACTCCTGGGTCCCTGGCGACCACCTCAAAGATGCACATTCAAGTGTCACAGACCACTTGTACGTTGATAGAATGGAAGAGTTTTCTGGTGCAGTACATCTCCTCCCTGTCACGGGTTGGGATGATGACTACGTGAGTGCAATCGATAGCTCCCAGAAAATTTGAAAAGTTGGCCATGCAATAAAACCTTCGCTTCAACTCCATCAAGTCCTGCCTGTCACAAGGGAATGCTATGTAGTGATTAATGTGGTCACATTTAGCTATTATGACCTAGCCCAGACAGTGGTAAAAAGAGCTTTGGGACATTACCCCAATGACCCTGACTGTTATTTGGAAGGAGCCATATATTTATTTATTTATTTAAAAAGTTTTGTATACCGTCGTTTGAAAAACATCACAATGGTTTACATAAAAAACATCATAAAGAAAGCAGCAATTTATTTATTTATTTGTTGGCTTTTCTATACCGACATTCATGGGTACATCATGCCAGTTTACAATGTAACTGTTCAACAAGTGGAGAAATACAAATAACAGGATGGGGGAGCGGGAGCATTGGAGAAGAGAGGAGAGAGAGCAACAGCAAGAAGGATAGGTAGAAGGTGCGAAATTGATAGGAACAGAACTGAAAGCTGTAAAGGTATAAAATATATACATGATAAATAATAAATGTACATGTTATAAGGAAAATCGATATATGTACATGTTATAATGATGGCTACATGAGATACATGAGAGTACATGAAGGATACATGGATATATGAGGATACATGGATAAATGAGAAACATATTATATAGGTAAATATACATGATAGATTTAAAAATTATGCTTATTATCGAATGGGGCTACACATGGGAAGCATAAATGACTGGAGACAAGAGCTGGGGACTGGGGGGAGGGGGGGGGGGCAGAGGGAAACAGGCAAAGGGAGGAGATTACTATACCTTAGTATGTACATTATGAGAAAACAGTCCTGGAAGGGGTGTGATAGTAACAGTGGTCTGAGCTATGTTTGGTCCACATCTGGATAGGCCATTTTAAAGAGCCATGTCTTGATTCCTTTTTTAAATATGCGCAGACAAGGTACTAAGCGGAGTTCAGTGGGCAAGGTATTCCAGAGGGAGGGACCGGCAATGGAGAAGGCTCTTTCTCTTGTAAAAGTGAGGTGTGCAGTTTTGAGGGTGGGAGTGTAGAGGGTTCCTGCGAGGTTGGATCTGGATGGATGACTGGAGGAGCGGAAATGTGGCGCATTCTCAAGCCAAGTGTGATTGTTGTTGTATAGTAAGTTGTGGAGAATGGTGAGGGTTTTGTATCTTATACGGGAGGAGATGGGTAACCAATGAAGGTCCTTTAGTATAGGGGTAATGTGGTCGGCTTTGCGGGTATTTGTAAGAATTCTAGCCATGGCATTTTGCAACATTTGTAAGGGTTTGATCGTTGAAAAGGGGAGGCCCAGAAGTAATGAGTTGCAGTAATCCAGTTTGGAAAGTATAGTTGTCTGTAGGACTGTGCGGAAGTCTTGGTAATGTAGGAGAGGTTTAAGTTTTTTGAGGATGTGGAGTTTGTAAAAGCCTGCTTTTATGGTGTTGTTTATGTGAAGTTTGAAATTTAGTTGATTGTCAAGAGAGACACCGAGATCTCTCACATTGAGAGTGGGTGCATCTATTTGGGGGGAAGAGCTGCTTAGTGTTGTAAGTGTGCAGACTGTGGGATTGGAGATAGTAAGGCTTTCTGTTTTTGATGCATTTAGGGCGAGATGAAGGTTGGAGAGAAGTGTATTGATGGAGGCAGACATGATTCCCAGAATTGGGCAAGACATGATTCCCAGGCAAGACATGATTCCCAGAATTGTAGGGTTTTGGGGAGGGATTCTTGGATAGGGATGAGGATTTGAACGTCGTCAGCATACAGGAAAAACTTTAGGCCGAAGTTGGAAAGAAAGTAGCAGAGGGGTAACAGGTAGATATTGAAGAGCATTGATGAGAGGGAAGAGCCCTGAGGGACGCCCTGGGTGAGGGGAATGTGTGAGGATTCACAGCTATTTTTACGGAATAGTCTCTATTGCTGAGGTAGGACGAGAACCATTGAAGTGCTGTGCCTGAAATACCTATCTCAGAAAGGCGAGTGAGGAGGATTTTATGGTTGACGGTGTCAAAGCCACCGAGATGTCAAGGAGGGCAAGGATATAAGATTGACCGTGGTCCATGCCCTTGAGTATGATGTCAGAGAGTGTGATTAGGAGGCTTTCTGTGTTGCGAGCTTTGCGAAAGCCAAACTGAGAGGGGTGAAAGGTATTGCATTCTTCCAGGAAGTCAGTGAGATGGGCAATCTCTATCTCAGAAGAAAATTTACAAAAACGTTTTCAATGTAAAAACAAAATACCATCAATAAAAGGACAGTAAAATAAAACCATAAGGGAGGGGCTGGCTTTTTTCATTCATGAAATGCAGGGTGGATAATAGTTTGCTGAGGCTCGGTATAGCCTGGGACCTTTACATGACCAGATTCAGATCCCCTCTGAGTTCTCCATATAATTCCATGACAGCCTGAGAGCTGAGGCGATACCTGCTAACCACATGTTCTTCTGGCATGCCCAGTAATGTGCTTCGTGGAGAAAGATGTACTCCCTGTATCATCGCTGTGCCTCTTGTGTGACAAGCGCTGCATTAAACGCCATTTAACATGCAATAGGGCATCAATGCTATTTGAAAAATGACCCTATTGGTTCCTAGACTTTTATGTTTTATTAACTTATGGCCTACTTTGCTAAACTTTATTTCTTATAGATGAAGAATTGTAAGAAAAGCCTTAGCAAATTAAAGACTTATTCTTAGCATTTCTAATAGCTAGATTTTTCTTTCATTTATTTTTTATCTTAATGATAAAGGTTTCCTTTAAGAAAAATTACAACCAAATCAACACATTCATGTAACATGGTTAAGATAACAAGCCATTCACATACATCAGGGAATAAAAGATTATGTAAAAAATGGAATGTTAGCATTTAACTA
This sequence comes from Rhinatrema bivittatum, assembly GCF_901001135.1. Taxonomy (NCBI): domain Eukaryota; kingdom Metazoa; phylum Chordata; class Amphibia; order Gymnophiona; family Rhinatrematidae; genus Rhinatrema; species Rhinatrema bivittatum. Next base: position 672,560,218 of record NC_042616.1, on the reverse strand, counting down.
ATTCTTTATTGTAATCCAATGCGTAATACCAAGAGAAAAATTCCAAGTCAGCAAGTTGACCTACTGTCATCATATTAATATAATTCTCTGTGCACACATTTAATCTAAAATGAAGTTTTTGCAGAAAAAATCATATTCACAGAACTAAACAGCAGACATTTGAAAATAATATACCTGCATTGATTATACAATTCTTAAAGAAACTGAATAGGCAAAGGTGCTATTGACATTGGCAGATGAGGTTTCCTTTCATAATTGGGAACAGATGCCTTTTTGTGTTTGCTCTGCTGACCATACATGTAACACTGGAGAAGAATTTTTAGAATGCACAACTCTTCAGCCAATAGCTGGTTCGTGGATTTGCAAACCAGTATTTTAAATGCATTTAAATCCTCTGTTTTCTCCTTCCTTATAATCTATGCAGTCAACTTTCTTTGAAGCAGCACCAATGAAAACTAGCACATTAAAACCGCATCAAGAATCAGTCCATTTAACATCTATTATTGACCTTCATTTCTGCATCCATTATTCAAAATTTTGTGTGTTGTCAAGAGAGGAAGTAACCATCATAATAACAGTACAACTAAAATAGCATTCAATATTATTCTTAGGACAAAGCTTTGATTTATTGTAGCAAACTGGTGTTTGCTCCCAATGTCCTTTTTCTGAACAAGTAATATTATTTTTCATGATTTCAATTCTATCAAATTCAACTTGGGGACCCCAAAAATATTTCATTGAAATATTTGTGTGCTGGTGGAAATATAAAAATGTTTATACCAAGTTCAAAATAATGGCTGCAGGGTTCTCACTGCCTTTTAGAAGTTTTGTGAAAGTAGAATTTATACAGTTTACAAGCTCTGTCCCTGTTCTCATTTCCCATCTTCATATACTATGTATGCTTTATCAGATAAATTTTACCATCTGATGGCATAATTCACATTAGGAAAAGGGATAATGGGAGCTCATTGAGTGGTTTCCCAACTAGGCTATAGTAATGGCTTATATGTGGGCCTTTGAAGACAGCTCATGCACAGGCTACAAGTGGTCCACAACAGCGGCGGATTCCCGATGAAGACCGGCCCGGGGATTCGCCGCCCAGTCCGGCCCAGGAGATACACTCGGCAGGTCACGTGACTAGTGCGACCGGCCCACCAGGGGATGCCCAATCCCCCGATAGGCCAATTCGCTCCTGGTCCACAATATAGTAGCTTGGTGGTCTTGGGGTGCCATAGAGGAACATCATCCCGATGGATGCATACAGAAATGCATTAGATTCCCATAGCAGCCCAAGCTTAAAATATTGACTCTAGTGCTTAGGGTGTTGAGAGATAATGGACCCATGTACCTGTTTATTAAATTTGAATGATACATCCCTGGTTGTAATCTTAGGTCTCAGCAAGGAGAGTTACTTAAGGTGCCCACCTTTATAGTAGTATGTGGTATAGGTCATGGCAAGAGCTTTTTCAGTGGTGGCCTCTACTCTATGGAACAAATTACCAATAGATATGACATGAGAAGAAGTATTTAACTTTTAGAAAGAATTTGAAGAGGTGGTTGTTTCCAGGGCTTGACAGTAGGCAATGAGGTGGTCAGTTATGTGTGCGGTATGAAAGAATTGGGTAAAGTCTGAATTTTTAAACTGTTTTATTTGTTTATATTATTTTATGTGTCTTTGTTATTGAAGTGAGTTTACTGTTTTATTGTTTTGACACATATTTCACATGACTCAGAATGATTTTTAGTCAAGAAGATGGCATAAAAAGGTTTTAAGTAAATGAATACATGCCTCAACTACTTGTTGCACTGGAGATGGACCCTTGGCCTGGTGCAGGATTGGTACGGCCCTTTGGTCAGACCCAGAGAGCGTCTGCCACCAGGAGGTGGAGCACAGGAGGAGACAGAGGCTAGCTGGAGCTTCGCCAATAGCAACCCAGGGATTCTGCAGGTTGAGCCCTTGGGTACCCGGGCCGCCTGGTCTTAGGTGGGCCTTGCAGGGTCTCCTAGAGAGGAAGCGCAGGGGAGTGCCCACCACAAACAAGGGTGTGTGGTCAATGTCCAAGCAAGAATGTCCAGAGGTCGCAGGAGGCCAGAATAGAGTGTCTGAGTGGATAGCGAGGATCAAGGCCAGAGTATCAGTTCCAGAATGGTCAGCCGAAGCAGGGATCAGTACCTGCAGTCAGTCTGGGAGTAGTCAGGTCAGGCAAAAGTCAAGTTCCAGGCAGTGGTCAGACATGGTCAGTGGACAGGCAGAGGTCAGTTCCAGGCAGCGGTCAGACGTGGTCAGGAGCAAGCAAAGTTCAGTACCGTGAGATCAGTCCGAAGTGTACTACCAGGAATGGAGAGACAAAGGAACAGGAAACGCTGGCAAACTAGAGACACCGGAGTGTACTACCCAATTGCCAAGGCAATGAGCTAGTGGCTGAGATTCCTGCGCTTGGCCCTTTAAAGTCAGGAGAGCTCTGCACGCATGTGCTAAGGAACGGGGCCGACGCTGAACACCGGCGCGAGGAGCACTGCGAGGTGGAAGGCCCCAATGGGCCTGTGGACACCGTGGATGAGCAGCGCTATTAATGAGAGAGGAGCTGGTAGACGTTCACACTATGTGAGCAGGCCCGGTCGCGGCACCAGCACAGCCGGGAAGCACAACACTACTGATATCATTATAGAGTAGGGGAATTAATTCAAATGTGTTTGCCCAGGCAAAACAGGAATGCAAAACAAAACATAACTAATCAATTCAAAATAATTCAGCTGGTAACCCTCAGATATTTGTTGAATTAGGGATTTTGTTTAAACAAACATAACCAGTGACAAATGTAGGATTTTGCCACCTTGAGGCACTGTTGGTGCTGTCACCACATGTCGTTGTCCCTCTCCCTCCTCACTATGGTATTATGGCTTTGAGGTGTTGAAGTGAATTATTGGGTACTGCGGAGATGGCCACTCCCATGGGGAGGAGCCCCGTGAGGAACCGCAGTACTAGGCTAGACTCTATACACGCAGACACAGAGAATTTGTATTTATTATACAGCTTGATGGTACGGCCCGGGTGGACAGTAGTAAGGCAACCCAGTAGAAGCAGTCCAGGAGTCCTCGGCAGAGGATACCAGTCCCACTCTTCAGTAGACAAAAGGCAGTGCAGGGTAGCAGAGGCAGAACCTGGATGTAAACTCCAAGCACTGAAGCTGAAGGTGGAACAGACTGAGAGAGTTAATACTAACTGAGTAGTTAGCTGTATTGATGGAGATCCTGGCAGGTAGAAGCAAGCAGTTGCAGGCACCAGTGTAGGGAGTGCAGGCCCTCGAGGAGCGAGTACCCGGTTTCCCAGATAGGTACCTGAAAGAGAGAAGATGGGCCCCTGAGAAGCAGGTACCCAAGTTAGCGATGAATTACCCCGAAGGGCAGAGAGAGAGCTTCCAGTGGCTGCTGGGAAGCGGCAGAGCAGCTTAGACTGAGGCAATTCCAATCCTTGCTAACTCACCTGAAAGAGTGAGCTGGCATTTAAATACCTCCAGGAAGAGGGCGGAGACCTCTCGGGTGTTGGGCGGCATTCCCGAGCTGGTCCCTTTAAGAAAGGGTCCGGCTTCGTCGCGTACGTCTAGAGGACATCGGGGGGCGGGGCTTCCGCGGCGATGGCATCCCGGCTGCAGGGGTAGGCCTCTCAGTGTCGCGGTAGGCCTCGGAGCCTGAGAAGGCACCCACGAACCCAGCCTCGGGGATCTGGAGCGCAGTGGACCATGGCAGGAAGGGGTAAGCTCAGTCAGCTACGGCCTCCTCGGCTGACCGGCACAACACATGGTCAGACAGTAGGGAGTAGAAGATGTAAAGCCCATTCCTGCTGTTTCCTACAGCAGCTCAGGGAAAGATTCTGTGATAAAAATTTGAAAATTCTAAAGCACATTGGCAAACATTTCCATCTTTTATTTTACATTATAAAAATTGTTTTCCAACCTTTCTTATTTCCTTTTAATTGGGCGAGGAAAAAGAATCTCAAGTGTCAGTGTAAGAAGGCAATCTCACAGATGGAGAGAGTAGAAGGAGAGGGCAACAGGACCAGGGATAGAGAGATGAATGGAGGATCATAAATGGGATAAATAGAAGGTGAGAAGACTGGGGATGAGGAGGAGAGGGAGGAAGAACATAGGATGGGGAGGATAGGAGATGGGGCAGGTTGGGGTGGGTGGGAGGGGGGAGGGCTTGCAAGAACTGAATTCTGGGGACAAGGAGGGAGAGGGAGGAGAGTTGCTTCCCAATACATTTTTCCCATTAAATTTAAAGATCTAGCCAAAAAATGATTTTTTTAAAAATAAAAAATAATGGGGACTGAAAGGAGAGCGACCACCATCTCTGCTGCCTGAGCCCTTCATTGCTCGGTGCTTGCTACAGCTGTGTTCCCTGACTGTCTCAGGCATTTGACGTCATCTACCCAGGACATCAGGAGGGCCCTTTAAATTTCAACTTGCTGCAGTGCAAAGCTGCTGCTAGCTCGCTGCCTAAGTCAGTGCGCTGCCTAAGCCACGCGCAACGAAGGGGCATGCGGTTTGTTCTGTTTTTTAAATAATTTCCAAGTAAGTGCTCTCTTCCTAAATTTCTTTGGTTGTTTCCCTGTTTGGAATTATGAGGAAGAAGAGAAAGGGAATTTAATACACTTTACATATAGCTTTACATATAGCTTATAATATTGAATCATGTATCTGAACAACTGTGGCACCCCTAGTTAAAGTACAATCCATCTTGAATTTATTTATGTGCCTATTTGTAAACCGTTGTGATGGTATATCACTAAACGATGGTATAGAAAAATTAAAAAAAAAAAAAAGGGAGCTATCTAATATCCCCCCCTTGATCCTCCAGTTCCCTCTTTGATGTCCCAATTGACCATTCTGGGATTTTTTCAACCCTCGAGCTAGAATACTCCTTCAGGGCTGGATCAGCTAGACAGGAATCTTCCTGTCACTTCTACAAATTTATTTTATTTTATTTATTTATTTATTTAGAGTTTTTATATACCGGCAATCATGGAAACATATCTTGCTGGTTTACATAGAACGGGGGTGCAATAAATACATAGAACTAGAACTGTGGTGACAGAAGGTACAGTTACATTTAACAGGGGTGGCCGAACTTGGAGAAGGAAGAAGAGAGGAGAGGATAGAAATGGTTAAACAATATACAATTTAGATGTAGTATACAAAATAAATGTTATATACAAAACGGCAAGGTGTTTTAGGAATCATTGGAATGTGTCATTGGGTTGTGTCCGGAAAAGCTTGCTTGAATAACCAAGTCTTAAGTTTTTTCCTAAAAGTTGGGAGGCAGGGCTCCTGTCTGAGGTCTGTAGGCATGGAATTCCACAGTAGAGGGCCAGCTGTGGAGGTGGCGCGATCTCTTAGGGTAATGTGTTTGGTCGTTTTCGCTGGGGGAACTAGGAGGGAGCCTCTATAAGCATCTCTAGTAGGTCTAGTAGAATTATGTACTTGGAGAGGGAATTGGAGATCGAGGACGGTGAGTTGATGTATAGTTTTATAGGTGATAGTTATGGCTTTATACATGATGCGGAAGTATACGGGTAACCAATGAAGCTCTTTCAGGACGGGGGAAATGTGGTCTCTTTTCCTTGCGCCTGTCAGAATACGGGCTGCTGAATTTTGAACCATCTGAAGTGGTTTGGAGTAGGATGAAGGTAGACCTAGCAATAGGGAATTGCAGTAGTCCAGTTTCGAAAAAATGACTGCTTGGATGATCGTTCTGAAGTCTTGAGCGTGGAAAAGAGGTCTTATCCTTTTCAGGACCTGGAGTTTATAGAAGCAGTCTTTGGTTGTTTTGTTGATGTGTGCCTTGAAGTTTAGCTGGTTATCTATTATCACTCCTAGGTCTCTAGTTTGTGTGGTAGGAAGATTGGTAGGAAGAGTACTGTTGTTGGTGTTGTTTTCAGGCGAGATGAGAAGGATCTCAGTCTTGGAGGAATTTAAGATGAGGTGTAGGCTGTTGAGTAGTTGTTTGATTTTTTGGTGGCATGATTCCCAGTAGTCAAGAGTATTAGAGTATGTGTCTTTGATAGGGATGATGATTTGAATATCATCTGCGTATAGGAAAAACTTTAGATTGAGGTCGGTGAGAAGTTGGCATAGAGGAAGAAGGTAAATATTGAAAAGAGTCGGAGATAATGAGGAACCTTGTGGGACTCCTATGGCAGAGTCAAATCTTGAGGATTCCTTGTTTTGGAGTTTGACTTTGTAACCCCTATTGTTGAGAAAGGTTTTAAACCAGGAAAGGACGGTGCCGCTGATTCCTATAGATGACAACTGGTTTAGGAGGATGGCGTGGTTGACCGTGTCAAACGCTGCGGATAAGTCTAGCAAGATCAGTAGGAATGAGTTTCCTTTGTCGAGGCCCAATAGGATATGGTCTGTCAAAGAGAGAAGGAGAGATTCTGTGCCTCGATTTTTTCGGAATCCGTGTTGTGGGGCGAAGAGGAGATTGTTGTCTTTGATGTAGTTTGAAAGTTGAGAGTTGACTAATTTTTCCATGATCTTGGCGATGAATGGGAGGTTAGCTATGGGGCGGAAATTGTTGGGGTCCTTTGGGTCAAGGTTGGGTTTCTTTAGGAGTGGTGAGATTGAGGCCATTTTGAGATCATCTGGGAAGGATCCTTGGGCTAGAGAGCAGTTGATGATGTTTGTCAATGATGTGGCTATTGTGTCTGGAATAGATAGGAGTAGTTTGGTGGGGATGTGGTCTACAGGATGAGACGAAGGTTTCATTCTTCTCAGGATGGTTTGTATCTCAGTGGAAGAGACGGGCTCAAAAGTGTTTAGGCTGGAGTTTATGAAGGTCGGGTGTTGATATGTCGGGAGGGCGTCAGCTGTGTTGAAAGGCAGTTGAGTTAAAAGATTGTTGATTTTATTTTGGAAAAACTGGGCGAGTTCTTCAGCTTTGGATTGTGCCATGTCGCCGGGGATTTCTCGCGGTATGGTTTGAGTGAGGCTGGATACATAAGCGAAGAGGGCTTTAGCATCAAAGACCAGGTTGTGAATCTTAGATGCAAAATAATCTTTTTTTGATTTTGAGGTGAGGGCTTTGTATTGGTACAGTGTGGATTTGTATGATGAAATGGTGATGTCACAAGGAGTTTTACGCCAAGTCGCTTCTTTCTTTCTTAAGCTTTGTTTTAGTTTTCTGAGTTCATTGGTGAACCAAGGTTGTCTGTTGGAGGCATTGGTGTGAGATTTTTTTATAGTTGTAGGGCAGAGCTTGTTAGCTATATTCTCTGTTATATTGTTCCAGGAGCGAATGGCAGAGTTCGGGTCGGTGAGATCTAATAGGGGGAGCTGTGACTCCAACAGGTTGTTAAGATCCTCTGGGGAGCATCGCCTCCTGTATTGGAATGAAGGTGATGGGATATTAGGAGTGTTGGTTTCTTTCAAAGTGAAAGAGGTAGAGATGAGAGTGTGGTCCGACCATGGTACTTTTTTGATCTTCAAATTGGATGTAGTCGTAATGCCTTTGTTGCTGAAGATCAAGTCCAGAGTGTGACCCGCTTTGTGAGTGGGTTCGTTGACTAATTGTTGGAATCCCATTGCTGACAGGGCTGTGAGGAGGGTTACGCAGCTATTAGATGGTGTAGGATTGTCTATGTGCAGATTGAAATCTCCTAAGATGATTGCTGGAGAGTCCAGGTCGATGAGTGTGGTGGTGATTTTGAGGATTGGGGAGACGTCTGCTTCTAGGAGCCCTGGGGGGGCGTAGACAAGAAGGATTTGAAGATGTTGTGATGTGAAGAAACCAACTTCCAGTTTTGTGTTAGAAGTGAAAGGGTGTTGGGTGAAATTAAGGCTTTTTTGGTAGCTAAAAGGATTCCACCTCCTCTTTTTTTCAGTCTCGGGAGTGAGAAGAAGTCGTAGGTCAGCGTAGGGAGTTGGTTTATTAAAGCTGTATCTGAGGGCTTGAGCCATGTTTCAGTTACAGCGCAAATATCTGGCTTGGCGTCGGTGAGATAATCATTGAAAATTAGGGATTTTTTTGTTAGGGATTGTGCATTGAAGAGTGAGAGTGAAAAGAGGGTGAGTCCTAAAAGCTGGGTGATTGGAGCAATCAGAATAGGGGTGAGTGTTTTTAGGTTGTTGTGAAGGGCTTGTCTGGTGGATGGTCTTTTAGGTAGGAGGTGGTGTTGCAAAGTTGGTATTGGAAGAGCTGGAGACATTATGAATGGTTAGTTGGCTGTCGTGGTGGGTAGATGGGGGCCAATGTAGGTAGGCTAGGAAGAGGAGATAATTAATTGGGTGGTTAGCTGCTTTCTGGCTAGCTGCTTGCTGGAAAAGTTCAGGACGAGCGCTGGATGGTTGTTTGCAGGGTGTGCGCTGGATGGTTGTTTGCAGGACGAGCGCTAGCAGGTAGAGTGCAGGATGAGCGCTGGATGGTTGTTTGCAGGGTGTGCGCTGGATGGTTGTTTGCAGGACGAGCGCTAGCAGGTAGAGTGCAGGGTGTGCGCTGGATGGTTGTTTGCAGGATGAGCGCTAGCAGGTAGAGTGCAGGGTGTGCGCTGGATGGTTGTTTGCAGGATGAGCGCTAGCAGGTAGAGTGCAGGGTGTGCGCTGGATGGTTGTTTGCAGGATGAGCGCTAGCAGGTAGAGTGCAGGAAGGGCGTTGGGTGAGCATTGGTGCGGTGCTGGTGGGGTACTGCTTGGGGAGAGCAAGGGGTGAACCGAAGGGGCGAAACAAAGGGGCAGGCCCCTTTGTTGCGCTCCTTCGTGCGCGCGACGCCCGGCGCGTGACGCCAAGGAGAGTGGCAGTTTAAATACCCCGCCGGTCTGTCGCGCCTCTGACGTCACCGCCGCGACGTTTTCGTGGGCGTTCCGGTGTTTGTAATGGCGGCTCCGGGCGAGGGTTCGCGGCTCGGGTCGAGGCCGGCAAGAAGCGAGGGCACGCGGCCCTGGTCGAGGCCGAGGAGATCGGATGTTTGCGGCCCTCCAGGTAAGAGAGCTGCTGCAGAGAAGGGCCGGCGATCGGCGCAGGAGCCCGCGCGGGGCGAGCGGAACAAGAGGCCTTACCCCGACGGGCTTCAGCGCCGATCGCGCAGGCCAAGTTCACCGCTGGACCCTGGAGGAAGCAAAGGAATTGGTAGGGGAGAGCGGCGGTTTAAATACCCCGCCGGTCTGTCGCGCCTCTGACGTCACCGCCGCAACGTTTTCGTGGGCGTTCCGGTGTTTGTAATGGCGGCTCCGGGCGAGGGTTCGCGGCTCGGGTCGAGGCCGGCAAGAAGCGAGGGCACGCGGCCCTGGTCGAGGCCGAGGAGATCGGATGTTTGCGGCCCTCCAGGTAAGAGAGCTGCTGCAGAGAAGGGCCGGCGATCGGCGCAGGAGCCCGCGCAGGGCGAGCGGAACTAGAGGCCTTACCCCGACGGGCTTCAGCGCCGATCGCGCAGGCCAAGTTCACCGCTGGACCCTGGAGGAAGCAAAGGAATTGGTAGGGGAGAGCGGCGGTTTAAATACCCCGCCGGTCTGTCGCGCCTCTGACGTCACCGCTGTGACGTTTTCATGGGCGTTCCGGTGTTTGTAATGGCGGCTCCGGGCGAGGGTTCGCGGCTCGGGTCGAGGCCGGCAAGAAGCGAGGGCACGCGGCCCTGGTCGAGGCCGAGGAGATCGGATGTTTGCGGCCCTCCAGGTAAGAGAGCTGCTGCAGAGAAGGGCCGGCGATCGGCGCAGGAGCCCGCGCAGGGCGAGCGGAACTAGAGGCCTTACCCCGACGGGCTTCAGCGCCGATCGCGCAGGCCAAGTTCACCGCTGGACCCTGGAGGAAGCAAAGGAATTGGTAGGGGAGAGCGGCGGTTTTAAATACCCCGCCGGTCTGTCGCGCCTCTGACGTCACCGCTGTGACGTTTTCATGGGCGTTCCGGTGTTTGTAATGGCGGCTCCGGGCGAGGGTTCGCGGCTCGGGTCGAGGCCGGCAAGAAGCGAGGGCACGCGGCCCTGGTCGAGGCCGAGGAGATCGGATGTTTGCGGCCCTCCAGGTAAGAGAGCTGCTGCAGAGAAGGGCCGGCGATCGGCGCAGGAGCCCGCGCGGGGCGAGCGGAACAAGAGGCCTTACCCCGACGGGCTTCAGCGCCGATCGCGCAAGCCAAGTTCACCGCTGGACCCCGGAGGGGTCCAGCGGTGAACTGCGCTTGTATCTGGGCCTCAGGTGAATCATATAAGATGTTCCAGATGGTTCCCCTGAGAGGGGAGTCCCTGTTTTGTTGTCCTCCCAGATTTCTACTGGTAATTTGCATCCCACCAGTGTTTCTGGGAGACCAGAGCAGATCATTATGGAGTCACTTTGGCTCTCCATCAAAGGTTTGGAACAACTGTTGGGAACTAGATTTGACAATTTGGTTACCACTGTTGCTCGAATTCAAAATTAAATTTCTGGGCAACTGTTACCTGTGTGGAGAGAATCGCCTTGGTGAGCTCCTGAATTCTCTACAACCTGAAATTTCCCACCAGTCTTGACGTCATCGGGAGGAGCCAAGTGGAGATGCCATCGGCGTCATAGCGGCTCCCAGACTGCAGCTGTTACCTGTGTGGAGAGAATCACCTTGGTGAGCTCCTGAATTCTCTACAACCTGAAATTTCCCGCCAGTCTTGACGTCAATGGGAGCAGCCGAGTGGAGGCGCCCATAAAATTGGCGTCATAGTGGCTCCCAGACTGTAGCTGTTACCTGTGTGGAGAGAATCGCCTTGGTGAGCTCCTGAATTCTCTGCAACCTGAAATTTCCCACCAGTCTTGACGTCATCGGGAGGAGCCAAGTGGAGATGCCATCGGCGTCATAGCGGCTCCCAGACTGCAGCTGTTACCTGTGTGGAGAGAATCGCCTTGGTGAGCTCCTGAATTCTCTACAACCTGAAATTTCCCGCCAGTCTTGACGTCAATGGGAGCAGCCGAGTGGAGGCGCCCATAAAATTGGCGTCATAGCGGCTCCCAGACTGTAGCTGTTACCTGTGTGGAGAGAATCGCCTTGGTGAGCTCCTGAATTCTCTGCAACCTGAAATTTCCCACCAGTCTTGACGTCATTGGGAGGAGCCAAGTGGAGATGCCATCGGCGTCATAGCGGCTCCCAGACTGCAGCTGTTACCTGTGCGGAGAGAATCGCCTTGGTGAGCTCCTGAATTCTCTACAACCTGAAATTTCCCGCCAGTCTTGACGTCAATGGGAGCAGCCGAGTGGAGGCGCCCATAAAATTGGCGTCATAGTGGCTCCCAGACTGTAGCTGTTACCTGTGTGGAGAGAATCGCCTTGGTGAGCTCCTGAATTCTCTACAACCTGAAATTTCCCACCAGACTTGACGTCATCGGGAGGAGCCGAGTTGAGGCGCCCATAAAATCGGCGTCATAGCAGCGCGCCACTTCCACCGGCGCGCTGACAAAGCCGCGCCCCCCTAAGGGGAGGCGGCTTTGCCTGGCTTAGCCCGGATTAGAGTGGATTACAGAAGAGTAACCTCTGCTCGAATTTCAGCTGCCACAGAGGTGAATATGACGGCACAGTCTGTAGGTCATAAACAAAGTTTCTTGCTAGATTGGAATTTAACTCTTTGTATTTTTGACATGCCGCCAAAACGTAAGGGAAAAGTAAGGGTGTTTCCTTCACTGTGCCTTCCATCTCCTATACAGCAGGAGATTGTTCGTTATATGACTACACCTGCACTGAATCCAGCAACCAAGGATACTGCTGATTCAAACCAGTTGGGAGGACGGTCTGAATCTATAGAGGAGGTTTCACTGAGTCCAAATCCTGGACTTCCACCGTTGCTGAGGGCAACCGAGGGTCTCCTGGGAAACACATTGGTGGAGCCAAGTACCTCCGGGTTAAGAACACCGATTTTACTTATCAGTGCGGGAGATCTAGCCGCAGAGGAAACTGAAGTGGGACCGGCAGAGGAGCAGCAGGACTGGACCCCTCAGGTAGTCGCGACTGGAGGAGAAGATCTGGCTGTAGGTGGTAAGGCTTTGGAGACCTTAACTCACCCTACAGTGGCAACACTGGAACTGTTGTGGGATTTGATGGCGGTGATGGCTACTAATATAAAAGGCTTAAAGAAAAAGATGGACTCTATAGCAGGGAAAAGTCAGCAGGATATTACGGCTATTCAAAATGTTGTAAAAAATATCTGAAGAAAGAATTAAAACCCTAGAGGTTATTGGTAAAAAGAATTTAGAATTTCATGTAGCAGTAGTGAAAGATAGAGATATATTATCTAGATGTATTGAGACCTTTGAGAACAACTCTAAACATTTAAATCTTCGCTTCCTCAACTTCCCTCTGTAGTTGGGGAAGTTCCGATGGAAACGTTACAAAAATTTCTAAAGGAAGTGTTGTGTTTTTCTGAAAATGAATTGTCTACCATAAGTTTCTGTTATTTTTTGCCAAAGAGAAACTCTAATTTAAATATATCAGAGTTGCCCTTTCAAGGGAACCTTACTAATTTTTTAGAAAATACCAATAATCAATGTTACGGGACCGGGCCGTGCCCCGGTCCCTCCTCCTACCTCAGGGCTGGCCCGGCCCGCACAGACTCGTCTTCGGCCATCCAGGCCCGTTATGACTGCCGCCGTGGCTCTCCCTTCGCGAGGGAGATGCCGCCAACCCGACGCGCTGGGCCCTGCCCCCTAGGCGCGCACACGTGCAGCGGCTCTACTCTTAAAAGAGACAGCATGGTAAATCTAGAGGACAGCCTCCGGATGACGTCAGACGCTGCAGGGTATTTAAACCCTGCAGCTGGGACAAGTCCCTGCCTTGTAACGAGGTTCCTCTGCCTTAGAGTCTCGAGTTGCTGCTTGACCTGCGTCTTCACTGTCTTCTGATTCCCGGCTTCCAACCCGACTCTGTCCCACGTCTCTGTCTTTTGCTTCTGCCCCTGGCTTTGGTTTGGATCTCTGACTTCTGGCTTCTGACATGGCTTCATTCCTGGACTCCAACTTCGGCTTCTTCCATCACCTCAGGTATCTGGTACTCGCTGGCCCAGAGGATTCTCCTAAGTCCCAGCGGCTCGGGATCTCACAGGCTTCTCCCGGGGGAGCCGTGGGCTTCCGAGGGTGAAGACTCTTCCAGCCTCCTGGGTCCAGCCATCCTCACCATCCACCTCTTCGGCCACTGCTCAGATCCTTGATCACATAGGGTCCCGCCTAAGTCCAAGAGGTCCGGGTCCCTTGGGGCTCCTCCTGGGGGGACCTCGGGCTTCCAGTGGTGAAGTCTCCTCCAGAGTCTCTTCGGTGCCGCCTTCTGGCTGTGATGCCTCCTGTGGGTTCCCACAGTATAACATCTACCGTCTCAGCCGGCCCAATGATCCACAACTGTAACAGTTTGCAAGGCCATGGACCCGGCGGATCTTGCAGACTTGAAGGCCATCCCGGGTATTGCACAGAGGCTGCAACAGCAGCAAACCTGCCTCGACTCCCTGATGGCAACGGTGCAGGGACTAGCTGCCCACATTGGCGGAGCCACTGCTTCCAGTTCCCCGGTACCTGGAGCTGAAACCAATACCGGATCAATGGCACCCATACAGATGCCAGCACCCTCGCGGTTTTCAGGGGACACGAAGCTTTGCCGAGGGTTCCTGAACCAGTGCTATATTTGATTTGATCTCCTTCCAGCTCAGTTCCCGACGGACAGAGTCAAGATGAGTTACATTATCTCCCTGCTGGATGGGAGACCCCTGGCGTGGGCCTCCAACCTGTGGGAGCGTCAAGACTCCCGCCTGGCTAATCTAGTACAGTTCGTCACCGGCTTTCGGCGGGTCTTTGATGAAGCCTCCCACAGACCCACTGCCACATCTGAACTGCTTCAGCTGCATCAGGGTAACTGCCCTTTGGCTGAACATGCTGTGGATTTCCAGACTCTTGCTGCCGAGTTGAACTGGGGAAGTGACAGCCTGCATGACATCTTCTTGGAAAGTCTCTCCCCGAGACTTCAGGATGAGTTGGCAGCCAGAGACCTCCCAGACAACTTGAATGACCACATAGATCTGGCAGGACGCGTGGACCGCCGGATCTAACGCCGGTTCCGGGAGAGGAGCTCTGGCCCAGACACGGGAGCTCCGGAACTACACCTTCTCACAATGGGCACTCCCCTTTTGCCTCTCTGGGGGCTCTGGACCCCAAACCCATGCAGGTGGGCCGGGGACCTATCTCTCAGGAAGAAAGGAGAAGATGTCGGTCCCTGGGCCTGTGCTTGTGTTGCGCTGGCAAGGGCCATTTCCTTGCCCATTGTAGTGAGCATCCGGGAAATGCTCGGACCTAGGGACAGTCAGGGAGCTAACCCTAGGTCACACCCCTTGTGCCTCTCTGTGCACCGTCCCGGTGACCTTACTCCTTCCTGAAGGAGAGTTTGACACGCTAGCCCTGATTGACTCTGTAGCCGGGGGAAACTTCATCCTCAAGGACTTGGTCCAGCAACTCTAGATTGTGGTGCAACCCCCAAAGACCCCCGCTCCGTGTGTCCTCTATTCATGGGAGACTTCTTCCAGGGACCATCGATACTCGTACCAGGCCTCTCATGTTACGCACTGGTATTTTGCATGTAGAAGAGATTTCTTTCCTTGTCCTGGAGAGATCCATGCATCCAGTCATCCTGGGGCTACTTTGGCTGCAGAAGCACGCTCCTGTAATCTCATGGGATACCCTCCAGGTGGCATCCTGGGGGCCATCGTGCTTCAACTCCTGTTTGATCGCCGTTCCTTGACCTCCCTTCGCGAGGGAGATGCCGCTGACCTGACGCACTGGGCCCCGCCCCCTAGGCTCACGCGCATGCCGGGGCTCAGCTCTTAAAGGGTCCAGTGCGGGAAATCTAGAGGATGGCCTCCGGATGACGTCAGATTCTGCAGGGTATTTAAACCCTGCAGCTGGGACAAGTCCCTGCCTTGTAACGAGGTTCCTCTGCCTTAGAGTCTCGAGTTGCTGCTTGACCTGCGTCTTCACTCTGTCTTCTGATTCCTGGCTTCTGACCCCGGCTCCATCCACAACACCGTTTCAGCTTGACCCTTGGCTTCTGACTCCATTTTCTGATTCCTGGCTTCCGACCCGGCTCCATCCCACGACTCTGTCTTCTGCTTCCACCCCTGACTTTGGTTTGGATCTCTGACTTCTGGCTTCTGACCTGGCTTCATTCCTGGACTCCAACTTCGGCTTCTTCCACCACCTCAGGTTTCCGGTACTCGCTGGGCCAGAGGATTCTCTTAGGTCCCAGCGGCTCGGGCTCTCACAGGCTCCTCCCGGGGGACCCGCGGGCTTCCGAGGGTGAAGACTCTTCCGGCCTCCTGGGTCCAGTTGTCCTCACCATCCACCTCTTCGGCCGCTGCTCAGATCCTTGGTCGCATAGGGTCCCGCCTAAGTCCAAGAGGCCCGGGTCCCTTGGGGCTCCTCCTGGGGGGACCTCGGGCTTCCAGTGGTGAAGTCCCCTCCAGAGTCTCTTCAGCGCCGCCTCCTGGCTGTGACGCCTCCTGTGGGTTCCCACAGTATAAGATCTACCGTCTCAGCTGGCCCAAGAGTCCACGACCGTAACAATCAAATTATAGATTGGGGCATATTATTGGTTTCTTTTGTAAATTTTCTAGACCTGAATAAGGTCATGAAACAATATTTTTCCAAATACGCTATCTCTTTTCATGATAATACTATTAAGATTTTTCCAGATCTATCATTAGCTATGCAGTTAAGGAGAAAAGGGTTTCTGGCCTTCCAACAGGAAGCTATATCTATGGGATATACGTTTATCCTGCATTTTCCCTGCAAATGCCTAATTAAGAAACAGCAGGATTCCTTTAATTTCTTTACGCCTGATCATTTAAAAAATGTAATTGAACAATGAAGAATCGCTACCTCTTCTCCACTGCCTAGTGAATAAAAGAATTATATATAGTGCAGTTTGTATAATGCTGTCTTTTCTGCTGAATTAAATTTCTTAAAAAATAGTCTCCCTAATGATTGTTACGCCTCTGTTATTTCCAGTTGTTAAACGAAATAGTTTCTATTGATTATATCATAAGCAGTTAGATTACTTTATTAAAGTTGGTGAATTTACTAAGTTTGAAGTATTATCAAACTGTGTTATGTTTATGTTTATATTAGTATTTTCTGCATTTTGTATTTTTGTGAAAAAATCAATAAATATATAAATTAAAAAAAAAAAAAGATTTCTGGGCAAGACCAGGTTTTAAAGGGTACCACGCAGCATATTTCTCTTTTGGAACAGAAATGTGAGACTTTAGCTAAAATTGATATGACCTTGGTTAAGGGTAAATAATTTTGTCAACATAGATTAGAAGCCTTAAACTGTTCTAGGCAATTGCACCTGAGGATATTAAATTTTCCTAAATCTGTTTCAGTATCTTCAATTGAGTTGCTTAGGATGTTTTACACTGAGGTCCTTAATGTTCCTCAGTCTTCTATTCCACCTATTACAAAAGCTTTACACTTGTCATCTAGGCAGGTATCTTCACCTTCTGGGAGTTCCTCTTTGCAAATTAATCCTTTAGATAATCTTACAGCTTTGACACAGGATTCTTAGGTCAGCATCTTGTTATTTTCCCTGATGTCACTAGAATGATTCAATTGAGAAGGAAAGCCTTTTTGCTTAAAAGACAATGAGAGATTGATTTAGGTGCAACATTTCTTCTTCAATTTCCATGTAAGTGTATTGTCAAACTTGGCACTTTCAAATATATATTTTTTTATCCTGATCAATTGGAAGGTTTCTTGCAAAACAGGGAAAGACCTTCGATTGTACTGGCATAGTTGGTTATCCTTTCTGGTCTTCATGTTAAGTAGGAGGGTAAATTGTAATTGTTGAGCTTTTCTTTTATTTGTTTCTTTCCTTGTCTAGTTTCAGTCCCCACTCTTGTGGTCCTATTACACAATCTTTTTTCTTTTTATTATGTTTTTTTTTCTCTTCTTGGGAATTCCACATTGCCCTTTTGCTTGATTGTCAATTTTCTTTAATATCAATGATATGATCGTAATTTTCTAAAATTTTGAAAATAAAGATTTAAAAAAATGATACAAAAGATATAAAACAGGGAATTTTTAATCTTTGCATCCAACAGAGTTTCTCAACTCATGCCTCGTCATTGGAATACTTAATCCTAAATTAATTTGTAAAATTTAGAGATGTGAATCGGAACAAGAATCGGTTCTGATTCCGGTTCCAATTCACATCGTGGGTTTTTTTTTGTACGGCCCGATCGCGGTTTTGTTTATCGGCTGCGCCCGAGCCGATAAGCAAAAACCCACCCCGACCCTTTAAAACTAATCCCTTAGCTTCCCCCACCCTCTCGACCTCCCAAAAAACATTTTACAGGTACCTGGTGGTCCAGTGGGGGTCCCGGGAGCGATCTCTCGCTCTCGGGCCGTCGGCTGCCACTAACAAAAATGGCGCCGATGGCCTTTGCCCTTACCATGTGACAGGGTATCCGTGCCATTGGCCGGCCCCTGTCACATGGTAGGAGTACTGGATGGCCCCCACCATTTTTAAAGATGGCGCCGGCCATCCAGTGCTCCCTCCATGTGACAGGGGTCGGCCGATGGCACGGATACCCTGTCACATGGTAAGGGCAAAGGGCCATCGGCGCCATTTTGATTAGTGGCAGCCGACGGCCCAGGAGCGGGAGATCGCTCCCGGGACCCCCACTGGACCACCAGGTACCTGTAAAAAGTTTTTTGGGGGGTCGGGAGGGTGGGGGAAGCTAAGGGTTTAGTTTTAAAGGGTCGGGGTAGGTTTAGGGGTTATTTTTGTGTGCCATTTTTCCTGCCCTCCCCCAAAACGATAAGAGAAACCCCATGAACAACTTTGTGGGGTTTTCCTATCATTTGGGGGGAGCCCCCGATTTCTGACGATTTTGAAAATATCATATGATATTTTCAATTGTCCGAAGCCCGATTCACATTCCTAGTAAAATTTGAGTATTTTTTATTTAGACCAAGAACATCTGGTTCACAAAAGCTCTTACATAACCTATATCACTTTACTTCTTAACTGGGAATGTGTCCATGGAGAAGGGCTAACCCAAGGGGGAGAGGGTGAAGGTTCAGCAGCAATTCAGCCCCATCAGGCTTTCCTCCCCCACCCCATCCCCACTCACCCCAATATATTGAAGTGTAGGAGACCCTGAGATTGAAGACAGGGGAGGGTGGGCACTACATCTTCTTGCCCTGCACAAATGTCTGAACAAGGGCTGCAGTAGCTCCTGCACCACAAGTGCCCCCCAAGAAATGGGAAGAGATGTTAGATGTTGAGGCACAAGGCTACTGCAGCTGTGAGGTGCCTGCCAAAGCTCCAGTTGTGTGTCCCCCCCACCCCCAAGGACACCCCTACCTAGGGGTGTTCAGGGGTGTTGTTGGGACTGGATTAAACCAACTTTTAACATGTTTTACAATCATATTAGTGCTTTAAGATAACAAGATCTCATAAGAATTGCTCTACAATTATTTTCTTACTTGACAATTCCCTCATGCAAAGCCTTTATGAGAAAATTATAAAGGCTTATTATATAATAGAGATGTGATTCGGCCGAACCTTTTGGTTTGGCCTTCGTTATCGGCCCTCCATGGGAAATTTAATTTCCAGCGGTTCGGGCTGATTTTTTTTTTGGCTATCCTGAACTGAAAAAAACTCCCCACTCCAACCCTTCAGATTTAATTAATTACAATCTCCCACCTTCCGACCCCCAAAACATACCGAAAATCCCTGGTGGTCCAGCGGGGGTCCCGGGAGCAATCTCCCACTCTCGGGCTGTCAGCTGCCAGTAAACAAAATAGCGCCAGTGGCCCTTTGCCCTTACCATGTGGCAGGGGCTATTAGCCGGCCTCTGTCACATGGTAGGAGCAATGGACGGCCAGCGCCATCTTAAAAAATGGCGCGGGCCATCCATTGCTCCTACCATGTGACAGGGGCCGACCAGTGGCACTGATAGCCCTTGTCACATGGTAAGGGCAAAGGGCCATCGGCACTAGGGATGTGAATCGTATTTCTGACGATTGAAAATATCGTACAATATTTTCAAAGTCGTCAGAAATCAGGGGCTCCCCGAAACCGATAGGAAAACCCCACAAAATTGTTCGTGGGGGTTCTCTTATTGTTTTGGGGGAGGGTGGGAAAAATGGCACACAAAAATAATCCCTAAACCCACCCCGACCCTTTAAAACATCTCCCTTAGCTTCCCCTACCCTCCTGACCCCCCCCCCCCCCAAAAAAAATGTTTTAAATTACCTGGTGGTCCCGGGAGCGATCTCCCGCTCTCGGGCCATTTTTATTAGTGGCAGCCGATGGCCAGAGAGCGGGAGATCGCTCCCGGGACCACCAGGTAATTTAAAACATTGGGGGGGGGGGGATCGGGAGGGTGGGGGAAGCTAAGGGAGCTGTTTTGAAGTGTCGGGGTGGTTTTTTTTTTTATCGGCTCGGGCGCAGCCGATAAAGAAAACCCAATCGGGCCACACGAAAAAAAATTCACGATGTGAATCGGAACCGGAATCGATTCACATCTCTAATTGGCACCATTTTGATTAATGGCAGTCGATGTCCCAAGACAGGGAGATCGCTCCTGGGACCCCGCTGGACCACCAGGGACTTTTGGTAAGTCTTGGGGGGGTTGGGCAAGTCTTGTGGGGGTTGGGAGGGTGGGGGTTGCAATTAATTAAATTTGTAGGGTTAGGATGGGTTTGGATTTTTTTTTTTAATGTGCCCTTTCTCCCACCCCAAAAAAACAATAAGAAAACCACACACAATTTCGTGAGTTTTCCTATCATTTCGTCGAACCTGGAAATGCGTCGAAATAGGAAATATCATCTATATCAGGGGTGGGCAATTCCAGTCCTCGAGGGCCACAAACCTGTCGAGGTTTTAGGATATCCTAATGAATATGCATGACATATATTTGCATACAACTGAGGCAGAGTGCATGCAAATCTCTCTCATGCATATTCATTAGGGATATCCTGGTTTGTGGCCCTCGAGGACCGGAACTGCCCACCCCTGACCTATATTTACTATTTTGTCACAAACCATTGCACATCCCTATTATATTACACTATAACCTACTCAGGGGTGCTCAAACCAGCTAGCCTGATTTTCAGGATATCGCTAATGAACATGCATTAGATTTATTTGCATGCACTACCTCCTAAGTTTGCAAATATTTCTCATGCATTATTTATTTATTTATTTATTTTGAATTCTTATATACCGACATTCCTGTAAAGAATACAGATCACACCGGTTTACATTGAAACAGAACCTTCGCTGGGAGGTGATACATTAAACATTAAACATTAGCGCATTATAACATTCAAACGTTTGGAAAAAAAAAAACAAACAAGGAACAATTACAAACCGAAAGCAGCTTCAACGCAGTGTTAATAAAATATACATTATAACAAAATACATTATAACAAAACAGGATGGTTAAGTTATTTGGAATAGGGGAAAAGAAGGAGGGAAAGGATGGCAAGGGGGTGGGAGGGAGGGAGGGAGGGAGGGGGCAAGAAGGGGTGAGGGGCAGAGCCTACGGAAGAAAACTATAGGAGGGAGACAGAGATATCCTGTAAACCTGATTGGCTGTGGTGGGCCTGAAGACCGATTTGAGTACTCTTGGAGTAGATCACCTTATTTTCAAAGTTCTTTTATCTGAGAACATCCATTATGTGACCAGTATCATAGACCAGGACTTCCCAAACCTGTCCTGGGGACCCCACACCCATTCTGAATAAAAGATGCTCTACTGTACTAGCTAAACTATTACTCAAGGATATGTCACAGACCAGTACTTATTTTATATTTGTTTGAGAGTGGACTAGCTCCAAAATATTTAAACTGGAACATTTTCCAGAATTCTGCTAAAGTATTATACAGAGGTGTTTATATAAGTAATGTTTAGAAGCTTTTTGGGGCATCGTATTTAATTAATTGTCTTTATAGTCAATCCCCTGTGATGTTTTACCTTTCTGGCTTATAGCAGAAGGAAACTTTATAAAATAAATATTTACTATTTAGTTAGGTTAGCATTTCTGCTTGTGAGGGCTGACCTCTTTCCAAACTATACAAATGAAGTGTATTTTGGCAATCAGTTACAGGAAATCTGTATGATACATCTTTCTCAAAAAATTATTTTTTGACAAAGTACAGAAAACACTGTGATTGATATTTAGTGACCCTGTGAGTGGGGAAAGTTACCTGGATACATTTACTTACATATTCAGCACTGCAGTACTTAGCTGAATGTGTCAGCTGTGGAATATATACCCAGCTAATGTTAAAAATACCTGGTTAATTTTAGGACTGTAATTTTTTCTAGCATGACTTACCTGGCTAATCCAAACAATGCTAGCTGGATAAATTTTAGCCCCCAGAAAACTCCCAAACTATCTCTTTTTATCCTGCATGAATTTTAACCATGACTTACCCAGTAAAATGTTTCCAGTGAAAGCAGGCTGGAAATTCAGATCTCGGTGTTTGTCCAACTAATTTATAGCCAGAAAAACCCTTTTGCATATTGACCTCGCTGAGTTTCTAGATACTCAGATATATTCAGCTGTATTATTTTTTTAAGTATATCAGTTTGAGAAAATTTATACCCAATGAATACTTTGCAACATTTCAGAAGTGCACGTGACCAGCACAATTTTCAATGGAGGCTACCTGGGTAACCAAGGGATTACCCTGATAAATCCCTGAAGAAGAAAATGGCCATCGCCTCAGGATTAAAAAATATGTGTGTAATTTCCCTGCATACAAAATTTTAGCTGCATGAAAAAAGGAAGTCTGAGTGAGGGGGACAGTCACAGGAGGGAAAAAATACATGCAGGGATTTCATTTTCAAATCTCCATGTAAACCTTTCCCCACAGACCGACCCCTGGTACAAGAGTACCCTTGATTGTTGCTGCAGGGGGTACAGTCATGGTTAAGCCATAGCCCACTTACTTTGAGGTCTAGGCCCCCACCCACAAGAAGGCACCTCCAGAGCTGCATATGCACATGCCAAGGGGAGAAGGACTGGAGGAGGCGCCATCAGCTTCCGTGCCGCACTGCCCAGGCTGTTGCTGAAGAAAAGGCAGAAGAAGAATATGAGACGGTGCTACATGGGGAAAATGCTGAAGAAGAGGAAGTAGATGTGCCAGTGTCTGCACTGTGTTAGCAGCCCCTCAGAAGTGAGTTGTAAAATTTAGATACTAAGAGAGAGAAACGAAACTAAAGGGGTCTGAGAGAGAGACTTTAGAGCTGACAGCAGGGTTGGGGGTTGAAATACTAGAGAGAGAGAGTGAGAGACTGTTGGGGACAGACAAGGAAGGGGATGAGAGAGGGGCAGAGAGAGAGAGACTGCTGGGAATGGGCAAGGTGGGGGTTAAGAGAGAGAGAGAGAGAAGAGAGAGTGAAATTGGAGATAGGCCAGGAGGTGAGGCTTTGAGAGATACTGCTGTTCTGCTCAGGACAGAATGTGGGGATTGAGATAAATAAAAGATTTTGGAAATTTCATGTATTATAGAAAATGGTTAAAACCAACAAGACTATGATCAGCAGAACCAGGGATTAAGATTTGAAAGCAGCCTCAAATATGTGGGATATTAGACTGGATTTGAGTAAGGACAGAGAGGAGTATGATGCATCAACTCAGGAACTCAGGTTGCAGCCCACCTGCATTCTTCTCTCTTCTGCCTTGGTGATAAACTCTGGAAGTCACCACAACCCACCTTGGGCCTGAGGTGCTCCCATCACATGCTCCTCGATCAGCTGGCCAGGTACTGAGCCTATCTGCATACTTCTCCCAGATGCCTCGGTGGTCAACGCTGGAAGTCATCGCATCCCATTTTGGGCATAAGCTGCTCCCATCCTGCACTCCTTAAGCAGCCAGACAATTTACTAGGGAGGTTGCAGGCCTCTGTTTATTTTTGGCTCCACTATATATTCTCTTCCTGATGCTAATCCTCCCCAGCAAGTCCACCTTCCCTATTCCCTACATTCTTTAACTCACCTCCCACTCTGTCATTTGCACTGTCCACTGCTCTTCAACTTCAAAGTTCCTCTCACCCAGTCATCTCCATTTTCCCTGGCGGTCTCTCATCCTTGTCACTGTCAACAACCTGTACCTCTCTTCTGTACATTCTTGTGCTCTTCCTTTTACTCTCAGCCTGGGATATCAATCTCAATCCTGGCCCTCCAAGACAACTTTCAACCCATTGGTGCATTTCAAACTGTTACCCCTCCAATCTTATTATTGTTATTCCCTTTCTCCTTCCCTCTTCTTTTCCTTTCTTGTGCTCCCTGTGGAATGTCTACTCTATTTCCAAGCAGCTTGCCTATAGTCATGTGTCCTCCCTTTCATCCAGACTATGAATGACTCCTATGTTCAGGGTTTAGGGTACCACATGAGAATATATATTTACCAATGTGATTTACCTTTGGGTTCGTTACCTGAGTGGAGCATAGACGGTGTCCCTGCCAACCCGATACCACATTCTGAACCCTTCCCAATAACTTATCACTCTTGGCACAGTTATCAGACCAGAATAAAAACTTGCAGTTTTTAATCTTAAATCAAGCAATGCAAGAACAACAAAAGTGATGAACTATAGGTTGGGAGAGGGAAGATCACTTAAGTAGACAAACTTTCATCTGAGTACTCAAAGGAAAAATAAATGGATCCAGTTTGTCACCAGTTTGTTAAGGGTGCACCTCACCCCCAAAAATACAAAATTATATGAAGAAAAATAAAAGCAATCAGATCAATGATGGAGTCGCTATTGATGGTGAGCTGGCAAGATGATGAACCAGACCAATGAGCACTGCAGTGTGTGTCTCCTGGGGAACTTCACTAAGGAGTTTACTTGGCACTGATGAGAAAGCTGGCCTGGATTCAGTCTCTCACAGAAAGACCAAAGCAGGGGTCGATACTTGACTTTGGCTGAGAGGCTGAAGAAATCAAATTGAAAGACAGGGTTTACCAATAAAAAAAAAAAAGGAAAAGAAACCTTCTCCCTCCCTTGCCAGAATACCCTCTTTTTGAAGTTTAGCTTTATGTAATTGTATCCTTTTGAAGGGTGATCCAGCAGAGGAATCTCAAGAAAGTGAGTCTCATAGTATCCCCAGCTCCTTTGTTCCTCTGTCCCTTGTTAATATAGTGTAAGGGGCTCAGCTATGGGCAAGAAACAGTTGTCTGTTCCTCTGCTTCCTCAAAGTACAGACTCCTGTCTCTCCCTCTCTTTTGGCAATTGACTCTTCCCTGGAGAAAAGCAGGTTACAGGGCTGCCACGTTCTCTCCTCTCCCTTGCCTCTCCTGCTGCTGGACACTGCCCTTCAACACATACACACACCAGAAAGGAATAAAAAAAGCACCTTTTTTGTCTTATATGGTCTGGCTCCCAGCAATCATTTTACTTTCTCTCATGCTGGCTATGTAATTCCTGTTCCCTGGGGCAGGCTAAAAAGGACAGCTTCTTTTCAACTTGTTAACACTGCACATGCTGGAGGCTGGTTTTTGCAGAGCATTTATTCTTTACAGGAGAACAGGGGTTTTGATGCATTTTTATATTCCTTCCAGCCTGACTGCAACCAGTTGCAGTTTATGCTGGCTTGAAACCCTCTTGTTGGCAGGTCCAAAACATATCATTAGGACCCAAACACAGCCAACTCCACATTGTAATGTGCAACACATGATAGGTTCCTTGGGGCAGGAACATGAATTATAGTAATCTGTCACATTCAGGGCCTCTTTATTTCTCATACTCTTCATCTCCTTGTCTTGATTGAGACCTGGATATTCCCTGAGGACTCTGCTTCAGTTGCTAATCTCTGTCATGGAGGTTATCTTTTCTCCCATATATCTTGTACAATAGACCATGGTGGTGGAGGAGTTGGACTGCTGTTTTTCCCCTCCGGTAGATTTCAACCCCTTCTTCCATCTCAATCCCCCTCTTTTTCTTCCTTTGGGGCCCACGTCATCTGCCTATTCACCCGACTACCTCTTTGGGTAACTGTCATTTATCAACACCTTGATAAATCCTCTTCCGCCTGTCTTACTGACTTTGATTCTTGGCTTTCCTTTCTCCTTGACCAATCTTTCCTATCCCTTAATCTTGTTGACTTGAACCTTCATGTTGATGATCCCTCTGACTCTTATGCCTCAAAACACTTTCCTTAACCACTTCATTTAGGGGTAGATTTTCAAACAGCGCGCCTTCGCGTACTTTTGTTGGCGCATCAGGCGCCAACAAAAGTACGCTGGATTTTAGTATATACGCGCGTAGCTGCGCGTATCCGCTAAAATCCTGGATCGGCGCGCACAAGGCTGCCGATTTCGTGTAGCCGGCGCGTGCCGAGCCGCGCACCCTGCCACCATTCCCTCTGAGGCCGCTCCGAAATCGAAGCGGCCTCAGAGGGAACTCGCTTTCGCCCTCCCCTCACCTTCCCCTCCCTTCCTCTATCTAACCCACCCCCCCAGCCCTATCTAGACCTCCCCCCTACCTTTGTCGGGGGATTTACGCCTCCCGGAGGGAGAAGTAAATCCCCGCGCGCCAGCGGGCCGCTAGCGCGCCGAGACGCGACCTGGGGGCGGTTCCGGAGGGTGTGGCCACGCCCTGGACTGCCCCGGG
Organism: Rhinatrema bivittatum; assembly: GCF_901001135.1. Classification (NCBI taxonomy): domain Eukaryota; kingdom Metazoa; phylum Chordata; class Amphibia; order Gymnophiona; family Rhinatrematidae; genus Rhinatrema; species Rhinatrema bivittatum. The sequence goes on along the minus strand of NC_042616.1, from coordinate 672,534,610 downwards.
CCAAAACCACGCCCCCGGGCCCACTCCCGAAACGCCGCGTCCCGCCCCCAAAACGCCACGCCGATCCGACACGGCCCCCGACACGCCCCCGACATGCCCCCCTCGAAAAACACCGGGACTTACGCGAGTCCCGGGGCTCTGCGCGCGCCGGTAGGCCTATGGAACATAGGCGCACCGGCGCGCAAGGCCCTGCTCGCATAAATCCGGGCGGATTTACGCGAGCAGGGCTCTTAAAATCCGCCCCTTAATATTTTTATTTATTTATTTATCGAGTTTTATGTACTGTCGTTCGGTTTTGCCATCACAATGGTTTACAATTTTCACCTACTTTTCATGCTTTCTTAAATCACTTTTAATTCTCTCTACTCCCTCAGGCATATCCACTCTGTTGCAGATTTTAAAATCACCTGCAAATAAACAAACTTTACCTTCTATCTGCAATGTTGCTCACAAAGATATTGAATAGAACTGGTCCCGATCCTTATGGCACTCAACATGACTCTCTCTTCAAAGTAGGTTCATTTACGATTTTATTCTCAAGCCTCCTAAATTGGACAGTGTCAAAAGCTTTGCTGAAATCCAAGTAGAACACATTGAGCACGCTTTCTTCATCCAATTGTCTAGTTACACAATCAAAAAAATCAATCAGATTTGTCTGACAAGATCTTTCCCTGGTGAATCCATGCTGCCTTGGGTCCAGCAACTTACCCTTTCTTTCATCAGTGTATCCATTAATTTTCCTACCACCGAGGTGAGGCTAATTGGCCTGTAGTTTCCAGCCTCTTCTCTGCTATCACTCTTATGAAGCAGGACCACAACCACTCTTATCCAATCTCATGGCACCACTTCTGTTTCCAGGGATCTGTTGAACAGGTCATTTAGGGGACCCGCCAGGACATTTCTCAGTTCCCTTACTATCTTGGGATGTACCTCATCTGGCCTTATGATCTTGTCCACTTTAAGTTTTCCTATTTCTTCACCTACATTCTTTTCAGTAAAAAGAGTTGGGTCTACCGCATTCCCTTCTACAGTTTTGTCAACCAGGGTCTTCTTTAGTGGACACCAAACTGAAGTATTTGTTTAATATTTCTGCCATTGTTATATCTGTCACTACATTCCTCCTTGTGCACTCTGCACAGTAGGCACTAGGGGTGTGCATTCGGATTGACCGCATTAGTGAAACGCAACTCATTTTTTTTTTTTACTTAAAAAATTGATTCGACATAAACGATCGGATTTCCCACATATCGAACATAGATATGTTCGATATGTGGGAAATCGCGATTGTTGAGCCAAAATAAAAATATAAACCCCCTCACCCTCCTTAATCCCCCCCCCCCCGACTTACCACAACTCCATGGTGATGGAGCGGAGTGAGGACGCCATTTCTGCAATCCTTGGCGAGAAGCATGTGACGTCGGCGGCACGTCGAGTGACGCCGGCGTCACGTGATTCCCGGCTTGTTCGCGCCGGACGGCTCGTTCGGCCCAAAAAGAACTTTTGGCCAGCTTGGGGGGGTCAGGAGGCCCCCCCAAGCTGGCCAAAAGTTCTTTTTGGGCCGAACGAGCCGTCCGGCGCGAACTCGCCGGGAATCACGTGACGCCGGCGTCACTCGACGTGCCGCCGACGTCACATGCTTCTCGCCAAGGATTGCAGAAATGACGTCCTCACTCCTCGCTCGATCACCAGGGAGTTGTGGTAAGTCTGGGGGGGGGATTAAGGAGGGTGAGGGGGTTTAAAAATTTTTTTTGCACATATGTACATATACCCAACTCATTGGATTTTTTTTATGTCCATATTGGCCGCAAGTGGGACCCCCTTTCGGACATAAAAAATATGAACATAAAATTTTGCTCTGCACATCCCTAGTAGGCACTTCACTCCTATGTATACCCTTCTCCTCTATTGCCAATTCCCAACTCTGTTTTTTCCACCTGGCTCAACATATACTTGGAATAGACAACCTGAAATGGTGTGTCATGCTGACTCATCTTTTTTAAATCCCATCTAGAAAAAACACCTTATCCAGGATGCTTTTAAATCTTAATCCCTGATTGTCCTACTTAAAATCTCATTAATTTGTAACCACTATTTTAATAAATGAAATTTCCAGTTTCTTTCACATGTATGTGTGTCAAGTTTAGATTATAAATTCTACTGAGAAGGGACAGCTTGTAGCACTATAGTAGTTTTAAGTAGTAGTAGTAATAGGAATTGTATTGCAAGCATACAGTTCAACAAGTTGGAAAGCATGTAGTCAGAAATTAGCAAAAGAGTAGAAGGGCGTAGATAAGAGTTACTTACCCAATGAATAGAGTCAACATATGATAATATTAACGATGCTTTACATTTTTGGAATACAGGAACACAGAATATAGCACAAAAATTATGCCCTACTAAAACTAAATGCATTAATGCCAAAAGCTCTCAAAATCTTGGTATAATAGTGAGCTAAAAAAGAAAAAAATACAACTAAGAAAACTGGAAATCACATGGAGAAAAAATAAAAACCCTAATTCGCTAGGAAGATATCGTGCGGCACAAAATCAATATAAGAAAGCTATCGAAAGAGCAAAAAAAGAATTTTATAAAACTAAAATGGAAAAATTTCTACACAACCCTAGGATCTTGTTTTCTATTGTTAAAAATTTAACTAAAAATCCTTCTGAAAAAGACATAGGGCTGCCAGAATACAGAACTAATGAAATAGCCTTTTTCTTTAAAAACAAATTTGATATCCTAAATGCTAAAATTCCTTTAAACAATAATCAGGAAATCAAAATGCCCTTCAAAAGCGATATAAAATGGCAAGAATTTGAACCCACCACATTACTTGAGATAGAATCATTTATTAAAAGGATGAACCCTGCCAAACATCCTATAGATGCTATACCAGTAAAAACACTTAAAAGCATTAGTGAAACAATCTCTCCTATTATTGTTAAAATAGTCAATTTGTCATTGACAGAGGGCCATGTTCCCGAAACTCTTGAAAATTGCCATCGTTAAACCGATTTTAAAGAAGTCCAACCTTGACAACTCCATTTTGAATAATTTCAGACCTATTTCTAATCTATCTTTTATCGCAAAAATTTTAGAAAAAATAGTACAAAAACAACTTGACTACTTTTTAGAATCAAATGATATTTTATTTCCAAATCAATTTGGTTTTAGGAAGAATTTTAATACAGAAACACTTTTATTATCGCTGACGGATACAGTCTTAAGAGGATTCGACACTGGCAAAAAATATTTTTTAATTCTTTTAGATTTATCAGCAGCTTTTGATACTGTTCAGCATGATATTTTAATTACTCACTTACTTGAAATTGGAATCTCAAACACTGTTTTAAAATGGTTCAAATCATTTCTTAATGAGCGATCATTTCAAGTAAAAATTAAGAATTCTCTATCCGAGAAAATTCCACTCCAGACTGGTGTTCCGCAGGGATCAACATTGTCTGCCACACTTTTTAATATTTATCTCCTGCCTATATGTCATCTTTTAACGGGACTGGGATTGAAATTTTATGTTTACGCTGATAATATTCAGTTTTTAGTACCAATTGAACATGATTTTGATTTTACCTACAAATTAATAACCATTTATCTAGATGCCATAAAAAAATTATCACAAATGAAATTAATCCTCAATACGGATAAAACAGAAATTATATTGCTAGAAAGAAAATATTCCCAAGCTGTTATTCCACCATTTCAATTTGCAAACACCAAATTGATTCCCGCATTGTTTGCAAGAGATCTCGGTGTGATAATCGACACTGAGTTAAATATGAGAAAACATATTGCGATAAAATTAAGAGACGGTTATTTTAAACTATTAACGTTGAGAAGATTAAAACCATTGTTGGAATTTTCTGATTTCAAATCAGTACTTCAAGCTTTGCTGTTTGCTAATCTTGATTACTGTAATGCATTAATGCTTGGCTTGCCTCAGTCTACGATTAGGCCATTACAGGTTTTTCAGAATGCCGCAGCTCGGATCCTAACAGGAAAAAGGAAGTTTGAGCACATTACTCCAACCTTGATGACTCTACACTGGTTACCCATGCATTTCAGAATACAATATAAGGCGGCATGGATAATTCATACCATTATTTATGGAGACAGAACAGAATGGCTTAACGCCGCTTTACGACTGCATGTATCACAAAGAGACCTCAGATCCACTAATAAAGGTCTCTTATCAGTTCCATCCATTAAAACAGCACACCTTAGCCAGATTCGAGAAAGGGCACTATCCATCATGGGATCAAAGCTATGGAACTCACTACCAATACAACTAAGAATGCAGAAAGAAAAAAATAAGTTTAAAGCAGAACTTAAAACTTGGCTATTCTATGCGGCATATAATGAAGATAAGAAATAGGCATCAATGTAACTGTACAATCTCAGGTGGCTCTGACCTTTTAACCTCAATACTTAAAGCATGCTTTATGTTTTAGTATTTATTGGTTTAATATTTATGGCTTCTGACATTATTTTATTAGGATATATTTTACTCTTTCTTGTAAAATTTTATCTCTTATTATTACTGTTGTTTGTAATTTTCTTTTATTGTATTTTATTGCTATGTTAACCGCTGTGAAGGCCATGCCGAGACAACGGTATATAAGTACAAATAAACATTAAACCTTAAACCTTAAAGTTTTTGAAGAGGGCTATAGGGAAAATAAGAGAGGACAGGTAATGGAACTGTAGAATGAAGGCATTTGTAGATAAATTAGGGTAGCTTGAACTGTATTTGGAAGTGGATTGGAAATGAATTTACTGACTTGAGAATATGGGTTATATGAATGTAGCGACATAGGTGGAAGATAAGTTGAGCAGCTGCATTTGGAATGTATTACAGTGGAGAAAGATGGCTCAGTGGGAGAGCTGTGAGGAGCAAGTTGGAGTAGACTAAGTTAATAAGATAATGGACAAAGGTTTTGGCATTGTGTACAGAAAGGAAGGGACAGGTTTTCTTGATTTTATAGAGAAAGAAACATCAGATTTTAGTAGTGTTTTGGATATGTGTAGAGAAGGATAGAAAGGAGTTAAAGATAACCCCGAGATTACAGGCTGGCAGTGTAATCCACAGAAATAGAGAAGGGAGGAAGAGGAAGAGAGAGTTGAGGGGGAGGGAGGTAAGAAGTTAGCATTTCTGCTTGTGAGGGCTGACTACTTTCCAAATTGGGGTCAGAGAAACAAGTAGAGTATTTGGAGAATGAAAGAACATGAACAGTGAAAGTGAAGAAAGTGTGAGGGGACAAATTAAGAGGAGATGAATAAAGTAGTGATGGAAGAAATAGAAGTGACCTGGCAGAGGACTCAAGATCAATTTTGTGAACTTTCATAGAAGCAATCAGCCATATTCTGGGCAGTAAATGAAGGTATGTATGTGGGAAAAGGCGGATGGAAGCAGAAAGACAGAGGCAGATTGAAGAAGGGGGTGAATATGACAAAGATATGGTGAGATTTGAAGGGAAGATAATATTTCAGATGGACATAGTAGTCTTTCTTGGGTAGTGCAATAGCAGGATAGATGGAGATCAACATAAATTTGAAATTTATGAAGTAAGCATGGACATGGGATTTTAGTCAGAGATGCTCTGCAGAGAGAGTGCAGGAATGTAAGAAGAGAATTATAGAGGGGAGCTAATGCTGTGGTTTAATGCAACTTACAGGACAGGAAGGAAATGGGCAAGAATATCCAAAGCAGAGTAGAGAATAGTGTTATATGAAAAAAATTGTTATATCAACAGTCTCTTACAACATATTGGAGAAGAGAAGATATAAAACAAGAGTAAAGAGACAAGGATCAACGGCCTGGAGATTCCTAAAGATGTTGGTGGTGACTAGAAGAAACTGTGAGAGAGGATGAATAAGTCTGAAAGTTAACATATGATGGTCAGAAAGGGGAAGAACTGAGGTAGAGAATTCTGGAAGGTAACAGTTGAAAGAAAGGTCTTGGTCAATCCAGTGACTCTTCTGAGGAGGAGGGGTGATAGGGTATATTCAGAAGTCAGATGAGAAGGATAAAGCAAGGAGATCTGAGGCATAAAAATTAGCATTTTTCAGGGAGAAAGTTTTTATTTTGCTGAATTTTTCATTTTTATTTTATTTCTTTTTCATTTCATGTGATGTTTATTTCATTTTGTTTATTAGTATGGAATGCAAACCATAGAAAAATGAAAAAAAAAAGTACAGAAAAAGCAAAAAGAAAAAAGAAAAGAAAGGTCCTTCTGCTGCTGAAAGAAATCCAGTTCATCATTTAAAAATTAGCCAGATAACTTTATTTGAGTACAGTCAGTGGGACTTTTATCCCACTGAATACTCTGGATTTCTTAGCTAGCTAATGTTAGCTGAATAAGTTGTCATTTTTGGAGTTTTGAATGTCAGCCTCTTGATGTTCACAGTTTTTTGCAGTAAGAAATATTGGGAAGAGAAAGTGTACTGGAGTCATAGAAGACGAAGAGAAAGAGATAAAAATCTACTGATCTGAAGTAATGCTTTGGTTCACGCTATGAAGTGCACAGTTTCTGAATAGCTGCTGGAAGAAGCCCGGAGCAGCAGAAGACCAAGCCCAGGTAAGTTTTGGTATTCCTTATATGAGAGCTAACTGAGAGAAATATTCAGATGCACTGCAACCTCACCAGTATTAGGCCAACTACTGGGGTGGCATAATCCCAACTGGGGGTTGATAACAGAAGTAGGTTTGATTGGGTTATAGCTCCCTCATGTGGGAGAATTTATTAATGGTGGAGTCTTTGCCTATTAAAAACCCAAGGCACCATTTTGTAGGTGTGGATTTTGAGTTGCCATTAAAAAATAGAGCAGGATTTCATTTTCAGAAAGACTCAATAACCTTCTAGAATTAACTGAAGGAATGAGTCCTCTTTCAAACTTTGAAGGAGGAGAAGATGTAGGTCAGAGAAGGCCAGTGGCACACATTCAGTGTTAACCACTATGCTAGGATCTGTCTAGTGAAGAAAGGCATGGAAAGATACCCTTCAAGTATCAACAAGGACAGTGAGAAGTTTGAACTGGGAAGTCAGAAGTAAATTCTATTCATCTGGTCAAAGGTATAGGATTTTAAAGTGTATTTTTTTTTAATTTAGATTAGAAAAACCTGAATCCTGAAATTGGGAGAGAGCTACAAAAGTACCTTTACTAATGGCTAAGGATTAAAAATGCATTAAAAGATGCATTAAGCATTACAATCTCACAGATTTATTGAAAAGCTAAGCCTGTAAATGGATTTGATTACAAGAGGCATTGTAAACTGTCATTTTCACAATTTCATCTCAATTATTATTAAAGATAAGTTGAAAACCACTTACAGCTTCCAGTGTGATTATTACTGTTGAATACAAAGACTGTCTCAATAACACTTAGGTCCTTGGAAATAAGTGTCCCACCCCCCCCCCCCCCACCCCCCCAAAAGGGAAGCTTGGATCTCATAGTGCGACAAGAACTGTGTGAGAAGTGTAAAATATCTGAAGTCCATTAAAATTAAAGGTGACCCTGGGGCTCCATAGGGAGATTATTAGCCCAGGAGGACTACAATAACATATGTCATATGTATCAGGCTGACTTTACATCTACAGAATATTTTTTTCTTTCTTAGTGGAAGGGAAAACTCTCTTTAATCAGGAACTTCAAACTTCAAGCTGATGGACTTGAACTCATCTGATGTCCTCTGCTCTTATTGTGTGGTAAAAGAGCATAAGAACATAAGAAATTGCCATACTGGGGCAGACCAAGGGTCCATCAAGCCCAGTATCCTGTTTCCAACAGGAGCCAAACCAGGCTACAAGTACCTGGCAAGTACCCAAACACTAAGGCGATCCCATGCTACTGATGCCAGTAATAGCAAAGGTTATTCCCTAAGTCGACTTGATTAATAGAAGTTAATGGACTTCTCCTCCAAGAACTTATCCAAACCTGTTTCAACCCAGCTACACTAACTGCATTAACCACATCCTCTGGCAACAAATTCCAGAGCTTAATTGTGCATTGAGTGAAAAAGAATCTTCTACGATTAGTTTTAAATGTGCTACTTGCTATCTTCATGGAATGCCCCCTAGTCTTTCTATTATCCGAAAGAGTAAATAACTGATTCACATCTACCCATTCTAGACCTCTCATGATTTTATTGACAAATTGCTCATTATATTTTAAGCTGTTGGTCATGCTGACTTGCTGTTCATACTCCTCCATTGGTGTTTGGTACAAGATTGTGTTTCACAAAACATCCTATTAGTCACTGGATGTCTTCATAAAATAGTTCTTAGGTGGCCATTTTTGGCTGCACAATATCACACTTATGTGGATGTAATTCATGAATAGTCTGGTGGCCATCTTGGTGAAGTGAAACATCCTTGGCCTGGTGGCCGTCTCTCACAGCATTAGCACTGCTAAGAAATCTCCATTCTCCTCTTACTGAAAGGTAAGCCTTTAGACTATCATTGTAGAGAAAACAAATGCTGAGGCAGTTGGGCCAGAGGAGAGCTGGTAACATTAAGTCTTGATTGTGGTGATCTTGATCTCTTGTTTTTTGGTCTTAGATTCAGAGTGGTTCTCATGCAGATGGCAAATAGATACAGTAGTTTTGAAATTTACAGAAAAAAGAATCAGTAATTGGAAGTGTCGGAACAGGGGTCTCAGATTCACTGGCAAAGAAAAACCATAGTTCTGCAGGCTACACTGTCACTGACCAATGGATCCTATTCTGATCAACAGCTAGCTTGTCTTGCCCAACAGCTTTACTGCCACAAATCACTACCAGAGTCCTAGGATCATGAATGTTATTGATGAGTACTGGTGCTATTTCCAAGCATATTAAAGAGACTTGGGCATTCAATTTTGTCTTCCTTCTTGTATCTTTTTATCCCAATTGTGTTAGGGTTAGATAAGGCCCTCTTTTAATGGGGATCAGTGAACACCAGGAGTTCTTTTATTTTGCATGTTTTGTGCAAAATAAAATAACTCCTGGTGTTCACTGATCCTCTTGTTTTGGTCGCAACTGCTGTTTTGGATCAGTTTCCGGTTTGCTTTTTTGGACCTTCCCTCTTTTAATGGGGCACATGATTAGCTCATATACTTGCTCCCTGTTGCATAGGAGGTGGATCCTTCGGCTGAGGTGGGGTTGACACAACCCGTAGGCGAGGGCCTATGGGTCCCCACTGTCCGCAGGCAGAGTGGGCTGAAGCTGGAGGCAACTGGAGCTTCACCTATACCAACCCATGTTCCCCTCAGGTTGAGCCTTTGGGTGCCGGGGCCAGCAGGTCTTAGGCAGGCCTCAAGGTTAAGTACAGGTAGTAGATGGTTCAGCCCAGAGACAGCAGCCAGCAGATGGTGTGGTCCTATCCTGGATGGGATATGGAACAGGAATTAAAGCACCAAGGAACAAGAAGGAACTGAAGGTGCCTGAGCAAAGGAGGCCGAAGCCTTAATAGTCCATGTCCAGAGGATAGGGACAGAGGCGTCACTGTCAAGCTTGAATGGAAGCTGGCAGCACTAGGAAGGTGTAGAAAGTAAAGTGGAACTCTGGACTCAAGAAAGTCTAAGGCGAAGTCATTCATAGCAATGGTCAAGGCACGGAGAAAGCAGGCATAGTCAGATGTAACAAGGGTCAAGGCAGGCATGGTCAGATATAGCATTGGTCAAGGCACGGAGAAGGCAGGCATGGTCGGACATAGCAATGGTCAAGGCATGGAGAAGGCAGGCGTGGTCGAACGTAGCAATGGTCAGGCTTGGAGAAGGCAGGCAAGGTCACTCGTTGCTGTGGTCAGGCTTGGAGAAGGCAGACACGGTCAGGCATAGCGATGCTCAGAACCAGGGAGTCATTCAGCACACAGACAAGATGAACACGGAACAGGAGCCAGGAACTTGGAGAAACAGGAACACAAAGCAAGGCTCATGGAGAAGCAATGAGTACGAGGAAATCTGGAACAGGAGACCAAGGAGACCTGTTGCAAAGGCAACTCTTCAGTCCGAGGCCTGAGCATTTAAGCGCTGAGGGAACTGATGCCAGCATCTGGATCTGCGGCCAGGTTCCCACCGCAGGCCCTTTAACAGTTTCACTGGTGTGTGCGCGAGCCCCTAGGGAGGGGCGCAGCACCGCTGACAGTGTCTCTCCACAAACCTCGCAGAGAGGCCCGACGGATGGAGGCATCCTGGCTGGAGGTCCCAGGAAGTGGAGCAGGGCTGGAGGTGCTGGTGGAATTCCAAGATTGGGACTGGCAGCCCACCGCTGCCAGCGACAAAGAGGTAGAGCCCGAAACTTGTGTAAAGAGGTGAGAAGGTCACACCATACGGCTGAGGCAGGCGGTAAGTATATTAGTACCCCCCCCCCCCCTTTATGCCTCCCTCCTGGAGGTCGGGGTTTGCCCAGATGAGCACAATGGAAACTCGAGAGGAGGATCTTGTCCAAGAGGTTACGAGTAGGCTCCCATGAATTTTCCTCGGGTCCATAACCCTCCCAAGAAAGGAGCTCCTCCCATCAGCGGCCTCTACGGTGGACATCTAGAACTTATGGACCTTATACGTCATATAAGTCTCTGCCACCAATGCAGGTGGCTCAGGGACCTTCCAGGTAGGCCAGGACAACACTACCGGCTTAAGCAAAGAAAATGAAAAGTATTATGTATACCCAAGGAAGGAGGCAACCAGAGCTGGTAAGTCACAGGTCCGATGCGTCGGATAATCAGGAACGGTCCAATAAATCTTGGAGGAAATCTCTGCGAAGGAATTCAGAGTCTAATATACTTGGTACTCAACCAGACTTTCTGGCCAGAAAGGAATTCAGGAGCTGCACGGTGATGACTGTCAGCAGTCTTCTTGGCCCAGGAAGTGGTTTGGCACAGGTGAAGATTTGTCTGTTCCCACAATGTCTTAAGGTTATCCGCAGTAGCCTATGCCGCAGGAGATGGCACGGAGAGAGGTATGGGTAATGGTGGACGAGGTTATTTCCATAGACTATAGAGAATGGTGATGTTCCAGTAGCTGTGGCGATGTGAGAGTTGTGGGAAAACTCTGCTCAGGATAAGAGGCCCGACCAATTGTCTTGTTGGTCATTGATATAGACCCGCAGGAATGCCTTCAGGGAGTGGCTCATCCGTTCAGCTTGCCTTTTGGCTTGGGGGTGATAGGCAGTCGTGAGGCTGATGTTAATTCTGAATTTTCGGCAAAGGGAGCACCAATATCTGGCGATGAATTGTGGACCTTGAGCAGAAACAATATCCACTGGAAGGCCGTACAGTCAGAAAATGTGATGAAAAAAGAGATGTGCTAGTTCTGGTGCAGATGGTAGGCTCGGAAGAGGTACAAAATGGGCCATTTTTGAAAAACGGTCTATGGTGGCCCATATCACGGTATTAACCTTAGAAGGGGACAGATCCATGATGAAATCTGTAGATAAGGGAGTCCACGGTTCCTCGGGTGCTGTAAGTGGTTGTAAAAGTCCCCAAGGTCACCCGACTGGGGGTTTTTGTTGTGCACCCACTTTATAGAATTCGACGTATGCCTTAGCATCGGAGACCAAAGTAGGCCACCAGAAAAACCTCTGGAGAGTGACATGGTTCACGTATGTCCTGGGAGGCCGGCAAATTTGGACTCATGTGCCCAGCAAAGAACTCTTTCCCGGAGTCGTCGGGGCACCACAGGTTTCCCAGTAGGAACTGGATGGGTAGCAGACAAGGAAATTCAAGCTGGGTTGATGATGTGAGTTGGCTTTTCAGGGATGTCCTCAGGTTCAAAAGACCGAGATAAGGCATCTGCCCAGAGATCCTTATCCGCAGGGCAGTAGCAGAGTTCAAAATCGAACCTTGAAAAAAATAAGGCCCATCGAGCTTGACAGGCATTGAGGCACTGGGCGTGACTTAGATGTTCTAAGTTTTTGTGGTCAGTGAACACCGTGAATTTATGTTGTGTGCCCTCGAGCCACGGGTGCCACTCTTCAAGAGACAATTTAATGGCGAGCAGTTCGCAGTCCCCAATACTGTAGTTCTGCTCTACTGATGAAAATTTTAGAGAATAGAATGGGACTGTGGTACCAGAAGCAGTGCGCTGACTTAGAACAGCTCCAGCACCAATGGCGGAAGCATCCACCTCGACTAAAAATTGACAAGTCGGATCAGGGTGACATAAGCAGGAGACCTTTTGGAAGGCTTCTTTCAAACGATGAAAAGCGGTAACGGCCTCGGGCGGCCAATTCCGTGTATTTTGGCCCTTCTGGGTCAGGGCCGTCAGTGTGGAGTAATGCGGGATAAAGTGGCGATAATAATTAAGGAATCCCAAGAAGCGCTGGAGCGCCTTAAGTCCCACTGGTTGTAGCCAATCCCGATTGCCCTCAATTTATCTGGGTCCATGGAGAAGCCTCGAGAGATTATATAGCCTAGGAATGGTAAACTGGACCTCTCGAACAAACACTTGTCCAGTTTTGCAAGCAAGTAGTTTTCTTGTAGGGGGCCTGGTGGGTGTCAAAGTTCTTCGAAAATATGAGAAATTCGTCCAGATAGATCACGACCTTGATATATAGCAAATCTCTGAAATTTTCATTCATCATCCGCTGGAATACAGCTGGTGCATTGGAAAGGCCAAAATGCAATCCAAGTATTCATAATGGCCATCTCTAGTATTAAAGGCGGTTTTACAGATGTCATCGAGATGGATTCCCACCAAGTTATACGCCCCACATAATTCCAGCTTCGTGAAGATGGTAGCACCTTGGAGATGATCAAATAGTTCAGAAATCAATGGCAAGGGATATTTATCCCTACGGGTGATAGCATTTAGACCGCAGTAATCAATAGAGATGTGCTTCTTTTTTTTCTACCGGGTCGATTTTTGACTCGGATACTTCGTGGTAAAATTCGGGTTTTCTCGTTTAGTTTTTTTGAAAAACGAAACGAGGAAACCCGAAACCGGGCCAAAAAACGAAGCGGGAAACGAAGCTAAAAAAAACCCCACCCCAAGCATTTAAAATCATTTTCGTACATACATACAAACTCCCCCCACCATCCCGATCCCTCCCCAAGACTTACGAACATCCCTGGTGGTCCAGCGGGGTCCTGGGTGCCATTTGTTCCTCCGTGCCCATGTGCGCCATTGCCAGCCTTGCTCACAATGGTGCCGAATAGCCTCTGAACTACCATGTCACAGGGGCTACCGGCGCCATTGCTCAGCCCCTGTCACATGGCCATCGGCGCCATCTTGTGCTTCTATCATGTGACAGGAGCTGACCAATGGTGAGGAAAGCCCATGTGACATAGTATGGGCAAAGGCTATCGGCGCCATTTTGATTACTGGCAGCCGACAATGAAATCGCTCCCGGACCCATGCTGGACCCCCAGGGATTACTGGCAAGCCTTGGGGGCTCCTGACCCCCCCAAGGCTTGCCAATAATCCCTGGGGGTCCAGCGGGGGTCCGGGAGCGATTTCGTTGTCGGTTGCCAGTAATCAAAATGGCGCCAATAGCCTTTGCCCATACTATGTCACAGGGGCTTTCGGCGCCATTGGTCAGTTCTCCTACCATGTGACAGGGGCTGACCAATGGCGCTGGTAGCCCCTGTGACATAGTAGTTCAGAGGCTATTCAGCACCATTTTGAGCAAGGCCGGCAATGGCGCACATGGGCACGGAGGAACAAATGGCACCCGGGACCCCGCTGGACCACCATGGATGTTCGTAAGTCTTGGGGAGGGATCGGGATGGGGGGGGGGGGGGTGTATTATAGTTAATCTAAATGTATGGGGTGGTTTGGGGTGGTTTTTAATTTAAAAAAAAAATGTGCCCCTCTCCCCATGCAAACCCGAAAAACGAAATTTCCCCGAATTTCGGGGAAAATCCTTTTCGGGTTTCGGGGCCCCCAAACCAGTACGAATTAGGCAATTTCAACGAAATTGCCTAATTCGTGATAAACGACTGCACATCTCTAGTAATCAATGCATGATCTGAGTGATCAGTCTTTCTTGGCCACAAAGAGAATCCCGCTCCAGCAGGTGACGTGGATAGATGGATATACCCTTTTGGCAGACTCTCCCAAATATATTCGGTCATGGCCTTTGTCTTGGGTAAAGACAGAGGATAGGTGCGTCCACGAGGAGGCGTGGTTCCAGTAAGAAAGTCGATTGGACAATTGAACCGACGAAGAGGCGGGAGGAGATCAGCCTTTTGTTTAGAAAATACATCCTCATAGGTGGCATATGGAGGAGGTGTGCCAGACAAGGTGATAACCAAAGGAATCGTCAAAGATGAAGTCACCTTCTGAAGACAGGCTGGACCCCACTCTACCAGTTGTAGCATCCAATTAAATTGGGGGGAATGTTTCTGTAACCAAGGAAGTCGAAGCACAGTGGGATGGATTGACTTATCCAACAACAGTAACTCGAATTCCTCAAGGTGTAAGGCCCCTGTATGTAACTGGATAGGTTCAGTGGTCAAAGAGATAAGGCTAGGAAGTAGCTCTCCATAGATAGAGGCGATACACAAGGAAGGATTAAGCGAATGGGTTTTAATACCCAGGAGTTGCACAAGATCTTTGAGGATAAAATTACCTCCTACTCCAGAGTCTACCAGAGCAAGAACCAGAAAGGATCGAGAGTCCCAAATTAGTGTGACTGGAACTGAGAGTTGGAGGGCCGGAGAAGTTGCACCCAAGCTCCAGGGCCCAAGCTCTGAACTTGGGCCCTGGAGTTTCTCGGACAGATGGGACAATTTTGTAGATGGTGGCCTGGGGCTCCACAATACAGACACAAGCCTGCCTGCCTTCGCTGGAGGCACTGTTTCGGTGTCAGTCACTCTCGACCCAATTGCATGGGTTCTTCTGCCTTGACCACTCTGCTGTCACTAGATGTGGAGATAGTAACGGGTGGTGAGTGGGAACGAACCTGCATGGGCCTTTTGGGCATCCGACTTTCCCAGTGATGCTCTTGAAGATGGTGGTCAATTTGCCCTGTCAAATCAGTCTTCATGTTCCCCAACGTGAGTTAAAGTCCGCAAACAAGGGTCTTCTTACAGTTCCCACAGTGAAATCTGCCCACTTAAGTGAGGTGAGAGACCGAGCTATCTCAATTGCAGGACCGAAACTCTGGAACACTTTATCACAGAACCTGAGATTACAACCGGACTTGAGAAAATTCAGAAAAGAGTTAAAAACATGGTGCTTCCAACAGGCTAAAGTTGACCCCAAATGAAAAGATTCTTCTAATTTATTACTTTTACTATTTTTTTAGTAATGAATGTAGTTATCTATTAGTCTTATTTATTTTTATTAACCTGTTTTTGTAATTTTATTCTAATAATTTACATTTTTAGGTTTTATTTTTTAGTTGAAATGTACACCATAGTGATCAAAACCTCTTTCTGTACAACAGTATAGAAAAACTGTACAAATAAATAAATATAATGTCCTCCAAGGATGGAGGGAGCTCCCGAGCAGCCAGCTCATCTTTTAACTGTGAGACCATCCAAATAAATAGCTTGAAGGCAGTCCTCCTGCCAAGCAAGCCAAAGTCCTAAACTCTATTGTATAATCAAAAAAACTTTGTTGTCCTTGACGAAGATATAGTAGACTGGTGCTTGCTACAGCATGCCGCCCTGGATCATCAAAGGTCCGTTTGAATACAGCCTCAAATTGAACCAGTTCTCTTAGCAAGGAGTCCGAGCATTCCCACAGTGGGGGAAGCCCAGGCCAGGGCCTTACCTAGGAGGCAAGACAGGATAAAAGTGACCTTTGTCAAGTCATCCTGGAAGACAGAAGGCTGCAGAGCAAATTGCATATAGCACTGGCTTATGAACCCTCTGCAGAGCTTAGAGTTGCCATTGAAACATGGAGGCACTGGAAGTGCCAATGAGGCACGTGGTGACAATGGAGTTGGCTGTGGAGGGGGAGAAGCCGAGTCATTGATGAAGGCATTGACCCAGAAGTGAAGACGATCCATAGAAGAGGACAATGCCTCGAGGAACTGCTGCTTTTCTTGGACCTTGGAAGCCAGGCCTGGGATGGTCTGGAGGGCACGCGGCTCTCCAAATCCATGGTCTTTGCAACCTGTTGCGAAGGAGGTGGAACCTTGGGCTGAGATGGGGTTCTCGAAACCCATAGGTGAGGGCTTTTGGGTCCCCACTGTCAGCAGGCAGAGTGGGCTGAAGCTGGAGGCCACTGGAGCTTCACCTATACCAGCCCACATTCCCTCGGGTTGAGCCTTCGGGTGCCAGGGCTGGCAGGACTTAGGTGGGCTTCAAGGTTAAGTACAGGTAGCAGATGGTTAAGCCCAGAGACGGCAGCCAGCAGATGGCTTGGTCCTATCCTGGACGGCATAGGGAACAGGAACTCAAGCACCAAGGAACAAGAAGGAACTGAAGGTGCCTGAGCAAAGGGAGGCCGAAGCCTTAATAGTCTGTGTCCAGAGGATAGGTACAGAGGCATCACTGTCAAGCTTGAATGGAAGCTGGCGGCACTTGGAAGGTGTAGCAAGTAACGTGTAACTCTGGACTCAATAAAGTCTGAGGCAAAGTCGTTCATAGCAATGGACAAGGCACGGAAAAAGCAGGCATGGTCAGATGTAGCAATGGTCAAGGCATGGAGAAGGCAGGCAAGGTCAGGCGTAGCAGTGGTCAGGCTTGGAGAAGGCAGGCAAGGTCAGGCATAGCAGTGATCAGGCTTGGAGAAGGCAGGCAAGGTCAGGCGTAGCAATGGTCAGAACCAGGAAGTCAATCAGCACACAGACGAGACGAACACAGAACAGAAATCAGGAACTTGGAGAAACAGGCTCACAGAGAAGCAAAGAGTACGAGGAAACCTGGAACAGGAGACCAAGGAGACCTGTTGCAAAGCAATGCTTCAGTGTGAGGCCTGAGCATTTAAGTGCTGAGGGAACTGTCGTCAGCATCCGGGTCCGCGGTCAGGTTCCCACCGCGGAACCTTTAAAGGTTTCACTGGTATGCACGCTTTCACCTAGGGAGGGGCATGGTGCCGCCAGCAGTGTCTCTCCCTGAACCCTGCGGAGAGACCCGATGGATGAAGGCATCCTGACTGGAGGTCCCAGGTAGTGGAGCAGGGTCAGAGGTGCTGGTGGAAGTCCGAGGTCAGGACTGGTGGCCCACCGCCGCCAGCGACAAGGAGCTGGAGCCTGAAGCTTGTGTAGAGAGGTGAGAGGGCTGTACTGCAGGGCTACCGCAGGCGGCGAGCATAACACTCCCCGCCCTTCCCTCTTGAAACACTTTCCTCACTGTCCTACAAGAGATAAGGGATGGAGGGTAGAGAAGGTACCTGGGCAAGCACCTTTTATTTGGGCATTGCAACAAAACTCAATCAGCTGAAAGTGTATCTTGTACCTAGACCAGAGACTTCATTAGTTGTGGTGTAATGATGATTCATTACAAACATGTCACCTCTTCAAAATACTTTGGAAAATTTTATGAAATACTATAGCATTAAACAAAGCAATCAGTTTACAAGCACAATGCTAATGAATTACACAGGAGACTACATAGATAGCACTGAATAGGATAGTGCTCTTTTAGCTTCATTTGAATAAGAAGATTACTGAAGTTTTCCATAAGTGTTGCACTGGGAGTGGACCCTTGGCCTGGTGCAGGATTGGTACGGCCCTCCGGTCAGACCCGGAGAGCACCTTCCACCAGAAGATGGAGCACAAGTAGAGACAGAGGCTAGCTGGAGCTTTACCAATAGCAACCCGGGGTTCCCTCAGGTTGAACCCTTGGTTACCCGGGCTGCCCGGTCTTATGTGGGACTCACAGGGTCTCCTAGAAAGAGCGTTCAAGGGAATGGCCACCGCAAACAAGGGTGCGCGGGCAGTGTTCAGGCAAGGAAGTCTGGAGGTCGCAGAAGGCCAGAATAGACTGTCCGAGTGTATAGCGAGAAGCAATGCCAGAGTCTTGGCGTAGAATGGTCAGCCAGGCAGGGTCGGTAAGATGTCTGTCTGCGCATAATCAGAGTTCCAGGCAGTGGTCAGGTCAAGTAGCTATCAGAGTATAGTCGGTGTTCCAGGCAGAGATCAGAGAACAGTTGTGTTCCAGGCAGAGGTTAGGTCAGGCAGCAATCAAGAGAGTAGTCCGTGTTCCAGGCAGAGTTCAGGTCAGGCAAGCAATCAAGGAGTAGTCAAGAACAAAGGCAAATGTCAGTACTGTGAGATCAGTCCGAAGGGTACTACCAGGGATGGAGAGACAAAGGAGCAGGAGACACTGGAAACTGGAGATGCAGGAGATGCTGGAAACGGAAGACACAGGAGACACTGGACAGAGAGACTGGAAATGCAGGAAGACAAACTTGCTTAACTAGGTGATCGACCTGATTGCCAAGGCAAGGAAATGAAGTGAGGCACTTCCTTTTATACAAGACTCAATCCGGGCATGCCGCAGAGCTTGAACCTGCCCTTGGACCTTTAAGAGGCCGGTCATTCCGCGCACATGCGCTTAGGGGCGGGGCCAAAGCCAAGGAGGACGCTGAGCCCCACCGTGAGGCCTGGCTAGAGCTGGGAGGTGAAGTGTCAGGGAATGCTGCCGTGGAACGCCGAAGCCCAGTGGAACTGGCGGCAGACACAAGGTAGGCTGACCTGGGACTGGCTGATGAGGAGGAAGATGAGTGGGCCCAGGAATGGGTTGGGCGCAAGCGGGACGCACAACTGTACCCCCCTTCTATGCCTCCCCCTTACCGGCTTTGGCCTGTCAGATGGTCCTGATGGAAGTCCTGGAGGAGTTGCTTGTTGTAGATTGTGGTGGGAGGGCTCCCAGGAGTTCTCCTCCGTCCTGAAGCTCTCACACGATAGGAGATACTCCCACTGGCTATGTCTTTTCCAAATGTCCAGGACTTCTTTTACCTGGAGTGTCTCCTCCGGTTCAGCATAGACTTGTGGAGTAGGAGGAGCCCTACTGGAAGGCCAGGACAGTATGAGTGGCTTCAGCAAGGATACGTGAAAGGTATTGTGGATACCCATCGATCTTGGTAACTGGAGTTGGTATGTCACCTCTCCGACATGGGCGGAGGACAGGGAATGGCCTGATGAACTTTGGCACCAGTCGGTGAGAGGGGCAGCCTCAGCCTGATATGTCTTGTGCTTAGCCAGACCTTTTGGCCAGTTCGGAATAAGGGTACGGAGCCACAATGAGCATCAATAGCTCGCTTAGCTCCCTCGACAACCTGGCCCAGCCTTTCCTTGACTTGTGTCCATAATTTTTTTTGTCTGACTGGGTCACAGGTGAAGGTACTGAGAGTGGGACTGGCAGAGTCAGACGTGGTTGGTGGCCAAATACCACAGAGAAGGGTGATACATCAATGGTGGAATCAACATGCGTATTGTAGGATAGCTCAGCCCAGGGTAGTAGGTTGGATCAGTCATCCTGCTGGTCATTAACATAAGCACATAAGAAGGTTTTCAAAGACCTGTTTGTTCTCTCTGCTTGGCCATTTGCCTGGGGATGATAGGTGGAAGTCAAACTTAGAGTAAACTCAAACTGCTTACACAACGAAGACCAATATTTGGCGACAAACTGTGGACCTCGGTCCGAGACGATTTCTTTGGGGAGCCTGTGTAGATGGAAGATGTGTTTGAGGAAGAGTTTGGCCAGTTCAGGAGCTGAGGGGAAGCTTCTGGGAGTGGGATGAAGTGGCCCATATTCGAGAACTGATCAATGATGACCCAGATGACTATATGGCCCTTGGATAGAGGTACGTCTATGATTAAGTCAGTGGAGATGCTCAGCTAGGGTTCTGTTGGTGCCGGGAGAGGTTGGAGGAGTCCCCATGGACGACCCCTCAGAGGCTTCTGTTGCACACATATGGGACAGGAGTCCACATAGTTGCAGGAGTCCTTGACCATGTTTGGCCACCAATAGTACCTCATTTCAAGGGTCCAAGCCCGACCAGGATGGCCAACCAACTTCGAATCGTGGGCCCATCAAAGGATGTGTTCGCGGAGGCAGCATGGGAACCACCATTTTTCCTGTTGGTACAGTATTGGTGACTGCGAGGGTTACGCAGGCAGGTCCATGATATGCCTGGGGGTGTCAGGCATATCCTCAGGTTCCAGAGAGCGGGAGAGGTCATCCGTTCATGTGTTCTTGACTGCAGGATGGTACCGAAGCTCAAAATGAAAACGTTCGAAGAACAACGCCCAGCGGGCTTGTCTGGGGTTCAACAATTGAGCTTCCTTCAGATGTTCAAGATTTTTGTGATCTGTGAAGATTGTAAATGTGTGCTGTGCTCCCTCTAGCCAAGGACGCCATTCTTGGAGTGCTAACTTTACTGCTAGGAGCTCACGATCCCCGATCATATAATTTTGCTCCGCAGGGGAAAATTTGTGCGAATAGAAGGAGCAGGGTACTGGCTCAGAACTGCCCCTGCCCCAATGGCGGAGGCGTTGACTTCGACAATGAAGGGGCGATTAGGATCCGGGTGACATAGAAAAGGTCCAGTGTAGAAGGCCTCTTTCAAGGCATGAAAGGTGGCTTAAGCCTTGGGGCTCTATTCCTTGAGGTTACTGCCTTTCTTAGTCATGGCAGTAAATGGAGCAGCTAACGTGGAGTAATTGGCAATGAAGTTCCTGTAATAGTTTGTGAATCCAAGGAACTGCTGTAGGGCGTGAAGACCTACAGGTTGAGTCCAGTCTCGGATTCCTTGGAGCTTTTAGGATCCATGGTAAAACCATGATTGGAAATAATATATCCCAGAAATGGAAGGCTAGGGGGGATATGATAGAGGTCTTTAAGATCATGAGAGGTCTTGAATGAGTAGATGTGACTCGGTTATTTTCACTTTCGAATAATAGAAGGACTAGGGGGCATTCCATGAAGTTAGCAAGTAGCACATTTAAGACTAATCGGAGAAAATTCTTTTTCACTCAACGCACAATAAAGCTCTGGAATTTGTTGCCGGAGGATGTGGTTAGTGAAGTTAGTGTAGCTGGGTTCAAAAAAGGTTTGGATAAGTTCTTGAAGGAGAAGTCCATTAATGGCTATTAATCAATTTTACTTAGGGAATAGCCACTGCTATTAATTGCATCAGTAGCATGGGATCTTCTTAGTGTTTGGGTAATTGCCAGATTCTTGTGGCCTGGTTTTGGCCTCTGTTGGAAACAGGATGCTGGGCTTGATGGACCCTTGGTCTGACCCAGCATGGCAATTTCTTATGTTCTTATGTTCTTAGTTTCACAAAGAGACAGTTGTCTCTGAGACATTGAAGGCTTGTCTGAACATGAGCACGATGGGATTTTAGATCCTTGGAAAAGATCAGTATTTCATCTAGATATACAATGACAAACGAGTATAGCAGATCCTGGAACATCTCTTCATCAAGCGTTGAACCGCAGGGGCATTACAAATTCTGAAGGGCATCACTACGTACTCATAGTGGCCATCTCTGTATTGATGTGGTCTTCCAAATGTCCTCGGGTTGAATCCTGATGAGATTGTATGCCCCTCGGAGATCTAGCTTTGTAAAGATCTGGGCTCCCTGAAGGCGAACAAAGAGTTCGCTGATGAATGGTAGAGGATAACAATCCTTGTGTGATACAGCGTTTAGCCCACGGTAGTCTATGCAAGGACAGAGACCGCCATCTTTCTTCTTCACAAAGAAGAAAACAGCTCCTGCTGGAGAGTCAGAAGGTGTAATGAAACCCTTGTCAAGATTATCTTTAATGTACTCAGACATTGCCTTAGTCTAACGAGAGAATAGGTCCTGCCTTTGGGAGGCATGGTACCTGGTAGAAGCTCGATGGGGCAATTAAACCTCAGGAGTGGAGGTAGGATGTTGGCATTCTGTTAAGAGAATATGTCTTGGAAATATGTATATGGAGCAGGCAACCCAGTGAGGGTTGTGGAGTTCAACATGGTGACTGCTGGAGACACTTCACATAGGCAGTGGTATTGGCACTGGGGTCCCCACTGGACTAGCTGTAGGGACTGCCAGTCAAATTGCGGACCATGCACCTGGAGCCATGGAAGTTCGAGGATTACTGGATGCTTGGAACGCTTCAGGACATATAGTGAAATTTCTTCTTCATAAGGGTTCCCAAGAAAGGTGGAAGGCGATGGGTGCAATGGGTGATACGTCCTGGGAGATGCTCTCCCTGGATGGATGCAACCCAAAGTGGGATGTCCAGAGGCTGGAGTAGGATTTGGAGGAGTGTGACAATATCATCCAGGATGAAATTGCCACTCGCCCCTGTGTCCACAAGGGCAGTAGTGGTGAAGGATCATGACTCTTGGGAGAGAGACATGGGAAGGAGTAATTGGGGGCCAGTAACAGTGGCACCCAAGCTCAGGACCCCCGCTGAGCTCAGGCTCTGCAGTTTCTTGGACGCACTGGGCAGGCTTGTAAGAGATGACCAGAGCCACCGCAGTACAGGCAAAGGCCCTCCTTCTTCCATTGAATGCATTCTGTAGGAGATAGGCGCTCGCGATTGATTTGCATTGGCTCCTCTGTAAAGGGAGAAGGTGCTGGTAGAGCCTTTAGCTGAGGACTAGTAGCACAAATTGGGCATACGGCAGAAGTCCGAGAAGCTCCTACCTCCTGATGCCGTTGACGTAGGCATTGATCGATTTTGCCAACCAAGTAGATGACGTCATCTAGAGATGTGGAATCTCATGGGTGGCTAGCTCATCCTTGAGGGCAGGAGATAAGCCATCCAAGTAGATTGCCCGTAGGCAGTCCTCTTGCCATCCCAGTTCTGTGGCGAGGGTTCTGAATTGGACCGTGAATTCAGTGAGTGAATGCAAACCTTGTCAGAGATAGAGGAGCTGATGGCCCGCAATCGCCTGTCGGCTGGGGTCCTAGAAGGTTCATTTGAAGACTGCGATGAAGTGAGAAAGATGATGGAGGATGTCATCCGAACGTTCCCAAAGTAGGGAAGCCCATGCCAGTGCATTCTCCTCAAGGTGTGAAAGGATGAAAGTGATCTTTGTATTTTCACTTGGAAATAGTTCCGGCTGCAGGGCGAACATCATAAAACATTGGTTGAGGAAACCTCAACAGAGGCGAGGATCTCCATTGAAGTGAGGTGGAGTGGGAAGGGCCAGAAATGCCCGTGAGGGACGCTGGTTGGGCCCAACCCCAAGAGTTGCTCATGACAGCTTCTTCTAACTGAGACCGTAGTCTCTTCTCCATTGAAGAAGTCAATGTTCAATGGTTCGCTTCATTCTTGACATGAGATGCTAGGCAAGGGATGGCCTGCAAGGTGGGAGAACTCCGCCGAGTCCATGGCAACCTGTTGCACTGGGAGTGGCCCTTGGCCTGGTGCAGGATTGATATGGCCCTCTGGTCGGACCCCGGAGAGCGCCTGCCACCAGGAGGCAGAGCACAAGCAGAGACAGAGGCTAGCTGGAACTTCACCAATAGCAACCCAGGGTTCCCTCAGGTTGAGCTCTTGGTTACCCGGGCCGCCTAGTCTTAGGTGGGCCTCGCAGGGGTCTCCTAGGGAGAGAGTTCAAGGGAGTGCCCACCACGAACAAGGTTGCCATGGTCAGTGCTCAGGCAAGGAAGTCCGGAGGTCGCAGGAGGCCAGAATAGACTGTCCGAGAAGCAATGCCAGAGTCTTGGTATAGAATGGTCAGCCAGGCAGGGTCGGTAACAGAGGTGTGTCCATGCATAGTCAGAGTTCCAGGCAGTGGTCAGGTCAGGCAGCGATCAGAGAGTAGTCGGGTTTCAGGCAGAGGTCAGGTCAGGCAGCAATCAAGGAGTAGTCAGGAACAAGCAAAGGTCAGTACCGTGAGTTCAGTCCGAATGGTACTACCAGGGATGGAGAGACAAAGGAGCAGGAAACGCTGGAACTGGAGACAAAGGAGACACTGGAACAGAGAGACTGGAATGCAGGAAGGCAAACTTGCTATCACTAGGTGATCGACCCGATTGCCAAGGCAAGGAAGTGAAGTGAGGCACTTCCTTTTATACAAGACTCAATCCAGGCACACCGCAGAGCTGGTACCCGCCCTTGGCCCTTTAAGAGGTCAGTCATTCCACGCATGCGAGCCTAGGGGCGGGGCCGACTCCACGGAAGACGCTGCGCCCCGCCGTGAGGTCTGGCAGGAGCTGGGAGATGAAGCGTCGGGGAATGCTGCTGCAGAATGTTGAGGCCAAGTGGAGCTGGCGGCAGATGCAAGTGAGGCCGACCCGGGACTGGCTGGTGAGGAGGAAGGGTGAGCAGGCCCAGGAGCGGGTTGGGTGTGAGTGGGACGCGCAACAATAAGAATGCTTAATCTCTCTTAACAGCAGAAAATCTAATAAAACTTCTGTTTTACAGCAATACCCCCGCATTGGAAAGAATCAGTAATGTTGGTGTTTTAAAATATTTCTGTCGTATATGATTTGTTTCATGTGGAAAATAGTTACAACTGTGGCATTTCTTTCCATCAATTTAATCGGTCAGAGGACATCCAGAAGTGTGAATAATAATACTCACCTTGATTTGTAAGTTTATATGACAATGTCACATTTCTGAGCTCTTGAAATGTTTCAAATTGAGGTAATCTGCTACTAACATTTTCCTTCTTTATTCTGTAAATTTAATAACAAGTGATTAGAGAGAAAGACCAGCCAATATATTT
Organism: Rhinatrema bivittatum; assembly: GCF_901001135.1. Lineage (NCBI taxonomy): Eukaryota > Metazoa > Chordata > Amphibia > Gymnophiona > Rhinatrematidae > Rhinatrema > Rhinatrema bivittatum. The sequence goes on along the minus strand of NC_042616.1, from coordinate 672,510,044 downwards.
GCTTCTGTAATCCTTTTTTCCATTTTCTTTTGCCAGGACTCATTTTCCTACTGTAAATGGTGAAGTTGGTAAAATTGTTGACAGTGCCTATAAAATAGCATGGTTAATTTAATCTAACACTGTTTAATTTAATTTTAAATACACTGGGCTTTATTCATCAACTCTGAGACCTCGATTTCCAGGAGACAGGCTATTTGCCAACTTCAGTGAATACAAATAATATCTTATGTTTAAAATGAGTCTTGAAGACCATACATATCTTGAGACAACTGAGTAAACCTTTTTTGCCTGGCTTTTTAAACCAACCCATCTTCTGAATTACATAATGCATTATCAGCTTCATTATAATATTCATGACCTCATTATTCCTTCCTCAATATGTAGAGTCTATCTTTTGATGTTTGCAACATCTGGAATTAGGTGGAAAAGGTCACTCAAGCATGATCCCATCATATCGACAGCTTGACCCATGAGTAACAGATCAAAAAATGCTTGTGCTCACTTCAGTTGTCACACTGACTAAATGTGCTTAAAACCACTTATAAGCAGTTAACTCTATAGGAAACAGAAAGGAAAGTATGTCATTCTGAAGCCATTACTAGAAATACCTATCAGGACAGCAATCAAGCCTGTTATATCTAAAGAAAACAAGAACATTAGATATGGGTAAGACCAAGGGTCCATCAACCCCATTATCCTGTCTCTAACAATGGCCAATTCAAGACACAAGTACCTGGCAAATAACCAAACATTAAACATATCCCATACTACTAATTCTGGCACCAGGCAGTGGCTATTCCCTATTGATTAATAGTAGTTTATGCACTTCTCCTCCAGAAATGTATCCATACCTTTTTTAAACCCAGCAACACTAGCTGCCTCAATCATATCCTCTGGCAACAAATTCCAGAAGTTAATTGTGTATGGAGTAAAAAATAATTTTCTCCAATTTGTTTTACATGTGCTACTTTCTAACTTCATGGAGTGTCATCTTGTCCATGTATTATCCAAAAGAGTAAATAACCATTTCACATCTACCTTTTATGATTTTGTAGACCTCTATCATATTCCCCCCTCAGCCATCTCTTCTCTAAACTGAACAGCCCCAACCTCTTTAGCCTTTCCTCATAGCCTTTCCATGCCCTTTATCATTTTGTCCACCCGTCTCTGTACTTTTTCCAGTGCAACTATATATCTTTTTTAAGATACGGTAACCAGAATTGCACACAGTATTCAAGGTGCGATACAGAAGCATTATGTCTTTCTCTGTTTAATTTGCCATTCCCTTCCTAGTAATTCCTGTTTCCTTGTTGATTGTTACAACACACTAGGCCGACAATTTCAATGTAATATCAGCTATGACAACCAGATCTTTTTCCTGGGTGATAACTCCTAAAATGGAATCTAACATCATGTACAGCATAGGTTTTTCCCTTATATTCATAGCCTTGCACTTGTCTACATTACATTTTATCTGCTTATGGACATCCAATATTCCAGTCTCTCAAGGCCCTATTGCATTTATTACAATCCGCTTGTGATTTAACTACTCAATAATTTTCTGTCATCTGCAATTTGATCACCTCTTTCATCATACCTCTTCCAGATCAGTTATCAATTTATTAAAAAGCACCGATCCAAGTACAGATCCCTGAAGCACTCCACCTCTTTACCTTTATCTACTGTAAAATCAGACCAATCCTTCTCTCTGTTTTCTTGTTTTTTTAACCAGGTTTGCAATCCACAAAAGGACATCACCTCCTATCCCATAATTTTAGTTTTCTTAGAAGCCTCATCATTAAGGACTGTAAGATGTCTTCTGAAAATCCAAATACACCACATCTACCTGTTCAGCTTATCCACATACTTATTCACCCCTTTAAAAAAATGTAGCAGATTTGTTAGGCAAGACTTTCCTTGGGTAAATCCATCCTGGCTGTGTCCCATTAAAACATGTCTTATCTATATGTTCTGTGATTTTAGTCTTTATAATAGTGTACACGATTTTTCCCAACACTGAAGTCAGGCTCACTGGTCTATAGTTTCCCAGATTACCTCTGGAGCCCTTTAAATATATTGGGGTTACATTGGCCATCTTGAAGTCTTCAGGTACAATGGATGATTTTAATGACAGGTTGCAAATTACTTGAAATAGGTCTGAAATTTCATTTTTTATTTCTTCCAGAACCCTGGGTTGTATACCATCTGGTCCAGGTGATTTGCTACTCTTCAGTTTGTCAATTTGGCCTACTATATCTTCCAGATTCAGCATGATTTTGGTCAGTTCATCTGAATAGTCACCCTTGAAAACAGTCTCCAGAATAGTTTTCTCCCAATCCTCCTCCTCACTAAACACCAAAGCAAAGAATGTGTTTAGTCTTTCTACGATGCCTTTATCTTCCCTAAGTGCCCCTTTAAACCCTCGGTCATATAACGGTCCAAACGACTTCATCGCAGTCTTCCTGGATTGGATATATATTATGAGGTTTTGCCTTTATAGCCAACTTTTTTTCAAATTCCCTCTTAGCCTATCTTATCAATGTTTTACATTTAACTTTACAATGTTTCTTCTTTTTCCTATTTTCTTCAGATGGATCATTCTTCCGATATTTGAAGGAGATCTTTTTTTACCATGCCAGAAATTTTTGGGCTGTCCTTCCATCTTTCTCAATGCATGAAATACATCTTGTCTGCGCTTCTAAGATTTTTTTTTTTTAAACAGTGTTCATGCCTGTTGTACACTCTTAACCTTTGTAGCTGCTGCTCTCAGTTTTTTTCTATTTTTCTCATTTTATCAAAGTTTCCCTTTTAAAAGTTTAGTACTAGAGCTGTAGATTTTCTTATTGTCCCCCTTCCAGTCTTTAATTCAAATTTGATCATTAGCACTATTGTCAAGTGACCCTACCACCATTATCTCTCTCACCAAATCTTGTGCTCCACTAAGAATTAGAAATAGCTCCCTCTCACATCGGTTCCTGAACCAGTTGCTCTGTAAAGCTGTCATTTATTCTATCCAAGACTTTTATCTCTCTAGCATGTCCTGATATTACATTTACTCATTCAGTATTTGGGTATTGAAATCTCCCATTATCACTGCACTAGTAATTTGGTTAGCTTCCCTAATTTCAGTTTCATTTCATCATCCTTCTCATAATTTTGGCCAGGTGGCCAGTATTATTCTATCGCTATACTCATCCCCAACACACAAGGGATTTCTACCCATAATGATTCAATTGTGCATTTAATTTCTTGCAGGATTCTTATTCTGTTGCCTCCCCCAACATATGCACAGCACAGACACCAGGTTGCTCCTCACTATCATTGTGATATAATTTGTAACCTGGTGTGGCACTATCCCATTGGTTATCCTCTTTTCATCATGTCTCTGAGATGCCAATTAAGTCTATCTCATCATTCAATGTTATACACTCTAATTCTCCCATCTTACTTCTTAGACCTCTGGCATTGACATACAGACATTTAAAAGTGTGTTTTTTGTTTGTATTAACAGCCTGCTTTTGAGTTGACATGGATAATTTGGAATATTTTAGCTCAGGTGATTCTTTAGTTATAGGCACATGGACTACTTTTGCTTTTATTGGAACTTATCTGTTGAGATTCCCTAACTCTCCTGCTTCAATAGCATCCTTTGAAGATACTACCCTCTGAACCATGCACTACTGAGCAACTGTCGGCTTTCCCTATTGTTTTAGTTTAAAAGCTGATCTACCTCCTTTTTAAAGATTAGCACCTGCAGCCTAGTTCCTTCCTGGTTAAGATGGAGACTGTCACTTCAGAAAAGACTCACCCTTCCCCAAAAGGTTCTCCAGTTCCCTACAAAACTGAATCCCTCTTCCTTGCCGCATTGTCTCATCCACACTGTGAGACTCCAGAGCTCTGCCTGCCTTTGGGGATCTGCACATGGAGTATTTAAAAAATGCTATCCTGGAGGTTCTGGAATCTACCTAAGAGCCTAAATTTGGCTTCCAGAACCTCCCTCCCACATTTTCCTGAGTCGTTGATGCCCTCATATACCACAACAGCCGGCACCTCCCCAGCACTGACCAAAATCTTATCTAAGTGATCCGTGAGATCTGCCACTTTCACACCAGGCTGCCATTTTACCTGGCAATCCTCATGTCCACCAGCCATCCAGCTATCTAAATTCCTAATAATTGAAACACCAACTATGATCACCGGCCTAATACTTCGCTTCTTGTGAGTAGCATCATCGGTGCAAGAGGACAATGCATTACCTGAAGAGCAGGTCCTTGCTACAGGATCACTTCCTGCTTTACCATGTTGATGCTTTCTGACCAGGAGACCTTTCTCCTCCAAGACAGCACCAGGGATGCCAGACTGGAGTTAGGACTTTGCTACTATGTCCCTGAAGCTCTCATCTATAAACCTCTCTCTGCCTCTACTTCTTCAGGCCTGCCACTGTAGCCTCCAAAGACTGGACTATATATTTACATATGCCAAGAGGTAATATGAGCATGCAGATATATAAATAATGATAATAATAATTCCCCTATCATCTCACTATGGGGCAAACCCTTATATTGGGTAGACTTACTTTCCTTTGTATGCACTATATACACTTTTTTTTGGGGGAGGGCATTTTACATAACATATTTTTGCAGTGTATCTGCCATATATTTGTTTTTTGACAGTTTATATTCTTTTTTCAGCTTCTAGAGACCAAAAGTATGTTGAGTGAATGCACTATTTAAGTCATACTCTTGATTTCAGTCAGCTGAAAGGTTTTATTGGCCGAGTATCCTAAAGAGTTTTACAATGTATTGCAGCTACTGCTACTAAACATTTATACAGTTGCTAATGGGTTTACATACTGTTGTATAGATACAAATAAGAGATGAACTCTGCTCCATGTAGCTCATAATCTAGTGAAGACAAACTGACAGAGGTAACTGACCAGGCAGCGTTAAGGTTCATATTCAGCCCCTGTGTGGCTTGACAAATTAGCCAGATAAACGTATCTGGCTAACTTCACCTATATATTTTTTACCTATATATTATCACTATAATATATATAACTTCACCTATATATTATAACTTCACCTATATATTATATAATATATATTATATATTCACCTATATATTATATTATATATTATATTATATATTATAACTTCACCTATATATTATCATTATTATTTATTATTACTATTTATTATTATTTTTGTTCCTGCTCTATTTGTTAATTGTAAACCGGCATGATGCGATATTCATCGGGAATGCCGGTATAGAAAAACTTAAAATAAATAAATAAATATATAATTATATTCAGCAATGTCCACACTGTTAAATATATCCTGCTAACTCCACTCCCTCCAGTTATGCCTTTGAATGCCCCTGACTTATGCAGGCACATCTTAATCAGATAAAAAGTTATCCAGCTAGAATTTAGCCAGATAAGTGCACAAATATTCATTTAGCTGGATAACTTTTGAGTTATCCAGCTAAATGCTTCTAAATTTAGACCTCTAAATGTTTGGTGAAAGGCTGGGATAAGATTTAACATCTGAAAGGTAATGGAGTTTAATTAAACGTAGGGACCACTTTACTTAATTGGATATATCCACAAGAAGTTTAATCCATACCCTCAAAACAATTTATATAAGAAAGGCAGGGAATGGGGTGGGAGGGATCTAATTAGTATAGGTTCATTTTTCAAAGGCTGCCTCCATTGTGCTAGCAACTGACTACACATTAGAAGACACCTGAAACAGAGTTTTTGTTAAAATTCATAAAAATGTTTTAGGATAAACATATTGTCTCATTCCAAGTGCAATACACAGTGTAGAAACCTTGTGAGGTCACTGACCATTGTAAATTTCCAAAGAGTATCCCTCTGCTACTGGCATCTATTGCAGAATATTTAAAAATGTTAATAAAGTGAACTCATGTGTTGAAAAGTTTATGCCTCAATAAATTTTAGTCTATAATGTACTACCAACCTCTATGTTATTTTTACTACTACAGATTACAACATCTACTCCCTGGAAGAATATTTAATGTGTGTCTCATGCTGCTTTTACCTCATGCATAGCATTAATTAATTATCTATACAGAAAAGCCTCTGTTTCTTTCTTGTTGGCTAAAAACCATATATTGAGTTAAGTAGTTATATATGAAATGCTGTAACCTGAATGGAACACAAGTACAACACTACATTTAAAAATATATATACTAGTAAGATTTTAATGTAATTCATATTTTAGTTGTGAAAGGCATACAGAGGTCCATATTCAGACACAGTCTGGCTAGGAAAATTAGCTGGATAAACTTATCCAGCTAACTTTGGAGGTATATTTATTAGAGAAACCACACTGTTTAATATAGCCAACTATCTTAAAGTTAGCTGGCTAATAGGGATGTGCAGAGGGACGCCATAATACGTGCATTCGGAATTCGTATTCGTCGGGGAGCAGATATGTTTGCATTCGGCAGGGGGGGCTCCCCGATATGTTAATGCATTCATTCTTATTTGTTTCCTGGCTAAAATTGAATTAACTATAACCCCCCACCCTCCTGACCCCCACAAGACTTGTCAAAAGTCCCTCGTGGTCCAGCGGGGGTCCGGGAGCAACCTCCTGCACTCGGGCCGTCAGCTGCCAGTAATCAAAATGGCGCCGATAGCCTTTTCCCTTACTATGTCACTGGGGCTACCGGTGCCATTGGTCAGCCCCTGTCACAAGATGGCAATGGCCATCCATTGCTCCTACCATGTGACAGGGGTCGACCAATGGCACCGGTAGCCCCTGTGACATAGTAAGGTCAATGGCTATCGGCGCTATTTTGAATACCGGCAGCTGAGGGCGTGAGTGCAGGAGATGACTCCCGGACTCCCCACTGGACCACCAGGGAGTTTTGGTAAGTCTTGGGGGGGGGGGTCAGGAAGGTGGGGGGTTTGTTTAAATTTGCTCCTTTAGATGGCTGAATAATTCAGCGAAGATTTGTTGTATTCGTGGGGAATCGCGATACTTTTCGCTTCCCCACGAATACAACGAATATGGCCCTAGACGTTGCGGATTAGCAATACGTTAGAAACGAATGCACACCCCTACTGGCTAATAATAGCTGCCTAACATTAAGACAGCTCTTTGGCCTGACCAGATTTAGCCTTTCATCCAGCTATCGCAGAATATTTGAGTTAGCTGGCTAACTTAACCAGCTAACTCTCCTCCCAGTTATGCCCCTTTCTTAGACAACTAAATTCTAGCCAGTTATCTTAATAGCCGATTAGAATTTAGCCGGATAAGTGCCTGAGTTAGCCGGATAAGTGCTTTTGAATATGGACCTCAATACATGTACATTTTTGCAACAACTGCATTTTTGCTTAATGATTTAGAATTTCAGTAAAACATAGAACCTTTGGGTGCTTGCTTGTGAGTGCAGGCTGAATTCATTTTCAAATAATTCAAGTTCTCCTGACTTTCATCCTCCTGATCTAAAATGTTTAAGTGGGTTTGAAATCACGAAGGAACTGTTCTGCCTCATGCTAACAGAGGTAGTTCTTGTTAGAATCTGTGGCACAGTCAGCTGGAGCTTGGCATAGTTTCTGTGCTTCACAGTGACCATTAGCTAAAACGTACTAACATTTTATTATTAATTCTAAATTTATTGAAAAGTGAGTCATTTAAAATAAGGGTATTTCTGTTAAAAAAGAAAATATGGAATGAGCTACATTGTGAGCAAAGTCCATGGCTTGCAGTGGGTGTGAGACAACAGGAAAGGTGTGACGCAGCTAATGTTGGCGAGCTGGCACCGTCTCCACAACTGAGTCTGAGTGCCACTACTGTATTTCAAGTAAATGTGTGGGTTCATTCTATCCAAAGAGTACATTGTCTTCAAGTAAGCAAATATCTATTTGAATTTGTTGGATTATGCCAGCAATAATCTATTAAGATAGAACTGAGAGAAAATAAAGCTGCATTATAAAAAAAACATTTCAAAACAAAGGGAACTTTTATTCTTAGGGACAAATGCAATTCTATCTATCAGACATAGTTAATAAGAAAACACATTTGAAATATGGTGCTTGATAAAAACACTGTAGTAGCTAGAGATGTGAATCATGTGATCGATTGTCTTAACGATCGATTTTGGCTGGGGGGGAGGGAATCTGATCGTTGTGGTTTTGGTTTTTTTTTAAATCGTAAATTGGGGGAGGGCGTGAAAACCGGCACACTAAAACAACCCTAAAACCCACCCCGACCCTTTAAAATAAATCCCCCACCCTCCCGAACCCCCCCAAAATGTTTTAAATTACCTGGGGTCCAGTGGGGGGGTCCCGGTGTGATCTTCCACTCTCGGGCCACGGCTGCATTAATAGAAATGGCGCCGGCGCCATTTTGGTTCCTGTCCCCCGACGTCATGAGTGCAGGAGATCGCTCCCAGACCCCCGCTGGACCCCCAGGGCCTTTTGGCCAGCTTGGGGGGCCTCCTGACCCCCACAAGACTTGCCAAAAGTCCAGAGGGGGTCCGGGAGTGACCTCCTGCACTCGTTGCCGTATTGCAAAATGGCGCTGGCCATACGGCCATATTGCCGTATTGCAAAATGGCGCCGGCAAAGGTAGCGCCGGCGCCAGGGCAAAGGTAGCGCCGGCGCCATTTCTATTAATGCAGCCGTGGCCCGTGAGTGGAAGATCACACCGGGACCCCCCCACTGGACCCCAGGTAATTTAAAACATTTTGGGGGGGTTCGGGAGGGTGGGGGATTTATTTTAAAGGGTCGGGGTGGGTTTTAGGGATGTTTTAGTGTGCCGGTTTTCCCACCCTCCCCCTTCCCCTCCCCCTCCCCCGATTTACGATTTTTGACGATAAATCGGGGGAATTCCTATTGTATCGCGCCTCTAACGATTTTTTACGATTTAAAATATATCGGACAATATTTTAAATCGTCAAAAAACGATTCACATCCCTAGTAGAAGCTATTTTTATTCTATTTGCATCTTTGCATCACCTTTCCCAACTTCTCTTGCTTTTCTAGATATCGTTGCCTGTCTTCCTCTTTCTGCATTCTTATAATTTTTTAGAAAATCATAGCAGCTGCTTTTTCTGTTTACACTTATTTACTTTGCTATGATTTTGTCTGCTATGCGGCCTCGTCGTACCCTGATCAGGACTACTATGATGACTCCCCAGCTGCAGGCGCCTCCAGTGAGCATCTATTCAGAGCTATCTTAGCCATATCCTCAATGGCCTCCTGACTCAGCCTTTCTTGAAGCCTCTACTCCACCAGGTGTCCTCAGCAAGCTCGGCCTCCAGCCTTGCCCAGCTTTTCCTCACTGCTTGCACCACATCCAAACTCAGTGTTATATACTTGCCCTCAATTCCTCAAAAACTGAGCTTCTCCTCATCCACAACCACCAAACTCTTAAGCTCTCTCCTCCCAACGACCCTACAACCACCTCCCTCACTTCACAGCCTCCTGTACAAAACCTTGGCGTTCTAATTGATCCACATCTAAACCTAAAAAAACACTTTAACTCCATCCTAAAAGAAGACTTTTACAAGTTCAATGTTATAAAAAAGCTCAACACACGATCTCAGAACCATCATCCAATCCACCCTATCATCCAAGCTGGATTACTGCAATTCCTTGTACCTTGGCCTTCCCTACTCCACCATCAAACCCCTCCAAATACTACAGAATGCCACTGCAAGGATAATCATGAACGCACGCAAATCAGACCATATAACCCCCATCCTCAAATACCTCCACTGGCTCCCAATCCCATCATGCATCCTATTCAAAACTCTATCATACACAAATCCATCCACATAAATAATTCCTCTTGGCTCAGTGAACTGCTCCGATCCACACAATCCACCCGCCTCACTAGATCAAATCTCAAAGGCACCCTACAAGTCCCACTCCTCAAGAAGGCCTGACTCACAGCAACAAGGGACCATGCTCTCTCAATTGCTGGCCCAACTCACAGGAATGCCCTACCCACAAACCTCCGCCTGGAGCCTTGCCATACTAAATTCAGGAAAATGCTAAAGACCTGGTTCTTCCACCAGGCATTTCCAGACTAATTCCACGTACCTCTTTCACCCTCTTCTCCTGCTTCTCTGTTATCTTTGACTCACTCCAAGTAATTTGCATATGTAAATATGTAAATGTTACCTTTCAAGTTATTGTTACTTCTCTAGTTCAATTTTCAGGCTCCCCGTAGAGCCTTCTGCCCTCGAGTTTTTACTGTTCTCCCTCTCCCACCCCTGTTCATTGTATTTTCCACCTACTGTTGAGATGTAAACCGATATGATGTGCATTCTAATGTCGGTATAGAAAAGCTGTTAAATAAATAAATAAATATAACTCAACTATTCCAATCTATCCTTGCCTTCTCATGGGGTTATATTCAGCTGTATGACTAGGCCACTGTTACTATTGCCTTGTGTCCTCTTATCCTTCTTGCTTCTTCCTTATGGCCTATCTAGGCCTACCTCTTGCCTTGTTGCCTCTCCACACCTCTATTTGTATTTAGAGGCCTTAAGATCTATAGCATAGTGGCCTACATGCCTCTTCCTTGCTGCCTTCAGGCTTCCATGTTTCTTGTTTTATGTTTTCTTTCCTTGTCTGGTCCTCCCCTGAATTGCCCTGTCCAGTCCTATTAAGTCTTGTTGTGCCCTGCCCTGTTCCTAACATGTCAGTGTCTTGTCCACAGCCTCATCTGAGCCAGCTTGTCCACAGCCTTGCCTGGTTCAACCAGTCTGCAGCCTTGCCTGGTCCAGGTGGTTCATAGCTTTTGTCTAGTCCAGTCTACTCAAGACTTGCCTTCTCAAGCTTACCCAAGCTGCCACTGCAGCCAAGCCCTACTGGTCCCAAGAACCCAAAGACTGATCCTATGGGAGAGGGGGCTGGAGAGGTGTAAGACCAGCCCATGTTATGCCCTGCCATCCTGTTCTGAAGGAACTAAAAAATGCCCTGCCATCCTGTTCTGAAGGAACTAAAAAATGAAATTTCAGACCTATTAGTAAAAATTTGTAACTTATCATTAAAATCATCCATTGTACCTGAAGACTGGAGGATAGCAAATGTAACCCCAATATTTAAAAAGGGCTCCAGGGGCGATCCGGGAAACTACAGACCGGTTAGCCTGACTTCAGTGCCAGGAAAAAAAGTGGAAAGTGTTCTAAACATCAAAATCACAGAACATATAGAAAGACATGGTTTAATGGAACAAAGTCAGCATGGCTTTACCCAGGGCAAGTCTTGCCTCACAAATCTGCTTCACTTTTTTGAAGGAGTTAATAAACATGTGGATAAAGGTGAACCGGTAGATATAGTATACTTGGATTTTCAGAAGGCGTTTGACAAAGTTCCTCATGAGAGGCTTCTATGAAAAGTAAAAAGTCATGGGATAGGTGGCGATGTCCTTTCGTGGATTGCAAACTGGCTAAAAGACAGGAAACAGAGAGTAGGATTAAATGGGCAATTTTCTCAGTGGAAGGGAGTGGACAGTGGAGTGCCTCAGGGATCTGTATTGGGACCCTTACTGTTCAATATATTTATAAATGATCTGGAAAGAAATACGACGAGTGAGATAATCAAATTTGCAGATGACACAAAATTGTGCAGAGTAGTTAAATCACAAGCAGATTGTGATAAATTGCAGGAAGACCTTGTGAAACTGGAAAATTGGGCATCCAAATGGCAGATGAAATTTAATGTGGATAAGTGCAAGGTGATGCATATAGGGAAAAATAACCCATGCTATAATTACACGATGTTGGGTTCCATATTAGGTGCTACAACCCAAGAAAGAGATCTAGGTGTCATAGTGGATAACACATTGAAATCGTCGGTTCAGTGTGCTGCGGCAGTCAAAAAAGCAAACAGAATGTTGGGAATTATTAGAAAAGGAATGATGAATAAAACGGAAAATGTCATAATGCCTCTGTATCGCTCCATGGTGAGACCGCACCTTGAATACTGTGTACAATTCTGGTCGCCGCATCTCAAAAAAGATATAATTGCGATGGAGAAGGTACAGAGAAGGGCTACCAAAATGATAAGGGGAATGGAACAACTCCCCTATGAGGAAAGACTAAAGAGGTTAGGACTTTTCAGCTTGGAGAAGAGACGACTGAGGGGGGATATGATAGAGGTGTTTAAAATCATGAGAGGTCTAGAACGGGTAGATGTGAATCGGTTATTTACTCTTTCGGATAGTAGAAAGACTAGGGGACACTCCATGAAGTTAGCATGGGCACATTTAAAACTAATCGGAGAAAGTTCTTTTTTACTCAACGCACAATTAAACTCTGGAATTTGTTGCCAGAGAATGTGGTTCGTGCAGTTAGTATAGCTGTGTTTAAAAAAGGATTGGATAAGTTCTTGGAGGAGAAGTCCATTACCTGCTATTAAGTTCACTTAGAGAATAGCCACTGCCATTAGCAATGGTTACATGGAATAGACTTAGTTTTTGGGTACTTGCCAGGTTCTTATGGCCTGGATTGGCCACTGTTGGAAACAGGATGCTGGGCTTGATGGACCCTTGGTCTGACCCAGTATGGCATTTTCTTATGTTCTTATGTTCTTATGTTCTTAGGTGGTGTACCCTGAGTCCAGCCCAGCACCTTGTGACAGAACGAGAAGGCCAACTATTACCTACCGGCATTGCTACAGAATTCTCAACACTTCCAGTGAGTCTGATTTTAATTTTCTCTGGACAGACATGAATAACTGTGTTTCTGCTTCTGCATTCAAGGTAGTTCAGACAATGCCTTTTACCAATGCCCTGCTTGCTATGCTTGGAATGATCCAGCCTTGCCTACATGGTCTCACTGTCTCTTCCTTGAGCCTGGTAAAATGAAGGGAGAGAAGTCTAAAAGAAAATCTCCACAGGGCCCCAGAATACTATACCTAAGGCAGTCAACTTGTGACAAACTTGTGACAACTTGTGACAAAATAGTCTGTACCTATTAGTGCAAAACCCATGCCAGCTTTAATACCAATACTAGGTCCTGATGATCTGCTGTTTTATGTTTGCCCTGGTTGAAAGCTCCACAACCCACCCACCTTTTCTGAATGTGTTGGCATGCCACCTTCTTAACCCAGACATGAGGAGTTCAGCAGTTGCCAACATACTAGCTCTCATTGGATAGAGATCTGTTGTAAAATTGGGTCTCCTAAAATGTCCTCCACCCCGCAGAAACCAGGGATTGTTAACTGGCAATGTGCAGAAGGGAAAAAGAAAAAAATTCAGGAGAAATCTAGCTTAGATCCAGAGAAACGTTTAGTATATTCAAGCACCACAGCTTATCAGATTTACTTAAAGGGAAGAAGCAAAAAATGTCACAGAGTGGTAATTCTTATTCAACTGAGAACAGCCTTAAACAGCGAGTGATAAAACCCTCTCTCAAACCGCAAACACTGAAACCTGACTGCATGCAGGTTGCTAAAGAGGTTACCTGCAGCAAGGTTTTAGAAATCATAGATCCCCTGGAAGCTACAGTCTGCCAAACTAATTCTTAGCACACAATTAACATTGAAACAACAATGGTAAATGTGTCTAATTTCATTCCTAGAATGGCAAGCTTTCCAATTGAAACCTGCCCTGAGAACCAGGCACAAATGAAAGCACTGAATGATCAAGCTCTGTTCACGATGGAAGAAGTTTTCAGTCAGAAGCAGCTAATTAATCCTACTTCCAGAGCTCTGAGTACCACAGCTGGTTGAAACTATGAAAGTAGCATGACTTTTTTTCCATCAGCCATTTCATAGTTCTCACTGAAGGAACCCAGCTCGAAGACTGCCTTCCATGTGGTTGCACAGAATTCATGCCAGAATTCTGCTTCCATTCATGCTGCAATTCAAGTGCCAGCAATTCAGCACCCAGAGGAGGGTTCTGCAGTTTAAATTCCAGCAGCTTGGCCCCCAGAGAAGGGTGTTGCAGTTCAAGTTCCAGCAGTTAACACCCAGCAGGGAGCACTGTAATTCAAGTTCCAGTAACTTAGTACACTGAGAGAAGTGCAGCTGTCCCAGATGCTCTACACTGCACAGGAGATGCTGCCATCTTAGATGTCCTATATCCAGAGGGATATGCTATTCTTGCAGATGTCCTGCACCAAGAGGGAGGTGCTGTCCACTGTTCCAAGCTCATGAGGGAGACATTGTCCATGACTTCTAATACCAGGAGGAAGGCTCTGTCTACCACTCCCAGCTTCCAGAGGAAGGCAGCGTTCATGAATTCCAGCACCCAGAGGTAGTCACTGCTCCTGCTGACATATAAGATACTGTTCTTGACACTCAACCTGAAGGAAACCCTGCACCAGTGATCCAGTCTTCAAAGGACCCTGTGCCAGTAGTTCATCTTGCTCTTCAACCTGTGCCAGTAGTTCAATGCTCCACTCATCCTGTGCCAGTGGTTCAACTTTCCAATCACCTTGTACCACTGGTTCTCCTTTCCAGATACTCAGAGCCAGCAATCCTCTTGCCAATGAACCTTGTTTACCCAGGTGAGGGTGCCTGTCTAGACGAATCTGCCAAAAAGAGGATGACTGTCCAGATGCAGTCTGCCCAGGAGATGGCACCTGTCCAAATAAAGTTTGCCCAAGAAAAGACACCCATCCAGATGCAGTTCACTCAGGTGAGTGTGCCCATCCAGATGCAGTTTGCTGAGGAGAGTGCATCAGCCCAGACACAATCTACCCAGGAAAGGGTGCCTATTCAGATGCAGTTCACCCAGGAGAGGCTGTCCATCCAGATGTGATTCACCCAGGAGGGAGTGCTTGTCCAGATGCAGTTCACCTAGAAGAGGGTACCTGTCAAGACATGATCCACCCATGGTCAGCTTTTCAATCAAGCCTCATCCTGTTCATTCAGCCAAGTCTCACCTTGTCTACCCAGCTATAGTCCCATGGAATATATAACATAGGAGGAGGAGGGTCTTAAAAGGGGGATACTGTTACAATTTTGTTTCTGTGCAGTCTCTTCATACTCTGATTTGGGCTAATATGATGTCTCCCCTCCTGCAGAGGCCTCCATTGAGCTCTCTTCAAAGGTATCTGAGCCATATCCTCAATGGCCTCCTGACTCCACCTGTCTTGCATCCTCTACTCCACCAGGAGTCCTCAGCGAGCTCAGCTCTCTCATGGAATTACCTTTGGCTCCTTAACTTGGCCACTGTTACTTTTGCCTTGTGGCCTTCGAGCCTTCTTGCTCCTTGCCTTGCCTTGTGCCCTCTGGGCCTTCTTGCTTTTACCTTGTGGTCTACTTAGGCCTATCTCTTGCTTTGTAGCCTATGTAGGCCTCTCTTTGTACCTAGAGGCCTTTGGGTCTATAATATAATGGCTTACGGGTCTCCTGCCTTACTGCCTTCAGGCTTCCATGTTTCTTGTTCTGTGTTGTCTTGCTTTGTCCTTTGTGGTTCTTGTCCATAGCCTTGCCTGGTCCAGCCTACTCATGACTTGCCTTGTCTAGCCTACCCAAACCTTGCCTAAAACAGACCCACAATGATGTATTGCGATTACAACCAAGCCCTACTAGCCTCTAGAACTCAAGTGCTCAACCTGCAGGGGAGCAGGGGAGCTAAGCAGAAGACCTGCCCATGTTTTGCCTTGCCATCCTGTACTGTTCCTCAGATGATGTAGCCCGAGTCCATCCCTGCACCTTGTGTTAGTTTCCTAAAAAAAGGTTAGTTACTTTTATAATATCTCCATTTTACTGTTGCCCACTGCTCTATTACTTCCCCTAGATTTTTCCATCCAGTTAATGACTCATTGAGGTATTCCATCATTTTAACAAGTTTATTGGATCATTTACCATTATGACATTAACGCGTGTGAAAATGCAATAACGCATGCCAAAAGAATTGTAACACACATGCAAATTATTGAGAGGGGTGGGATTAGGGGAGGAGTTTGGATGACTTTTAGTTAAATTAGGGTCTATATTGCATGGTTTTAACTACACCTTTTTCCATGGTGTTATGCTGTGTGATATGTCTGAAATGGCCATAATGCAATTTGTGATTATTTTTTGGAATTGCATTTTGCCCATTTCTGGGCTTGGGGTGGGGGGGGGGGGGAGGGAGAGCCTCAGGGGAGGGCCTCACTGTGTGCACCTATTTATATCTCTATAGGAGGGCCATCTGATAGGTCGAGGTGAGTTGTTAGTGGTAGTTTAGGGTTTAGTGGTCTCTTTCGCATGTAGAGTGAGATGTACAAACAGCACAGTACACCCTGGTAAAGATTTGATGTCATTTGGAGTGAGGAAAGTCTCACAAAGATAAAAAATTGTACTATGTTCTCTCACCTTAGCTTGATGGCACCCTGTTATAAAGTCCATCAAGCTAGGGTGAGAGAACATTGTAGAAATTTCATCTTTGTGAGGCTTTTTCTCACTCCAAATAATGTCAAATCTTCACCAAGGTGTACTGTGCTGTTCGTATATCTCACTTTACATGTGAAACAGGCCCCTAAACTCTAAACCACCACTAACACCTTACCTTGACCTATCACTTGGCCCTTCTATAAGATATAAATATTTAACTGCTATGATTACCTTGTAGATAGTCTCTCTCTCTCTCTCGCAGTAACTTATAAATATGCCCCTTTTTCATAACATGTATGTTATTAACGTTTTTGTGATGAATGATGGCCTAGGACTATCACTGACTGTACACTAATACTGAACCACACCATCTTTTAATCACTGGATCCCAGATGATCATCCACTACAATATCATAAACATTGTTCTCATTCTTAATTTCATTTCGAGAAAATAAAACTAAATAAAATAAACATTAAATCAAATGAAAAATGAAGAAAAAGAAAGGAAATGAAAAATCAAACCAAAAAAAAGGGGGTACATATTAAGGTCTGTCCAGCTATGTTTGTGACTTAGCCAAGGGTTTTTTACATCCTGTGGTTGACAGCACTATTGATTAATCCAGTTGTTTGGCCAAAAACCTGATAAATCATGGGCATTCTCAGGATGTTCCTTGATAGAGTTACTTTATCCACCTAAGTTAGTGGCATAATGTCTATAATTAGCACTATCCAGTAAACTTATAAGGCTAATTTTATGACTGCTATAGAGCAGTCCTAAAGTTAGTTGAATAAATGAAAACATTAAAAAAAAAAAAATTTAAACAAGAGCCAGAGCAGCCTCCTTCTGATCTAAAAAAACAAAAATAGTGAGCAGGCAGCCCTCTCCTTTTCCCTCTCTGTCTCCCTGATCCTAAACCCAAAATCAATTAGAGCAGGTGAGCAGCTGCCCCCTATCCAATAAAATAAAATTAGAGTAGCTTCTCTCCTACTGTTTAACTCCCTACTGCCTCTGAGGACCCTCAGAGAGCACTCAAATGCCAAAGAGAAGGACTATAGTTTCATCCCACTCTCTTAATACAGATGTGCATAGACCTCTGACAGCTTTGTTCACCGTTCAATGACTGGCCCTTAAACTGTCAGTGAAGGGTCAATCTCCACTGAGAACACAGTTCTGAATAGGAACTGGATCTTCAATACCAGATTAAACCATGCAAAATCTTCTCAATACATATTTATGGGGGTCTTGTAGCTGCCCAAAGCTTGAAATCATTTAAGTCAATCTGCTGGGTGAGGCATGAGATGGTGCTCATCCCCTCCATGTTACAGCACAGATCAAATCAAGGGGACTAGGGGGGAGGGAAGGTCCCTTGGAGTCTGGACTTTTCAATGTTTTGAAATGCTACCAAAAGAGGAAACCAGGGGTCAGAGTTCCCAGAGGAGTGGCAGATAGTGATAATATTTCTAGGAAGCTGGCAACCCTGATACATTCTCCCAGGAACCCTATAACTTGCTTCTGTTTTTCTGGCATTTGCTCCATTTACTGTCTTGTGCTCCCTTCCTCCCAATCCTCACCATACATAATTAATAATTGTGCATTTATAACAACAGATTTTACATGAAAAAGGAGATTCATAGTGTTCTGAGATTTTATAAAAAGCACAACAACAATTAATTACATGCTCTGTTATGGTGCCATTCAATGCAAAAAAGGCACTTTGAACCCATATGGTATTAGGCCTATTATAAAGTATGTTTGATAAGGCTTTGGCCCTCAGAAATCCATATGTAAACTGAATTACAATTATAATGTAGTAAACCTCCCAAATAAAAACAGCTCTCAATGCCAGCACTCAAACAGTAACAACCCTATGTATGAAAAGGCAATTCTGCAAAATTTACACTAGGCCTTAATCATCAATACACCTCCTATTAGGAAAACAGAACAAGCCAGTCTGTTATAGATCCCTACACAGAAACTACATGCCAGCAGAATACCTCGCCAAATACAGAAGAAAAACAATGTAAAATAAAAATAGAAACGTGCAGAGAAAAACTGACCTGGAAATCACTAGAAGCCTGACTGTATTCAGTGCAACAATGGAAAAACAAAACAGCATGAAACCTCATAAAAAATAGTAAATTCATGAAATACAATACATCAGTCATAACAGTAAATCTAGAGAAAGAATACATATTTCAAAAACAGATGATGAACAGAACATCATCCAATAATTAAAAGTTTTCAAAAACATTCAACAATTAAAACTAATAAGAAAAGAATTCCCCACACCTGGTATCTTTTGATTTCCAGTTACCCTGAAATTGTCCTGGATTGGGTAGGGGGTTTGAACAAACTATCCATTATCTCTCTCACATGTACATGGACTACATGCACATACACACACATACATGCTGCCTCTCATATGCACTCAAACTGTCTCACACACACACACAAGCTGTCTCACACACACACAGGCTGCCTCTCTTTCACACATACACACAAACTGCCTCTCTCATACAAACAAGCTGCTTCTTTTATAAACACGCAGGCTATATCTCACATACATATGCAAGCTTCCTCTCTCTCATGCACAAGCAAACTACGCCTCTCTCTTACACACAGACACAAGCAAACTGCCTCTCAGTGAAACACACACACATAGCCTAACCCTCTATCCTTCGATCACTGCCATTGCCGGGATGAGGTCTACCACTGGGTTGTCTTCCTGCAGGAGGGGAGTGGGAACCCTGTCAGAACTTTATTTCATGGCACCCATGGGATCTTTCATTGCTGGCGGGGAGTGCACCTTGGTAACTCTTCAAGTCATGGTGCCCATGGGGCTCTTCCATTGCTGATAGGAACCCTACCAGCACTTCAATCTGTGAAAACCTTTCATTGCTGGCAGATATCGTGAACACTGCAAGCACCTAGTCCAGCAGAGCTGCGGCCTTCCTGCCTTGTTGGCATAGCATTCCAAATATAAGGTGAGGAGGCCAATGCAGGGGTATTTTGGGGTATACTTGCTGCCACTTCAAACTTTTGTCACCTGAAGTGGCTGCCTCATCTTTCCTCATTATTGCACTGCTCCTACATTTGCAACTCCAGAAGATTGAAAACCTGTATTTTGCATGAGAAATATTGTCTTAAA
Organism: Rhinatrema bivittatum; assembly: GCF_901001135.1. NCBI lineage: Eukaryota > Metazoa > Chordata > Amphibia > Gymnophiona > Rhinatrematidae > Rhinatrema > Rhinatrema bivittatum. The sequence continues at coordinate 672,490,583 of NC_042616.1, read as the reverse complement.
TTAGTCAATCGTATTCAAAGTTTGTCAAGTCAGGTAAGGAAAATGGATGCTCAGTTGTATGAGCATCCATTTTCCTAACCCGTGGCTGTGCACAGGTTAGGAAAATTCTCTTAAAATTGAGCGTCCGTTTTCCAAACCTTCTGACAGCCACCTTTCCTGGGCTTCCACTGCTAAAGAGCTGTTAGGGGCGCACTATTGCCCCTAACGCCTCCTTTTCAGTGTGACCCCTTTTTTAAATACAGTATCATGTACCCAGGAGAGGTGACTGGGCACGCGTTAGGAAAGCTGTTATACTGTTATATACCAGTTATACTGTTCCATATGTTCTACGGTTCCATGTAAAGCTCCGCTCTCTGTTGAGCAGTTCTTCGTTTTATGTAAACCGGAGTGATTTGTAGTCCCTACAAGAACTTCGGTATATAAAAATTAAAAATAAATAAATAAATAAATAAATAAAGCGGGCAGTCAACTCTGAGCACCCGTTTTCCTGTGCACTTTACAGTATCAGCCTGAATGTGAAATTTGTATTTACTCTTCTGGCAGAAGGTTATAGGGCCCCAATATTAAAGAAATCACATCGCAATATGGCAATAATAGAAGGTCGGTACTTGTTTCTGAGATTGTAATCTGTCATTTTATTGATTAGACAGCTCTAATTTTATTTTCCAGTCCACCAAAAGATACAAACTGATCATATAAACTAATTGTAGCTATTTTCTTTGGATGTTCCAAGGGTTCACAAAATAATTTTATATCTGGGGCTCTCTTCACTATTTCTCTTCCCCTCCTCTTAGTCCCACAGGGTGTGCGTCCTTTCTCTGGGGTTGAAGGCAAACCTTCTTGGCCCAAGCAGTGGTGTGTATTTTCCTTCAGTGTAAGCACTACTGTAACTCTGTTAGAAGCTGTGATGATGTGCTGTGACTGGGACAGACAGGCAAGACCCAGATTGTGTTCAAAATAATTTTACTAAATTGCAACTCAAATAAATGTCCAATCAAGTTGTCTGCTGTCCTTTACACAATCAGTGCTTTAACTAAGAACTTTACACTTGCACTGTGTACATTTATTTATTTATTTTATAACTTTTATATACCGGCATTCGTAAAAAACATCATGTCGGTTTACATGTAACTGAGAAAGGAAATTACAATGATAGGTGGAAGAAAGATAAATAGTTAAAAGGTAGGTTAACTTTACTGTGGTGCCAACATGCATCACAGTTAAAACGCGATTATATATGATAAACCATATTAGAGAAGAATTAGATAATATTATACAAAGTTAGACAAAATTAATTAATTACAGGGGGAAGTGGTGCGGGGGCGGGGGGTGGAAGGTGAGGCGTGGGGGGGGAGGGGGAGGAGGAGGGGCTGGGGAGGCGGAGGGTGACAGGGGAAGCAGGGGCAATAAAAGGGGAGGGGGAAGAGGGTAGGGTGGTGGAGGGAGGGAGGGGTGCTGTACACGAGATATGGCGAGCATTATGAGTAATTGTACAAGAGGCGGGGGGAAGGGTGTATAAGTGGGGGGGGGAGGGGGGTGAAACTGTACAAGTGAGCTGTGGGTAACGGTGAGGATGGTGAGTTGGTAACAGAAGGAGGAAGCTGCTTAGAGGAAGGAAGGTGGTGGAGGTGGGTGGGGGGGAGGTGAGGGGGGGGGGGGGCAGGAGGCAGGGGAAACAGTGAGGGTGTGGGGAAATAAAAGTGTTGCGAAGGAGTTACAGAGCTAGGATTGTGATGTGTTGGGATAGGCCTGTTTAAATAACCAGGTCTTGATTCCTTTTTTGAATTGATTAAGTGATGGTTCTAGTCGGAGCTCGGCAGGGAGGGAGTTCCAGAGGGTGGGGCCGGCGATGGAGAAGGCTCTCTCTCTGGTGTGGTGAGGTGAGCGATTTTGAGTGAGGGGGTGTAGAGGGTGCCAGCAAGGGCGTTTCTGGTGGGGCGGTTGGCCTGGCGGAAGTGTGGCATATCTTCGATCCATGGGGAATTATTTTTGTATAGTGTGTTATGTATGATAGTGAGTGTTTTGTATTGAGAGCGATAGGTGATTGGGAGCCAGTGGAGGTCTTGAAGTATGGGGGTGATGTGATCAGTCTTTCTTGAGTTTGTGAGGACGCGGGCCATGGCGTTTTGTAAGATTTGGAGGGGTTTGATTGTGGAGGAGGGAAGGCCTATTAGCAGTGAGTTGCAATAATCAAGTCTTGATAGCATGGTGGTTTGCATAACAGTGCGGAAGTCGTGTACGTGGAGGAGAGGTTTTAGTTTTTTGAGGGTTTGTAGTTTATAGAAGCCCCCTTTTAGGAGCGAGTTGATGTGAGATTTGAAGCTTAATTGAGTATCTAGGGAAACTCCTAGGTCTCTGACAGTGGGTGGATGCGTGAGATTTTGTGAAGTGTTTTGATGCGTTTGTTGGATGGAAAGGCTGGGTTGATTAGTAATAATAAGAATTTCAGTTTTTGAGGTATTGAGTGCAAGGTGTAGATTGGAAAGGAGGGAATTGATAGATGCAAGGCATGTTTCCCAGAAGTGCAGGGTTTCGTTGAGGGATTTTTGGATGGGGATAAGTATTTGTACGTCGTCAGCGTACAAGAAGAATTTTAGTTCCAGTTTAGATAGGAGGTGGCAAAGAGGGAGTAGATATATGTTAAAGAGGGTGGAGGAAAGGGAGGAGCCCTGGGGAACGCCTTGTGCAAGAGGAATGTGTGTAGATTCGGATTATCGAGTTTGATTAAATATTTTCTGTGGTCAAGGTAAGAGGAGAACCACGATAGGGCTGTGTTTGCGATGCCTATCTCTGCTAAGCGTGATATTAAGATTTTGTGGTTCACCGTATCGAACGCTGCTGAGATATCTAGGAGGGCTAGAATGTATGATTGGCCGTGGTCCATACCTTTTAGGATGGTATCTGTTAATGCAAGAAGGAGCTTTTCCGTACTTCGGTTTTTACGAAAGCCGTACTGGGCGGGGTGGAGGATATTGTTGTCTTCTAGGAAGTCGGTAAGTTGTGTGTTGACCACTTTCTCCAGGATTTTAGAAATAAAAGGCAGGTTGGAGATGGGCCTATAGTTTGCAGGGTCATTTTGGTCAAGGGTGGGCTTTTTCAGTAGGGGCTTTACAATGGCGAGTTTAAGCGGGTCAGGAACCGTCCCGAAGGCGAGGGAGCAGTTTATGATATCCGCTAAGGGTCTTGCTATGACGGAAGGAATATTGAGGAGGAGTTTAGATGGGATGTTGTCGGCGATGTGGGTGGCTGGCCGCATCTTTCTTAAGATGGATTCGACTTCCATCGTGGTGGTGAGATCAAGGGATGTGAGGTTAATGTTGTTGGTGGTGGGTGGAAGATCGATGGGAGTGGGGTTAGGGGGGAGGCGAGTGATAATATTGCTGATTTTATTTTTAAAGTAATCTGCGAGTTTATTGCATTTCTCTATGCTATTATCTTCCTGGGGGGATGGGGTAGTGGATTTTGTGAGTTCTGCTACATAGGAGAATAGGGCAGTGGGATTGAATTTGTAGTTGTGAATTTTTGCTGCATAGAAGTCACGTTTGGCGTGGAGTGTTGCTTGTCGGTATAGGTGTAGGGTGTGTTTGTAGATTGTTTTGAGTGTAGGGGTAGGTTGCTTACGCCAGGAGCGTTCTTTGGCTCTAAGGTCTTGTTTTAATTTTTTAAGTTCACTGGTGTACCATGGTTTTCTTTCTGTTTGGTTGGGGTTTATTATTTTGTGGATGATGGGGCAGGTGTCGTTGGCTATGTCAGCGGTGAGCTTATCCCATGAGAGGAGGGCATTATCTGGGTTGGTAAGGTCGAGGTTTTCACTTACTTTAATGAAGGCTTGGGAGAGTTCTTCCGAGGAACATGGTTTGTGGTAGGAGATTGTCTTTTATGTGATTTTGTGTTGGAGGCATTGTTGTTGATGATGAGTTGGGCATTGATGAGGTAATGGTCGGACCAGGGGATGGGTGTGGGGATTGGTGCATGGGGTGTAGAGATGCAGGTATTAACAAAAAGGAGGTCGAGTGTGTGCCCAGCTTTGTGCGTGGGTTTGGAGATGAGCTGTTTGAAGCCCAGGGCTTTGAGAGAGACAAGTAGGGTTTCGCAGGATGTGGTGAGGGGGTGGATGTCTACGTGGAGGTTGAAATCTCCAAGTATCACTGCTGGGGTGTCTGGCTTTATAAAGTTGGTGATGTATTCGATGAGGGGGGAGGGGTCCTGTTCCAGCATACCGGGGGGGGGCGTAGATGAGGCAGACCTGCAGGGCTTTGGAGTTAAAGAGCCCAATCTCGAGTCTCGGGGGGGAGGGGGAGCTGGTTTGTAGTTTGAGGTTCAGGTGTTTCTTGGCGGCTAGGAGAATACCACCTCCTCTTTTGTTCTTGGGCCTAGGGATGGAGAAGATGTCGTACGTCTGTGTTGGGAGTTGGTTAATGAAGACCTGGTCTGAATTCTTTAGCCATGATTCAGTAATGGCACAAATATCAGGGCTTGAGTCAGTGAGTAGGTCTTGTAGGATTGGCGCTTTCTTTATGATTGATTGGGCGTTGCAGAGGGTGATGGCTAAGGTGGCCAGACCTAGTAGTTGGGTGAGGGGTGTGATCATGATGGGCACTAGAGATTTATGTTGTGTGAGGGTGTGAGTGTGTGTTGGGCGGAAAATACGTCGCATGGGGTAGTGTATGATGGGTATAGCGGGAAGACACATTTCAGGAGGAGGAAGTGGGTGGTTGGCAGGGTAGTAGGCTGCTGGTGCGAAGAGTCGCAGTTAGGATTCCTTTCAGGAGGAGGGGTGGGGAGGTGGACTGGGTGATGTTATGGCAAGTTGCAGTTGAGTCTTTCTGAAAGAATTACAATACAGAGAGAGATAAAATAGGATAGGGTGCAGAGTACATTTCCATATATTTAGGTTAGGTAGTAGGGAGGGTTGGATGACTTGTGAGGGTTTGCATCAATTACAGTGAAGTAGTTATGTTACTTGCTGTTGGATGGATAATAGACGTATCCAGCTGTTATCAGAGTCATGTGAAACGCTGGTGAGACCTGCAGTAGAGATGGCGAAATCGGCAGTTGATGTTCTTCCGTGTGTAGCAATGGCGAGGAGGTCCTGTGCGTGGACCGGCAGACATTGGGGTACACACAAAGGTCGCACGAAGGGGCGCACAAAGGGGCAGGTCCCTTTGTCGTGCTCCTTCGACGCGCGACGCACGGCGCGCGGCGCCGGGTCTGCAGTCGATTTAAAGGGCCCCTGTGCCCTTTGCGATTGGCTTGCGGTGCGTTAGGAGGCGGGCCTTTCGTCCGATTCGTGTCGGCAGGTCGGCAGGCCTTCTCTCGATCGGGTCGGCGGCAGGGCAGCGGCAGGACGGAGCGGTAGGTCACGTGGTCGGCCTCGGACCCAGCGGGGGCAAGGGAGAAGTTTAGAGGCCTTACCCCGATGGGTCCCTGGCGCCGATCGCGCAGGCCCTCCCTCGCTCCGGCTGTCGCGTGGCCGGAGGAGTCGCTGGATTTGCTGCTGCTTGCCGCGGGTGAAAAGGTTGTACATAACACAAAGCAGGAAAAATCTCTTCAAAGCCAAAAATCTCATTCTGGAGTGGTGCTGTCCCTGCTGCTTTTTCTCTGGACTAGAAGGGAGACACACAGGTCTTCAGCCCTGACCTTCAGATTTTGGGATGGCCTTTACCAAAGGGTGCAGGGCTTCACACCAGGAACTCAAAAGTTAGCAAAAATTTCAACAGAATCTCAGATTTCAAAAGGAGGCAGCTCCCACCAGGCAGGGAATGTACTGAAGGAATCTCCTCAAACAACACCAAGTCAGGGTGATAGGTCCTAACCCAGAAAGATATTAAAAATAGATCCTCACTTTCTGACATCTAACTCAAACTGACCACAAGTACTAAGCTCCCAGCCCTCCCAAGTATACTGGAACCACCAATCACAGCCAGCTTTGGAGGAGGGGCTGCAAAGGACTTCCCAATAAGCTGGAAACTCAATGGGCAGGGCAATCTAGTGGAAGACCAGAGGGTCCGCCACATAAGGAAGGGTGAAAAGTTCATTTTTTCTTTCCACACTGCATTTTTCACAAAATATCTGCCATACATGCAATGAGAAAATTCAAGCGGAATGTGAAAGAAAAGCAAAACAGATGAATCCACTATCAACCTTGCCTCCCATAAAAAAATATTTTTCTCCCTTACTACTGAAACACTTTTTGCTTATAAAATGATATGGCTCCCTGAAAAGGCAACACCATAGGTCTAGATAGAGGTGTATCTCCCCTTCAACTCCTATAGCTATGAATCATACAGACTGATCCTCAGCACTATATATGTTTTGAAATCTACCACTACCCAGTTTTGAAGATTTACCTTTACTCAGCATTAGTCCAATTTACATAAGATATCAGATCTCCTATGCAGATCTTTTAGTATCCATATTTACCTTGAAGAAAGCTAGAACATTTAAAGGTTATGGAATTTTTTATCAGACCAACAAAAAACATGTTGTAGTTTTTGAGACCATAAATGGATCACAACCTGCAAAGCTTCCAGTCATGGGGAGGACAAATTCCAGAAGCAATTTATCTGCTGCCTGAAAATTGCTCAGAACTTAGCCAACTAAACGTACATGTGGAGGACCAACAATGCTTTTACCTTTAGGCTGATAAAAAGTAGGAAAACCTAGACTGGGAGGGGTTATATTTAATTGAGGGGGGGGGGGAATAAACATGTATAATTTACATTTTTAAATCTAGGTATATTATTTTTAAGGGCAAAAGCTGAGGCAAATCCCTGCAGGTCCTTTTTACTGGTGCAGTTTGCAAAGGAAAAGTCTGTCTGTTTGCAACTTTCTATTTGAAAACTGCTGCAAAACCTACTGGTAAAAGTACCCATGGATGCATCCAGTTTTGAAAATTGCCTCCCCCATATCTAAAAATGGTCAAGCAAGACAAGCAACAATTACAATAAGATCGACTTATAGGAAGGGGTTGTGAATTTCCAAATGGTGTGTCAGACATTGCACAGTAACAAAATTGTATCTCAGTACAATAACGTGAATAAAAATTCAACTTCAGTCTGCTGTGCTCATTGCTGGTTTAGTAGGCTCATTGATGACTGCAAAGCCCTGTTTCACTTTTTCCAATGAGGAAGAAGAAGGATTCATTTAAGAATAGTGGAGGAAAGCCAGGACTAAATCAACACTGTCTCCCCCCTATTTTGGCCTCAAGTTAAACAACCTTTTCTACTGCACATTCAGTAAATGCAATGCAGGAAAGAGGCAGAATAGTAGAGAGAAAAATTCTACAAAAACAATATTCTTTGTAACAGTACTTCCTTTGAAGAGAGTTTAAACTGTAGAGTTTTGAATACCAAAATACACAGTAGTATTTGAACATCCTGTGCCTCAACTGTTAAAATCTGGATATCTCAGCAGCTTGGAAATCTGGTGCACAAAAACCAACCAGGTGGCAGTCATAAAGCTAAAATGGGCCCCTTAGCATACCAAAGCCAAAACAAATACTATGCAAGAATTATATCCTCATGCACACAAATCTACTTTCTACTACGCTTTGTCATTTTCAGGCTAAATTTACAGTGCCTGCAAAAATATTTGATTACAGCTTCCATGGAAAAGGTTGCTTTGTTTTTGGTGTAATACATTGTCTATAATTTTCTCAGCTGGAATTTCCATTAAGCGCCATATTTGTATTTGGTTAAAAGCATAACAGTCAAGGTTTTGACACTGTGAGGAACCCAAGATAGTTGAGGCACTCACCAGAAGAGTGCATAATAGATGAAAATAAAATACTATTACAATTTTCCAACTAAAAGATGTAGGGAACAGTTTTCAAAACTAAGTGGATTATTGCTAAAATCCATTGACATGCTTTTTCCTATGGACATTGTACCAATTCTCAAAAAGAAAGCATGCATGTGAGTTTCTATCCACAGAATAGGTACTTACAATCATATTGACTGCACTTAAATTTGAAGGAATCAACATACATAGCAAGTGTGGAAACAAATATTGCAGCTTTTATCACAGAAATTGTTAGAATTATATTTATAAACCCACAAGGCAAAATGCGAGTCCAAAAGTGAATGCAACCAAGCAATAGTCGCCCGTATGACATAGTGAGGGCAAAGGTAGCACCTGCACCATTTTAAATATTGGCAATACGGCCCGCGTGCAGGTGGTCGCTCCCAGACCCCCGCTGGACTTTTGGCAAGTCTTGTGGGGGCCAGGAGGCCCCCCCAAGCTGGCCAAAAGTCCCTGGGGGTCCAGCTGGGGTCCGGGAGCGATCTCCTGCACGCGTGACGTCGGGAGCCAGGAACCAAAATGGCGCCGGCGCTACCTTTGCCCTGTCACATGATAAGGGCAAAGGGCCACGGCGCCATTTCTCTTAATGCAGCCGTGGCCAGAGAGTGGGAGATCGCACCGGGACCCCCCCACTGGACCCTAGGTAATTTAAAACATTTTGGGGGGGTTCGGGAGGGTGGGGGATTTGTTTTAAAGGTTCGGGGTGGGTTTTAGGGTTGTTTTGGTGTGCCGGTTTTCCCGCCCTCCCCCAATTTATGATTTTTAACGATTTAAAAAAAAAACAAAACACGACGATCAGATTTCCCTCCCCCCCCCAGCCAAAATCAATCGTTAAGACGATCGATCACACGATTCACACCCCTACTGCCTACAGGGAGGAGCCCCTTGGGCCTCACCGTCGGTGGGCGTGGTATCAGTGATGTAGGGCACAGCTGTGACAGATACTTTATTAGGGAGAAAAGATAATGTATAACCCGAGGAGTTCTTAAGCAAATAAGTAGTCAAGATGGTATTGTAGATAAGAAGATCTGGTAGTGGCCTGCAGTGTGGGGTACACCAGGAGATTCCTGAAAACTGATGGCAATACCTCTGAGTGCAGATCTGGTAGTGGTCCGCAGCGCGGGGTATGCCGAGGAAACTGTACTGTAGGTGCCAAGGAGGCAGAGGTCTGTGATATAGGAACCAGGCCATAGATCTTGCGTAGATGGAGCAATGCCCTGAGGCACAGAGAGAGTAAAGTCAAGATGCTGAAGTACGGTAGTGACCCGAGGAACAGGGTTCACCGTGGAGACTTCAGCAATGTTGATAGAAGTTGAAGATTGTACTCACACAAGGAAGTTCCAGCACAGATAGCCGAGGAGCGAGTCAGGAAAGTCCAAGGCTGAAAGGCCCTCCGAGGAGCAGATAGCCAAGATGCGGAAGAGCCCCCAAGGTGCAGGTACTCAGAGCGGCTGAATGCCACGAGGAGAATCTGGAACAGATGATCCAAGTTAGAGCGGATTTAACAATGAGAGAACTCCTTGCTAACTCATCTTAGCAATGGGCCAGTTAGTTTAAGTACACTAATGGGCTGAAGTCATCAGGAAGGGATGCCACCGAGGTTCCCGCCATGACGTATACATAAGGAAGCCCTGCGCGCACGCACCTAGGTGACGCCGGAAGTAAGATGGCAGTCGGCAGTGCCCATGCAGTCCTGGGGACACCAGGGAGGTCAGCGTTGGTTGGCAGAGGCTGCCATTCTCCCAATGATTGACAGTGCAGGGGAAAAAAAGGTGAGCATGAGAGATCACAGCCATCTGCAACTGACGGGTGCAACAGTAACCTCCTTCTTAGGGCCCCTCCCCGTGGGTTTCGGCCCCTGAGGCAGGCACTGGGATGTGGCGAAACTCGGCCTGAGTTGGGCGTTTTTAACTTGTCATACGTCTCCACTTATTAAAAAATTGGCAAAAACTCTCTTGGGCATCTACTCTTTTGTTGCTTCCTCACGGCTTTGCTAGATCACCTGTCTTGTTGTTTTTTGAATATGTTGAGGGAGGCCATATAACCAAAAGATGTGCGTGGTAAATTATCTGGCCAATTCAGGAGCCGAGGGAAGACTGGGAAGGGCAGTGAAATGGGCCATCTTTGAAAACCAGTCTATGTTGACCCAAATGTTGCAGCAGCCACTTGAGAGGTTGAGGTCCACCACAAAATCGGTGGACGTGGGTCCTGTGCTCTTTGGGTCTGGCAGCGGTTGTAAAAGCCCCTAAGGTCATCCTACCGTGGGGTTTTGTTGAGCACAGTTAGGATATGAGTCTACGTATGCGTGTGGTTAAAGAAATAATAAAGTATATAATGAAACGTAACAAAAAGGCTGGTCCTGTGGCTTAGGGAACAAGTTCTGTGCCTTGCTATTTGGAAAGTCTTCCACTCCCTGGGTCAGCTGCAGCTGGGGATGTTGCAGAGGCAGGCATTCACAGCTCCTGGGGGTAAAGGAAGTTATGGTGTATGCAAAAAGTAGGTGTATGCAAAAAAAATAGTCCAGAAAGAACACATTTCAAAAATTAATGTGTGCACCCGTGAACCAATGCACATCTGGCTATTTAACTTCTATTAACAACATCTTCTCCAATCTTGTTGCATTATTTATGTCACTGACCAAATCTTTATGTGATTTTTCTCACCTTGACTATGCTGGAGGTCTCAGGTGTGTAGATAACTCTGATGTAGATGGAAGTGCCATCTCCTCTTTCTAATATAACACACAGTGCCTCCTTTTATTTCCATGTCCCCAGCATTTCAAATGTATCATATTCTACCAATATGACAAACATTTTAATCCATCAACGTTTTCTGAAACCATTCTAACTGCCCCAATTAGCTTTTGTTCCTGGGCAAGAAGGAATATGTCTCATGACAGAAACTGCTTTTGCACCTAGCCCTAGGAGGTTTGTTCACAGTAGTTACACAACAATGGCTCCCTTTTTAGAAGTGAACAAAGCAAATACTGAAGCAATGTTCCTTGTAGTATGTTTACCTTGGTCATTGCAACATTATTTTTGCTGAGCATACATTTTAAATGCATGTGCTTATTTAAATTTAGAAGCTGTACATTTATACATTTAAAAAAATCACAAACAAGTAACAATAAGGGCACAGATCACTAAATTGCTCACAAATCCTTTGTTCACTTTTCAAATTAAGGCCGCTAAAAAAGCATCCAACTCATGAATAAGATCATTGGGAGTAAGGTTGAAGCTGTGTCTTAACTTCCTGAAAACCTAATAAAGTTAAGTTGCATTTGGCGAGGAGGATGGGCAAGCATTTCCGAGGAGGGGGGGGAGGAGGAGGATTTTATATGAAAAATGAAAATCAACTCAAATTCCAAAGGCACAAACTTAAGAGTTCATATTGATGCCAGCCAAGCTATGGAGACACTGGGGTAGATTTTCAGACGAGCGCGAACAGCCTACTTTTGTTTGCGCTCCAGGCGCAAACAAAAGTACGCTGGATTTTAGTAGATACGCGCGGAGCCGCGCGTATCCACTAAAATCCTGGATCGGCGCGCGCAAGGCTATCGATTTTGTATAGCCTGCGCGCGCCGAGCCGCGCTACCTCCCCCCGTTCCCTCCAAGGCCGCTCCGAAATCGGAGCGGCCTTGGAGGGAACTTTCCTTTGCCCTCCCCTCACCTTCCCCTCCCTTCCCCTACCTAACCCACCCGCCCGGCCCTGTCTACACCCCCCCCTTACCTTTGTCGGGGGATTTACGCCTCCCGGAGGGAGACGTAAATCCCGCGCGCCAGCGGGCCTGCTGCGCGCCGGGCCGCGACCTGGGGGCGGGTACGGAGGGCGCGGCCACGCCCCCGGGCCGTAGCCACGCCCCGTACCCGCCCCCAAAACGCTGCCGACACGCCCCCGGAACGCCGCGACGACCGGGCCCGCCCCCCGACACGCCCCCGACACGCCCCCTCCGAGAACCCCGGGACTTACGCGAGTCCCGGGGCTCTGCGCGCGCCGGGAGGCCTATGTAAAATAGGCTTCCCGGCGCGCAGGGCCCTGCTCGCCTAAATCCGCCCGGTTTTGGGCGGATTTAGGCGAGCAGGGCTCTGAAAATCTACCCCACTGGGTATACTACAACTACTCACAGTACGATATAGTTTTCCTAGAAAATATGTACGGAAATGTATTGCAGGCCAAATTTCCTTTGTGACATTGTTTCCAATTTTAAGGAAGTCTTGATGACACTGTGGAATCTTTCACCTTACAAATCAGTTAGGAGAAATATCATATGGGATTGAAATCAAAAGTATAATGAAATTGCATTTTTGAAAGAGTTAATTAGAGAAATGAAACAGCAATGAAAGAACACAAGACAGCTTAGTCTAGCCAAAATAAATGGTTGAAAATTGCAACCAGGTGTTCTTATTTCCTGATTCTGGAAGGACCTCAGCTTCAGCTTTCTGTGTTTAAAGACACTAATGGTCATTGCAAGATTTAGGACTGCTTGTTTACTCCCTATTTTACAATTCAAAAGTATCTAACCATTAAGAAATAATTGGAAAATTAAAGGAAAAAGCAGTTTGCAGTGAATTATGGAGCTAAATATCTCTCATTTTAATCTACCTGTAAAATTCTTTGGGACAAATACAAAAAGATATATCTACCAAACAGAGAAGAGCATGGACAGTAACAATTAGGGTCATTTTTCAAATTGCGTTTAGGCATTTTTGCATGTGTTACGCATTTTTGCATGCAAAAAATGCCTTAATGCATACAAAAACACACAAAAACATGCATGGTGCAATGCACATTTTTAAAAGGGGAGGGTTTGGGAAGGAGTCCAGGGTGGGATTTCTGAAAAAGTGAGCTGGCTTTGCACTTTTCAAAGCCATAATACACAATATCACACAGTTTTAATGCTGGAGATGGAGGAAGGAAGGGAGGGAGGAAGGAATGCTGGGGAGGGAGTGAGAGAGAGAGAGCAGCTATTTATGCTACTGTAGGAGGCCCACCTAGTAAGTCGAGATGAGGTTTAGGTAATAGTGTAGGGGATAGGGGCCACTTTTACATGCAGAATGAAACTTATGAACAAAACAGTACACTCTTGTGAAGATTTGATGTCATTCAGAGTGAGGAAACTCACACAAAGATGAGATTTGTACAATGTTCTCTCACCCTAGCTTGATGTTACCCAGACAGAGAGTCTATCACGCTAGGGTGAGAGAACATTGTACAAACCTTAACTTTGTGTGAGTTTCCTCACTTCGAGGGACATCAAATTTGCATATTGTGAAAATTTGGAATTAACATAAAACACACCCCTTTTTCTATAGCATGCGATAATTACAGCAATTTGAAGGATTTTGTGATGCCCAATTTGAAGGTATCGCTAGGTGAGGGTCTGCAAGGGTCAGAAGCAGGCAGGACAGGCGTAGGTCTTCTGCCCAACCAGCTTCCTTCCCTTTGGTTTGGGCTCTCTGGTGCTGGTGGCTGACAAGTATTATGGGGAGGTGGTGTGCAGGTTCAGGGACAGGTCACCCTCTGGAATCGGCAGGCAGCAAGATGCAAAGGGACAAGAAGGTGCCCTGGCCACACTGAACACAAACAGGGGTGAACATCGACAAGAAGACACTGACAAATAAGCACATGGCAAGGTAGATCCAGAGACCAAACTAGGAACCAGACAAAGCACAGAGCAACAATAGACAGCACAAGGGATACACATGGACAAGTGGGCCATTGGAAGGCCTAACACAGGACAGAAGCAAAGCTAGGAACACACAGGTAAGAAAGGCCACTGGAGGGCCTAACACAGGGCAGAGCATGGCTAGGAACACACACACAGGCAAGAAAGGCCACTAATAGCTCTAGACAAAGAAAACCAGGCAAGGCATACAAGACAAGGAATCCCAGAACAGGGACACTAGTCAAGGAATACAAGGACAAGGGACCACATGCAGAGAAGAGACTCCCTGCTAAGGCGGGGTGTATTTTGTGAGGGACAGTTTTATAAGGCTGGTTTTGCTGTGTCTCCAGCCTTCAAGTTGGAGGTTAAAGCCTGTCTAAACGTGGTCCAATTAGGACCTCTGCTAGCAGGGGAGCTGCATAGCAACCAGTATCATTACAGATTTTTCCTTAGGCACAACATTTTATATATATTTTGGTGCATGGCTTTATAAAAATAAAAAAACATTCTTATGTGCTGCATTCAAAATACATCCCCTTGCTTACATTCTGTTATTATGATCCTATGATCTTCTGAAATAATAACATGCAACAATTTAAAGTTAATTTGTTGCTATTGCAATAATTAGTGATATCTTTGTCTTGTGATAAGCACCATTTAAGGAAGACAGTGCTTGTGTGGAACTAGCAAAACTGAAAAGAAACAAAGTAATGGAACCAAATGAGAAATATCCTACAATATTAAGGGAGCTCAGAGAAGTTCTGGTGGGTCTGCTGAAGGATTTGTCAATAGATGCTTGGAAATAGGAGTGGTGTCACTAGATTGGAAAAGAGTGACTGTGGTCCTTCTTCACAAAAGTGGTATCAGAAAGGAAGTTAGAAACTATGGCCTGGATAGCCTTACCTCAGTAGAGGGAAAATTAATTCTGACTCTGCTGAAGGAAAGGATAGTGAACTATCATCAATTCAGTGAGTGGAAGTAACAGAGGAAGCATGGCTTTGCTAGAAGAAAATTGTGTCCGGGACAGGCTCTAGGCTCACTAATTTCTTGTTGGAGAACTAAATAGGTACTTCTCCCCTCCCCCTAATTGGCTGCAGCTCTGGCACAGCACTACCTCCTTCAGCAGTAGCAGTGGCTCTGGCAGCCATCTCTACCCCACCACCCACACTTCCCTCATTCTCTGTTCAGCACTAACATCCCCTCTGCCCTGCTCCCGTTCCCTCTGCCGCAGTGCCCAGCACCTCACTTTCTCTCTCCCCTTTCCTGCCCAGCAGCATCCTCTCTGCAGGCTGCTCCTTCATCTGCCACCACAAACAGAAGCCTTCTTCCTCCTGCACAGTATCCCTGCTCTGCTTGCATACTTCAAACAGAAGGGTTTGGGAGGGAAGGGGAGGGCCCTTGGGGCTAACTTGAGCATGGTGCCCCATGTGGCCATACAGGTTGTGCACTCCAAAATCTGACCCTGATTTTGGCTAATTAATCTGATCTTTTTTTTTTTTCCAATAGAGTGACTAGGGAATTAGATCAAGGGCATGCATTGGATGTGGTTCACTTGCATTTTATTTATTTGTTTATTTATTTATTTATTTATTTAAGGCTTTTATATACCGGCATTAGTATGCAAACATCATGTCGGTTTACATTGGAACTAAAAAAAAAGGAGGAAAGGAAATACAATGAACAGGGGTGTGGGGAAGGGGACATAGCATAGGCTGCAGAGGAGATAAGGCTAGGAAGCAGACAGTAAACTGTGATGAACTATGTACAGTATGGAGTATAACTATAAATACATTATAAATACAACGCTTTTGAAACAGTCCTGTGTAAGAGGCTCATGAATAACATGAACAGCCTAGGAGCGGGTCCCAAGATGGGGGACTGGATTTGAAATTGCCTAGCAGTCTATAGTTGGTAGTGCACTGCTAAATGGAATTCACTCAGAGGAGAAAAAGGTGATTAGTGAGTGCCATGGGGTACGGTTCTGGGGACAAATGTGTTCATCTTTGTGAGTGATATTGCAGAGAGTTTAGCAGGGGAAGTTTGTCTTTTTGTGGATGGTACTAAGATCTGCAACAAAATGGACACTCCTGATGGAGTAGACAGAAGTGACCTAAAAAGGCTTGAGGAGAGATCAAATGCTTGGCAGTTAAGACTCAGTGTTGATGTTGAAGGTGGGGGTTAGAACTCTTTTATTTGTTTATAGTTAAAATTCAGTGCCAGAAAGAGCAGAGTCATTCATTAGGGGTGCAGAAATCCAAAGATGTATGAGATGGCGGTTGAAAGACTGATGTACACAGAACAGGAGAGGGATTTGGGAGCAATAATGTCAAATGATCTGAAGATATCAAAGCAGCATGATAAGGTGGTCATTAGGGCCAGAAGGATGCTAGATTGCATGGAGAGGGTATAACCAGCAGGAAAATGGAGGTGATAATACCCCTGTACATGTCACTGGTTAGGTATCATCTGAAGTACTATATTCAGTTTGGGAAGCCTTATCACAAAAAGAATATAGAAAGGGTAGAAGTGTACTAGAGATTGGCAGCCTTAATGGTGTAGGGTCTGCATCAAATGACATGTGAGATGAGACTTGGGGACCTAAATATGAATACCCTAGAGGAGAGAAGAGACAGAGGGGGCATGATACAGATTCTTAACCAGTTGAAAGGTATTAAGATACAGAAAAAAACCCAAACTTTTCCAATGGAAAGGATGCTTTAGAACTCGGAGTCATGATATGAAGTTCCAGTGGGGTAGTTTCAGAAACAATATCAGGAAATATTTCTTCATGGAAAGAGTAGTGGATGCTTGGAATGCCCTCCTTGGGGGGGGGGGGGGGGGGGGAGGGGGTAGAGAAGTAAAAAATGGTGAAGGAATTCAAAAGGGTGAAGGATAAATATAGAAGATCCCTAGGCAAGAAGATGGAAATGAAACACTGGGGTAACCTGTGGTGACTCTTTTGTATGGGGGTAACTTGTACAGAGTGGCAGTCACAACTATAAGCCATTTGCTGAGCAGACTGGATGGTCCATGTGGTCTTTATCTGCTGTCATTACTATGTTATGTTACTATGAGATTCATCAGTTATGAAATGAAATAGATGATGTATGCTGCTATTCAGATTTGGGAATTGGATGATAAACCTGCATAATGGGGGCTTACATATTTTATAAGATCTGCAAAGCCTCAAAACTACCTTTTTCAAATAGAATATTAGTTGTTTAACTCACCAGAGTTGTTTTATTTGCCAGCTTGATTTTTCTGCTGGAATATTTTCTAAGCTTCAGACTTGAATGAATCAAGCCCTCGCTTGTCATACCAAGCACGATGCACGGTGACTCACGTCAGAGTATTATAAATACACAAACCTTTCCTTTAATTGAAAAAGAGTTTTCTACCCCCTGCTGCATTCATTAATCCCTTATATGATAGGCCAATTACTTTTTGCTGTTGGCAACATTTAGAATGAATTCTCAGTGAGTAGGCTCACATGCTTATGTCTGTGAATGTGTATTTTTAAAAGAGGTTCTTTACCTGATTTGATTTTGTTAAATTGATTCAATGAAACTTTTTAAAATCAAACCCTATATATATATATATATATATATATATATATATATAGATAGATAGATAGATAGATAGATAGATAGATAGATATTTAGCAAACATCCGCAGTGGATTTCCTCAGATAAAGTGATCTATTTTAGATTTCAATAGAACTGCTGTTATGATTCCTGGCCGCGGGGCACCGCCGCCAGGCTCCTACCTTCCTCCTCGTCGGCCCCAGAGTAACTCCCGATGGCTCTTCGCTCTGCTCGGCCCACAGCCCGGCCTCTCCATAGCGGTGTCTCCACGAGGGAGATGCCGTCAGGCTTCTGCATTTCCTCATTCGGCAAGTAACTCCACCCCCTAGGCGCGCACACAGGGGCTCCTGATTTAAATGGACCAGCGCGGGAAAAGCAAACTCCTCTTCTAAAGAGACGTCAGACGCTGCCAACTACTTAAATCCGGCTCAGACTCTATTTCCTTGCCTTGCAACGAGGTTCGCTCTCAGAGTCTTCTAGTTGCTGTTTCGCTCCAGCTTGTCTTCGCTCCAGCTGATCCTTGCTCATCCCAGCCTTGTTCCAGTTCCAGCTCATCCTTGCCTGCTTCTGTTCCTGCCTGCCCTTGGTTCATCTCCTGGCTCCTGACCTTGGTCCATTCTCTGGTATCCTGCTTCGCTGCCCGTCCTGACTCCTGGTCTGTTACTATGTTTTGTCTTCTTACTGCTGGCCCAGAGTGGGACTCCTCTTTGGCCTTCCTTTCCTGATGACTGCACCTAAGTCCAAGCGGCCCGGGTCCCCAAGGGCTCCTCTGGGTGGGGGGGGGGGGGGTCCCAGGCTTCCAGTGGTGAAGATCTGTTTGGTCTACTGGCTCCGACTTCTCTCCTGACTCACGACCTTCAAGATTCTCTTTGGACTCTCGTCCCCAGGTGTCCACGCCTAAATCCATGTGGCTCAGGTCCCCAAGGGCTCCTCCCGGGGGGATCTCAGGCTTCCAGTGGTAAAGATCCTCTTGATTCCCTGGGTCTTGTCTGACTCTCAGCTACAACTCCGCTGTCGGTCCACCTTCAGCACTGCATCATCATCTTCTAGCCGGCCCAAGGATCCACAACCATAACAGTTTACAAGGCCATGGACCCAGCAGACCTGGCCAGGCTTCAGGTCATTCCTGACATTGCCCAGCATCTACAGTAGCAGCAACACTGCTTGGATGTTCTGACAGCCACGGTAGAGAGACTGGAAAATCAGTTGGACTCCGTGCCTCCGGTGGCGCCTCCTGCTCCGGTTCCAGTTCCCAGTCCTGCTGAACCATGGACTCATTTGTCTACATTTTGTAGTGGACCTACCACCATCTGAAGGAAGGACCATTATTTGGGTTACTGTGGATTGGTTTTCAAAGATGGGCCATTTTGTGCCTCTGCCTAAACTTCCTTCAGCACCAGAGTTGGCACAACTTTTCATACATCATATTTTTCGCACTCACGGACTTCCTCTTCACATCACTTCTGACAGGGGTCCACAGTTCACGGCTAGATACTGGAAGGCCCTTTCTAAAAAGTTTGGAGTATGTCTAGACTTCACTTCTGCATTTCACCCCCAAAGCAACAGGCAAGTGGAGCAGACCAATCACTCATTAAAGACCTTCCTGCGAACCTTCATAGGGGATCAACAAAATAACTGGGTTTCCATTTTACCATGGGCCGAATTCTCCTACAATAATCATGTCCATTCAGCTACGGGCGAGTCTCCCTTTTACTGGTCTATGGTCCTCAACCCAAGTTACGCTTACCTCTGCCCTTGTCTGTACATCTCCCATGGCACAGTTGTCCGCACAGTAGCTCCATTCTCTTTGGGAATCCATTCAGGCCAAGCAATGACAAACTGCAGCCACTGCCAAAAGGAAGGCAGACAAGCATCGTTGTCCCGCTCCAGTGTTTCAGCCTGGCGATAAGGTATGGTTGAGCACGAAGCATGTTCGTCTTCACCTCCCGTCCATGCAACTGGCGCCCATTTATTGGCCCATTCTGGGTATCCGAGAGGGTAGGTGCCATCTCCTATCACCTATGTCTTCCTAGTTCGATGAAGATTCACAACGTTTTCCACGTATCCCTACTTAAACCGTTGGTACTGTCAAGATTCCAATGCAAACCTCCTGAAACTACCCACACTCCTGCTGAGGATAACGCCATCTTTCAAGTTCGTGATGTTCTTAACGTTCTGCTCCAGCACCACCCTGTGGCCATGAGGACAATACCTGGGAGCCAGTGGCCAACATCTTGGACAAATCGCTCCTCCAGCGCTTTCATCTGGATAATCTGAACACACCAGGGCCCCCAAAGAGGGGGCGCAAGAGGGGGGTACTGTTACAATTCATGGCCAGGCTCCTACCTTCCTCCTTGTTGGCCCTGGAGTAACTCCTGGCAGCTCTCCACTCTGCTCGGCCCACAGCCCAGCCTCTCCATAGCGGCGTCTCCACGAGGGAGATGCTGTCGGGCTTCTGCACTTCCTCATTCGGCTGGTAACTCCGCCCTCTAGGCATGCACGCATGCAGGAGCTCTTGATTTAAAGGGACTAGCGCGGGAAAAGCAAACTCCTCCTCTAAAGAGACATCAGACGCTGTCAACTACTTAAATCTGGCTCAGACTTTATTTATTTATTTATTTATTTATTTTAAAAGTTTTTGTATACCGCGAAATAGCCAGGATCTGGCTGTCTAGGCAGTTTACAAGGAACATACATAATTTAAAATAATTAACAAAATCAAACACATACTGTTCATTAAAACAGAACACAATCAAAACAGAATTAACATAGCATGCGGTATAGTTTAACAATGCAATTCACAATAATATAATGAGAAAGCCATCCAAAAATTATATTGGTAATAGAACAAAAACAGTTAAAACAAGGTTTAAAACTGGACATTCTATGATATTACCTTAAACCAGAAGCATAGTGTAAAAATTAAGCAATACTTGCAATGAGGTTCGCTCTCAGAGTCTTCTAGTTGCTGTCTTCGCTCCAGCTTGTTCTGAGCCTTGCTCGTCCCAGCCTTGTTCCAGTTCCAGCTCATCCTTGCCTGCTTCTGTTCCTGCCTGCCCTTAGTTCATCTCCTGGCTCCTGACCTTGGACCATTCTCCAGTATCCTGCTTCGCTGCCTGTCCTGACTCCTGGCTTGTATCTGGTTCTGCTGTCTGCCACCTGTCCTGACTCCTGGTCTGTTACTGTTTTGGTCTGTTACTACGTTTTGTCTTTTTGCTGCCGGCCTCGACTCGGACTCCTCTTTGGCCTTCCTTTCCTGGTAACCGCACCTAAGTCCAAGCAGCACGGGTCCTCAAGGGCTCCTCTTGGGGGGGATCTCGGGCTTCCAGTGGTGAATATCTGTTTGGTCTACTGGCTCCGACGTCTCTCCTGACTCACTACCTTCAGGATTCTCTTTGGACCCTCGTCCCCAGGTGTCCGTGCCTAAGTCCAAGCAGCTCAGGTCCCCAAGGGCTCCTCCTGGGGGGATCTTGGGCTTACAGTGGTGAAGATCCTCTTGATTCCCTGGGTCTGGTCTGCCTCCTGGCTACGACACTGCTGCGGGTCCACCTTCAGCGCTGCATTATCATCTTCTAGCCAGCCCAAGTGTCCTCAACCGTAACAACTGCTTTGGGTCTCCCCAAGCATTATTGGGGAAAATTCAACTATTTTGTCACAGTTCAAATATATTTATTGAAAATTTTACATCAACAACAAAACAGTAACAGCAAATATATAGAAACAGTACAAACAAAAATCTATATATAAGCATACCAAGTAAATGGCACAAAAATGGCAGCATAGTGTTGCGCCTGGATGTGGACCCTTGTCCTGAGACAGTGAGGAGAGGCTTCCTAGTCAGACCCACAAAGCAACTACCATCAGGAGGCAGAGCACAGGAGGAGACAGAGGCTAGCTGGAGCTTCACCACTGGAAGCCCGAGGTTCCCCCGGGTGGAGCCCTTGGGGACCTGGGCCGCTTGGACTTAGGTGGGCCTCGCAGGGTCTCCCAGATAGGAAGTATAGAGGTGTGCCCACCAGGATCAAGGGTGCGCGGTCAATGTCAGGACTGGAGACTTGGAGAAGTAAGGAAGGCCAGAACAGTGTCTGAGATGACAAGGCTAGGATTAGGGCCAGGCTAAAGGAGACGTGGTCAGTAATAGCAGAGGTCATGTTCCAGAGGTCAGTCAGAGAGTAGTCAGCCAAAGCAGGGGTCAAGTTCCAAAGGTCAGTCTGAGAGTGGTCAGCCAAAGCAGGGGTCAGGTTCCAGAGGTCAGTTCAAGAGTGGTCAGCCAAAGCAGGGGTCAGGTTCCAGAGATCAGACATGGTCAAGGAGGCAGGCGAGGGTCAGAATCCAGACAGTGATCAGCGTAGTCAGGAACAGGCAAAGGTCAGTACCAGAGAGTCAGTCCAAGAAGTACTACCTGAGCGAACGTAGGAACAGCCAGACGCTGGAAGAGGAGGATGCTGGAACAGAAGGACGCTGGAACAAGGCTGGAACAAGGCTGGAACAAGACTGGAACAAGACTGGAACAAGTGATGAAACACTGAGGCAAACTAGTACACACACGGTGTCAACCCGATTGTCAAGGCAAGGAAGTGAAGGCAGGAACTTCTTGATATACTGTGCTCAATCAGGATGCTCCGCAGAGCTAGGACCCGCCCCTGGCCCTGTAAGGGACCGGGTGGTCCGTGCACATGCGCCTAGGGGCGGGGCCGACGCCACGGAGGACGCCGAGCCCCGTCGAGAGGCCTGTTGTGCTGAGGAAGGTCCGGCGACCGCCGCCGTGGGATGCCGAAGCCTCAAGGAGCTAGCTGCGGCCACAGGAGAGGCTGATCCTGGATCTGCAGAGGAGTTGGGAAGGTAAGCAGGCCCGTCCCGTGCGTGGGCCGAGTGCGGACAGGGCGCACAACACATAGCAAATATGTGAATCATCCCGAAACATGCAAGAAGTTAATAGTTTCAAAATAGAGACCCAATAGTCTCCAAATTTCAAGCCATTTGGAAATTCTATTATGTTTGATAGCAGCAACCTTTTAAAATTTATATAACAGGCATAAAAAATTCCACCAAAAATGACTATTAAGTATATCGCTATTTTTCCAGTTAGCAAGAATATTCTTAACAAAAATTGTTAAAAAGAAATCCAGTAGCATCCTTTTTGAAAAAGACACATAAGAATGCAACATAGGTGATTTCAGAATGACAGTTTTAGCAATAATTCTATCCAAACCTGATCCCAGAAAACATGAACTAAAGGACAAGAAAACAGCGATTTTGACAGGGAAGCCTTAGCAGAATTTCAGGACCAACAATGATAAGAAGGAGACAATCAAGCCTTAAATAGTTTCCAGGATAATCGGCAATCAGTGAGTTAGAAAAAACATAGTCTGTGTTATACTGGAAGATAATGACACCTGTTGTCAAGAGGTCCAGAAATAATTCCAAAGGACGATGCCATCAGGACATTGCAGGTCCAATTCCCAATATTTATCTATGCCCACACATCTATCAAACTTAATGTTTTTGATCATAACTGTATAAATCAGAGGCCAATTGACTATTATTATCTAGTACAAAATACCTTATAACAAGTTTGGATTGAAAATCCAAAGAATCTAAAGATATATTATTAGTGTGAATACAATCATACAGCTGGATCCATTGAAAATAATAAGATGGTGACAGATGAAACGGATGGGACAAAGAAGGAAAATAAAGGAGCTTGGGGTTCTCCACTATTTGACTTAAAAAACAGAATCCATGTGATTGCCAAATAGCTCAAAAGGCATGTTATTACCTTTGAGTAGTAGATTAAACCAAAGAAAGGCCAAACAAGATTCCCAAGATGGTACCAACATGTGAATATTTTCCATTGTACAATAAGTAGCATGTGCAGATTTAAATATAGCAATCTGTATTAAGCATCGAGGAAGAGATATACAAAGTAAAGTTTCTAAAGCGAAAAATGATATCAAGCAAAATTTGATCTCAGAAAGGTGATATCAAGCAGCCTCTATATCTCAACTATTTGTCAAACTCAATCCATTCTGAAATCCATCTGGTTCAAATGTTTGCTTGGAAGATTCATATATTCGTACTCATATCAATGTGGAGGATGGCTTATATTGCAAAAAGGCTTGAACATATTCTTGATCCTACACTTGCCCTCTTGAAATGTTTTTTTAACTATTTTAGCCATTTTAATTAATTGGGAAGAAAAAGGAATTATAATTAAAATATAAATTAATTTTAATAATCTGAGGCCTGTTTCAAATCTGACATTATTATCTAAAATTATTGAACTTGCAGATTATGGAATTTCTGTAAGAATATTTACTGGATAATTGCCAATCTGATTTTAGAAAACAACATTGTACTAAAATTATCTTGGTGTTACTACTGGGTGATTTCCATAGAGAGTTGAACAGATGACATAGTATGCTGCTGCTTCTGTTAGACATGACTACAGCATTTGATCTGCTCTGTTATGAAATTAAGATGCCCAGATTATACTCACTGGGATTTATGGTGGTATCAGTCTTTACGACACAGAGATTTTTTCAGATCTGCATGAGTGAAAGCTTTTCTACATCCCACCCTTTATCTTGTAGAGTTCCACAGAGCTCCTTATTGTCATCCATCTTTTTTAGCATGTATTTGAAACCCTCAGGAGACCTTTTGAGTTAAACAGGTGAGAATTATTTTATTTGCACTGAAATGCAAATTTATCTTCCATGAATTCCCTCATATCCGGAAGCAGTTTTCAAATTAAATCATTGTCTAGAGTCAATGAGTGGATGGTATATATTCAACAAGTGTCAGCTGTCCCACCAATTGGTGGTGGTCAAATCTACTCTCAAGAGAGCCAAGTGTTCTCAAACCCATTCCTTGGTGCTCCCGGGGAAGGATCACTGAGCAATGGATGCTCTTGGAAGAAAGGTTTTTCAGGGAGCTTTGTTCATTGCCCACATAGCTTCTTCTCAGCTCTACATGAGCCAGTACTCGTGGAACATCTGAAAGCAGGTACAGGAGGTGGCCGAGCAGCTGCCTCAATAGCAGCAGGACACCCTGGAGTGTGGAAAACATGAGGTCCGCGTGACGTATGATTTTTTTTGAAATGGCATCAAGGGTCTCTGCAGCAGGAATCAGAACCCACAGAATGTCATGGCTGTGGGTCTTGTATCTCCGACCGGAGGTACAGAAAAGACTGGATGATGTGTCATGCAACTGGAAAGAATCTTGTTGGAGATAAGGTGAAGGATGCAGTGGCCCAGCTCCAGAACCACCATGAGACCCTCCAGCAAATCCCTACCAGCACTCCAGACCGATCCTCCTCATCTAGGAAATCAGCAAGATCAGGGCAGAAGAAGCCTTTCTTTCAATGAAGGCAGTACTATCCTCTGCTCCCTCACTGTCATCCACAACATCACAGCTCTCGTGGCCATCCCAGGCAGCAAAGAGCTCTAAAGGCCCAGATGGTGCCTCAGTCAACTCTGGGGATGGGGTTTTGACTGGCACATAGGGAATATAGCTCAGTCACCTGTATCCGGGGTGATGGATCTGCTGGTCAGAGGTAGGATACGATAAAAAGACCAGTGGCCTCTTTCCATCATCAGTCAGGGTTACTGATTAAACCTTTTAGTGCCCTGCCAAATGGCCCCCTAGCCCGTTTTGGGGTCTGGTAGCACATCAGGAGGTACTGCTTGCAGAGCTCTTCTCCCTCTTAATGATCAGAGTGGTCAAGACAATTCCACCAGGGCAAAGAGGGCATGAACTTTACTCCAGGTACTTCCTGATTCCAAAGAAAAGAGGAGGACTCAGTCCCATCCTAGACCTGAGGGCCTTGGGACAATTTCTCCGAAAGGAAAAGTTCAAGATGGTTTTCCTGGTCCCCTTGATCCCCTTACTGAATAAATGCTCCCTTAATCTGAAGGACACATACAACCACAATTAAATCTTCCCCAGTTTCTGGATGTATTTCAGATTTGTGGTGGGAAAGCAGCACTTCCAGTGTCATGTCTTGCCGTTTGGGCTCACGAAAGATTCACATGTCTTAACAAAATTCCCGGCCATGGTGGTGGCACACCTGTGCAGGATGGGAGTGAATGTCTTCCCTTATCTGGATGATTGGCTGGTCAAGCACACCTCTCAGGCAGGGGCTGTCGGGTCCATGTGTTGGAGGCGCTAGGGTTCGTCATCAGCTACCCAAAGTGACATCTCAGTCTGTCACCTCAATTGGAGTTCATAGGAGCCCTGCTAGACACGGCTCTTGCCAAGTCCTTTCTAAGAACATAAGAACATAAGAACATAAGAAAATGCCATACTGGGTCAGACCAAGGGTCCATCAAGCCCAGCATCCTGTTTCCAACAGTGGCCAATCCAAACCTGGCAAGTACCCAAAAACTAAGTCTATTCCATGTAACCATTGCTAATGGCAGTGGCTATTCTCTAAGTGAACTTAATAGCAGGTAATGGACTTCTCCTCCAAGAACTTATCCAATCCTTTTTTAAACACAGCTATACTAACTACACGAACCACATTCTCTGGCAACAAATTCCAGAGTTTAATTGTGCGTTGAGTAAAAAAGAACTTTCTCCGATTAGTTTTAAATGTGCCCCATGCTAACTTCATGGAGTGCCCCCTAGTCTTTCTACTACCCGAAAGAGTAAATAACCGATTCACATCTACCCGTTCTAGACCTCTCATGATTTTAAACACCTCTATCATATCCCCCCTCCGTCGTCTCTTCTCCAAGCTGAAAAGTCCTAACCTCTTTAGTCTTTCCTCATAGGGGAGTTGTTCCATTCCCTTTATCATTTTGGTAGCCCTTCTCTGTACCTTCTCCATCGCAATTATATCTTTTTTGAGATGCGGCGACCAGAATTGTACACAGTATTCAAGGTGCGGTCTCACCATGGAGCGATACAGAGGCATTATGACATTTTCCATTTTATTCATCATTCCTTTTCTAATAATTCCCAACATTCTGTTTGCTTTTTTGAGTGCCGCAGCACACTGCACCGACGATTTCAATGTGTTGTCCACTATGACACCTAGATCTCTTTCTTGGGTTGTAGCACCTAATATGGAACCCAACATTGTGTAATTATAGCATGGGTTGTTTTTCCCTATATGCATCACCTTGCACTTATCCACATTAAATTTCATCTGCCATTTGGATGCCCAATTTTCCAGTCTCACAAGGTCTTCCTGCAATTTATCACAATCTGCTTGTGATTTAACTACTCTGAACAATTTTGTGTCATCTGCAAATTTGATTATCTCACTCGTCGTATTTCTTTCCAGATCATTTATAAATATATTGAACAGTAAGGGTCCCAATACAGATCCCTGAGGCACTCCACTGTCCACTCCCTTCCACTGAGAAAATTGCCCATTTAATCCTACTCTCTGTTTCCTGTCTTTTAGCCAGTTTGCAATCCACGAAAGGACATCGCCACCTATCCCATGACTTTTTACTTTTTCTAGAAGCCTCTCATGAGGAACTTTGTCAAACGCCTTCTGAAAATCCAAGTAGACTATATCCACCGGTTCACCTTTATCCACATGTTTATTAACTCCTTCAAAAAAGTGAAGCAGATTTGTGAGGCAAGACTTGTCCTGGGTAAAGCCATGCTGACTTTGTTCCATTAAACCATGTCTTTCTATATGTTCTGTGATTTTGATGTTTAGAACACTTTCCACTATTTTTCCTGGCACTGAAGTCAGGCTAACCGGTCTGTAGTTTCCCGGATCGCCCCTGGAGCCCTTTTTAAATATTGGGGTTACATTTGCTATCCTCCAGTCTTCAGGTACAATGGATGATTTTAATGATAAGTTTCAAATTTTTACTAATAGGGTGTATACCATCCGGACCATCATGGCAGAGATTCAACAGAACCAATAGGTGTCAGCATTGTACATGTTGAGATTCTGGGTCACATGGCCACAACATATAACTCCCTTGGCATGCTTGTACATGAGAAGAGCCCAATGGACCCTGAGGTCACAGTGGCAACCGGCCACACATAGCCTCCAGGACCACATCCAAGTCACTCAGCCCCTCTGGAACTATTTGTCCTCATGACAGTTAATCTCAAATCTGGAATGGGGGATTTCTTTCAAAGCCCTCCTATCCAAATTTTCCTAACCATGGATGTGTCGAATCTGGGTTGGGGAGCTCATGTAGATGGGCTCAGCACTCAGGGTATCTGGTCTGTCCAGGAACGCTGTTGCCAAATCAACTTCATGGAGCTCTAGGCAATCAAGTACACACACTGGGCTTTCAGAGAGTGACTGTCCAACAAAGTTGTCCTGATTCAAACTAACAAACAAGTGGAGATGTGGTATGTCAACAAGCAGAGAGGTATGGGCTTGTACCTCCTGTGTCAGGAAGCAATTCTGAACCGGTTCTGGGACCTCTCTCATGGGATGGTTCCCAGGGCCATGTACCTGGCCGGACAGAGAATATGTTAGCAGATGGACTGAATCGTACCTTCAACCCCACAAATGGTCTCTGGACCAAGGAGTAGTGAATTGGATCTTCCACCTCTGGGGAAGCTCAGATGTGCTTCTGTTTGCAGTGCCTTGGAATAGGATGGTTCCTCAGTTCTGTTCCTTGTACGGACACACAACAAACCAGCCTCAGACGACCTCACCCAACATTGGGGTAAGGGTCTTCTACATCAGTATCTTCTGACTCCAATTGTAGTGAAGACTCTCTTGAAGCTATGATCCTCATAGCCAAGGCAGGTCTGGTTTCCATTCCTAGGAGTTATCCATCCAGAACCAATTAGTCTGGGGACTTTCCCAGATCTCATCACACAGGATCAGGGCAGGTTGCAGCATCCCAACCTTCAGGCCCTGTTGCTCACAGCCTGGACATTGAGAGGGTAAATGTGCAACCACTCGATCTCTCAGAGGATGTGTTTTGGATCCTGGTAGCTTCTAGAAAGCCTTTCATTAAGAAGTACTTGGACTGAAGTGGAGGAGGTTTTGTATTTGATATAAGCAGAAGACCCTAGATCCTTCCTCCTGCCCTCCACAAAAACCGCTTGATTACCTTCAACACCTGTCAGAAGCTGGCTTGAAGACCAATTCTGTTAGGGTTCATCTGAGTGCAACTCACAAATACCACCATGGTGTAGATGATATGTTCATCTCGGTACAGCCTATAGTTGTACACTTCAAGTGGGGCCTGCTTCAACTGAAGCCTCCCCTAAGGCCTTCTGTGTATCTTGGGACCTCAATGTGGTGTTAGATCAGCACTCCTATGACCTGAAGTTATGACCTGGAAGGTCATATTTTTGGTGGTTGTAATTTCGGCATGCAGGGTCAGTGAGCACCAGGCTTTAGTGACTTATCCACCTTATACGAAGTTTTTCCATGATAGGATGGTCTTGCATACGCACCCTAAGTTTCTGCCTAAAGTTGTGATGGACTTCTATCTTAACCAGTCCATCATCCTGCCAGCATTATTTCTAGGTCCCATTCACACCAAGGTGAACAAGCCCTGCACAGTTTGAACTGAAAGAGAGCCTTAGTCTTCTATCTGGAGTAGACAGAAGCCCATAACAGTAATTCCAAACTTTTAATTCTTTTGATAGAAATAGGTTGTGTATTGCCATTGCCAAACAGACACTATCAAATTGGCTAGCAGATTGCTTCTCCTTCTGTTATACCCAGGTGGGACTGCATCTTGGGGCTATGTCAAGGTTCATTCTGTCCGAGCCATTGTGGCCCACTTGCAAGCAGTCCCCATCGAGGAGATCTGAAAGGCTGCAATGTGGAGTTCTCTCCAGACATTCACATGTCACCATTGTTTGGCTAGGGATGGCTGATGTTCTGGTAGGTTTAGACAATCTGTCCTTCAGAATTTGTTTGAGGTGTGGAATCCAACTCTCTCTAACCTAGGGCCCATTGTTTGGATTCAGGCTGTCTCCCCCCTCTGTAACTAACAGCACCATTTCTGTTGTGCTCATTGGCAACTAGTTTGGGTATCTGATGGTCTCCTTTTTTCATTGGGGACAGCCTGTAGCTAGGGATACAACCATTTGTGAGGACTATCCTGTTTGTCCTTGGAGAAAACAGTTGCTTACTTGTAACAGGTGTTCTCTGAGGACAGCAGGATGTTAGTCCTCATGAAACCCACTGCCACCCCACAGAGCTGGGTTTCTCCTATTTTTGGTTTATGTCTAATTTTATGTTTTAAGACTGAAGAGGGACCCCATGAAGATATGTGGTATAGGGCATGCTGGGCATGCTAAATGTGGCCAAGTCAAAGTTCTAGAAACTTTGGCATAAGTTTTCCATGTGACAGCTCCATCTGATGATATCACTCATGTGTAAGAACTAAGATCCTGTTATCCTGGGAGAACACCTTTTATAAGTAAGGAAGTCTTCTAACTGTGGAATGTGCTGCTAGAGGATATGGTGAATGCAGTTAGATTAGTATGGTTTAAAAAGGGCTTAAAAGGAAAGGGAGGAAAAGTTCATACGCCACTATTAACCATGTAGACTTGGGAAAGGCAAAGAAGGAATTCCTTCATGTTTATTCCTAGTTATAAGCAAGAAAGATTTGATAAATTCTTTGGGATCTGCTGAGTACTTGTCACCTGGATTGGCCACTGTCAGAGAAAGGATAGACCTTTGGTCTTATCCAGTATGGAATTTCTTAATGAATACTATGCACATACATACCTTTTGTGTGCATTTACCTTGCACTTTGAAAACATATGCATGTACATTTTCTTACATCATTCAGGCACCAGGACTGCAGATCACACTTGCTGCTTTCATCACTATAGACCCCATAAAAGGGGTAAGTGGGGATTGTGGAATTCCTGGAATATTTTGCAGGGGGGGGGTGGGGACAGAAGATGGAGTAGAGGGGATTGGGGGAACTAGCAGCAGCAGAGGAACATCTGTGGTGTCCATGACTTATTTGTTGGGGGGGGGCACTGAAGGGCCCAGGGAGGCCATAGTCAAGCTGGGGGGGGGGGGGCGAGGGCTCATGGATGCCCATATTATTTCAAGGAGGGGGGATGATTGCTAATAAACTGAACATTTCAAAAAATATTTGGTGTTGATTTTCGGTTTGTTCCTTTTCAATGAAGCTCTGTTTTTTGTTGACAATAATAAAAGTAATATTAGAGTGCATGTATATATATATATATTTTTTGTTTGTTTGTTTGTTTGTTTATTTGGCACACAGACAGTCTTAATATGGCTTATATGCTATCCTCAATGCATAGTGCTTAAGATGCCATAACCTATTATAAAATATTTTGTAAATATGCAGACTCATCTAATAAATCTGAAAATATTTAAACAGAACTGCCAATACTCAGAAAGACTTACTATATAAAAAATTCATAAGGCAGTTGGTTTACATTATCATACTTAACATTCTTTGGATCCCTCAGAATCATTTGTAATAAGATCCAAACACCACTGCTCAAGAATTCAGATCACATTGTAATATTACCTCACATAAAATAAAGCATGGTAGTATTGCTTTATTTTATGTAAGGTACAATTAGTTATAAAAATTCTTGACATTTCAATAGTAATGCACTCAAAAGCCACTGGAAGTGTGATTATAGAGCATGTATTGAGAACAGTAACTTTGTCATAGTCCCCTTGTCAAAGAGTAATAAGATGGACAGCTTTGAAAAATCTGAAACTACTTATATGACAGGATATGTAACTGCAACATGCTGACCTCCAGGTCATCCAGGATTAGTGAAAGATCTCATACCACTGAAATGAAGAATGGTGAAGGCATATTTCAGGATTCAGCACACTGACAGACCAATGCAGAAAGGTATGTTCTGGCCAGTGCATCTGCTTTGCCCACATTCAAACACTCATTTTGTGAGTATAAACTTTACTGTCAATGCAACAAAGAGTTTTACGGCTCACAAAATGTGCATTCTAAAATGGGAGTACTACTTAGTGCCCTTGCATGTAAATCCCAAGCAAATGAAGGCATTAAGTAGTACTACCCAATTCGGAGAGGTGCACTAGATAAATGCAGTCTTTCTTAGTACTGGTTACTTAACTCCAGGGTCAGAGATGGAGTTTCCAGGGCTACTGTACTGTGAGGAATAATAATAAGTTGTGTATTGTTTCTCTGTTCCTAATGAGGAAATGCTGATGGGTTGTGTATTGAACCTCAGACTCTGAACATCAGGAACATAAGAACATAAACATAAGAAATTGCCATGCTGGGTCAGACTAAGGATCCATGAAGTCCAGCATCCTGTTTCCAACAGAGGCCAAACCAGGCCACAAGAACGTGGCAATTACCCAAACACTAAGAAGATCCCATGCTACTGATGCAATTAATAGCAGTGGCTATTCCCTAAGTAAACTTGATTAATAGCCGTTAATGGACTTCTCCTCCAAGAACTTATCCAAACCTTTTTTGAACCCAGCTACACTAACTGCACTAACCACATCCTCTGGCAACAAATTCCAGAGCTTTATTGTGCATTGAGTGAAAAAGAATTTTCTCCGATTAGTCTTAAATGTGCTACTTGCTAACTTCATGGAATGTCCCCTAGTCCTTCTATTATTCGAAAGTGTAAATAACCAAGTCACATCTACTCATTCAAGACCTCTCAAGATCTTAAAGACCTCTATCATATCCCCCCTCAGCCGTCTCTTCTCCAAGCTGAAGATATGCATATGCCAAGTAACACATAGATATCAAGCACTGTGATGGATGTGTACTCACGACACAGGAAAGTAATACACAAAGAAAGACAGAGGAAATACCTTATATGTTAAAAGGAAGAAATGCTGGTGTGTTCAATATTGGGATCTGTGGGAGGGAGCGATAGGGCGTGCTTCCGATTCCAGGGGGAGGTGTGCCCATTGACCATGACGTGACTGCAGAGAGGAGCTCTGTGGAAGCCTCATGTCAGGCAAGGCGTGTCCCAGCATGGGAGGAGCAGGCTGACCACCACCTTAACCTCTGCCAAACCTGCACACACTGGTAGTGACCCAACAACGCAATGCTGATCTCTGGGGTAGCCCTCCAGACACTCAGTAGTCCTTTTGGACCTGCCACTGGGTAGCGGCAGATGCGGCAGGATGGACAGAGGTCAAGGACAAGCGATGGTACTGGCTTGCAGAAGACGAGGAAGCTTGGAGGCTCAGATGGAATGAAGACATGTGGAAATTGGGACTCAGATGAGGCGAGGACCCCTCTGCTCAGAACTATACTTATACGGCACCTCCCGCTCTGCGGGCTGTGCCTTTCTCTTCTCTTAATAAAGACTCTATTCCACAGCTGTATCTGACAGCATTCAGACCACGCCTACTAACGGTGAGGCTCACAGGGCTCCTCCCTGTGGGCGGAGACACCTCTCACCTCGGCCCAGGGTTTGCACTCTTACAGGTCATAACAGAGATAAAAGCTTCATTAATATATCTTATCTGGATAGACATCAAAGGATCCACAGGAGGGAGAAACCACTTACTTGTACTGTGTAATAAAAGCTTTATTTGGTTTTCTCGTCTGAAAATCCAAAGGATCCACTCCGGAGTGTATTGAAAAAGCTATTCAGTCATCAAAACGCAAACACAACGGGACATTTATGTTATGCAGGCTAGATCCACAAATGCACCTTACTCTTCAAATATGTCAAGAAAATGCTACAACTAGTGAATTACAGAAATGGAAAAGAGCAGGCTGTGAGGTAATAGGGAAATACTGGATACATCCAGGAGGACAGTGGTGTTGTAGTACAGCTTCACTTCACATATTACTGACATCTTTACATTATAATGCTCATGAAAGTGCTTGAGCATTATACAATAAGGTAACAGTTACATGGTGGGCTCCACAGCTCCGTACACGTTGTCAAGAAATAGTGGCTAATTGTAACCTTTGTGCCACTACTGTACCTAGAAGAGGAATCAGCATTTCTCCAGGAAGTATCCCTAAACCATCTGGCCCTTTTTTGGAATGGCATGGTGACTTTACAGACATGATTGCTAAGTGTCAAGGTAAAAGATATTTGCTAATTTGTGTCTGCTGTTTCTCACAATGGATAGAGGCCTTTCCCTGTGTTAGTGAGACAACATCAGTCATGGTGTCAACCTTTACTACTCATTTGATTCCACGCTTAGGTATACCTGATAAAATAGTCACTGACAAATGGTTCTCATTTTCGAAATGCTTTGGTTACAGGAATCACTGAAGCTCTACATATCACATAGGGATGTGAATCGTGTCCTCGATCGTCTTAACGATCGATTTCGGCTGGGAGGGGGAGGGAATCGTATTGTTGCCGTTTGGGGGGGTAAAATATCGTGAAAAATCGTGAAAAATCGTGAAAAATCGAAAAATCGAAAAATCGCAAAACCGGCACATTAAAACCCCCTAAAACCCACCCCCGACCCTTTAAATTAAATCCCCCACCCTCCCGAACCCCCCCCAAATGACTTAAATAACCTGCGGGTCCAGCGGCGGTCCGGAACGGCAGCGGTCCGGAACGGGCTCCTGCTCCTCAATCTTGTTGTCTTCAGCCGGCGCCATTTTCCAAAATGGCGGCGAAAAATGGCGGCGGCCATAGACGAACACGATTGGACGGCAGGAGGTCCTTCCGGACCCCCGCTGGACTTTTGGCAAGTCTCATGGGGGTCAGGAGGCCCCCCACAAGCTGGCCAAAAGTTCCTGGAGGTCCAGCGGGGGTCAGGGAGCGATTTCCCGCCGCGAATCGTTTTCGTACGGAAAATGGCGCCGGCAGGAGATCGACTGCAGGAGGTCGTTCAGCGACCCCCACGAGACTTGCCAAAAGTCCAGCGGGGGTCCGGAAGGACCTCCTGCCGTCCAATCTTTTTCGTCTATGGCCGCCGCCATTTTTCGGCGCCATTTTGGAAAATGGCGCCGGCCGAAGACGACAAGATGCAGGAGCAGGAGCCCGTTCCGGACCGCTGCCGTTCCGGACCGCCGCTGGACCCGCAGGTTATTTAAGTTATTTGGGGGGGGTTCGGGAGGGTGGGGGATTTAATTTAAAGGGTCGGGGGTGGGTTTTAGGGGGTTTTAGTGTGCCGGCTCACGATTCTAACGATTTATAACGATAAATCGTTAGAATCTGTATTGTATTGTGTTCCATAACGGTTTAAGACGATATTAAAATTATCGGACGATAATTTTAATCGTCCTAAAACGATTCACATCCCTAATACATCTCTATTTCGCATGGAAGATGCCGAGTGTCCTGAGCAGATTGGCCCCAGGAAGAGAGAGGTGGCCAATGATGGGTAACAGGTTGGCGATAACGGATCAGTGTCTGAGTCCCTATCTGACTGGCCAAACCTAAGAAAGGGGCTTCTTGCCTGGAAAGGATATGTACAGTAAAAAGATCTGTTGTGAAACCTCTGAGTGTGTTACACGCGAGGTTTCAAGAGAGGAATGAGGAATAATAATATGTTGTGTATTGTTTCTCTGTTCCTAATGAGGAAATGCTGAAGGGTTGTGTATTGAACCTCAGACTCTGAACATCAGGAGACTTCCTTCATTAAGATATGCAAATGCCAAGTAACACATAGATATCAAGCACTGTGATGGATGTGTACTCCGGACACAGGAAAGTAATACACAAAGAAAAACAGAGGAAATACCTTATATGGTCAAAGAAGAAATGGTGTGTTCAAGATAAGATATAAAGGTGTGACTGAAGCAGATGATCAGGGGCTGGTATCTTTTGATTGCTACTTTGCATGCAGCTGGCAGAGATCTGATTCCAGTCCCTTCAGAATCTTGTGTGTATGTTTAGTAAGATTCTGTAGCTGTTCCTTTACTCCTCTTGCTAATAAAAACTTTTTGTTTAATTCTAAAAAAAGACTGCCTAGAATGCTTATTTAAGAAACCAGATTAACAACTGGCATTTAATATCAGTAAAAAAGAGTAAAAAATTAAAATTAAAAAAAAAGTCAAAAACACTTTGCGGATAAGAAATGACTTTTTCTTATCCGCAAAGTGATTTTTTTTTTTTTAAATGACTTAGAAATTACTAAGAAATGGGATCATTCATTCACTTTCGCCCGTACGCTTTCACCCACCGCTTTTGCCCCTACTCTTTCGCCCGCCTGCCTGTATGCTTTCGCCCG
The DNA here is from genome assembly GCF_901001135.1 of Rhinatrema bivittatum. NCBI lineage: Eukaryota > Metazoa > Chordata > Amphibia > Gymnophiona > Rhinatrematidae > Rhinatrema > Rhinatrema bivittatum. The sequence continues at coordinate 672,455,422 of NC_042616.1, read as the reverse complement.
CCGCTTTCGCCGCTGGCTGCCCCCAGGAGGCAGGGGAGCCGCACTACGCGCCTCGGGAGGAGAGAGAGAGAGGACTGTTCAAAGAAAATTCACATGCAGTAAGTTTACTTTTATTACTCTTATTACACTTTATTCACTTTTGTTTTAATTTTTGTGCTGCCTTGCTTCGGGAGGGGGGGAGAGGACTCGCAATCCCCCCTAGTACCTGTCATTTCAAATGACGTTTGAAATGACGTTTGAAATGACAGGTACCAATGCACCCAGGATTGCGCGGGCCTAATGCTTCACGGGCGCTTCTTGGACGCGGCTTGCATTTGCAAGCTATTTAAATACAGTATCGAGCGGTAGGTGATCTGAACTGTGCGTGTGGCAAACGCGGGTGCGCCCGGCCGTAACGCACCTCTTCCTACCGCTCCTTACTGTATCGGCCTGAATGCTGGGAAGTTTTTGCCAGTATTTATATAAAAGTTACAGAGAATGGTCTATATTAGTTAGGAAGATTGGTATGTGTAGAAGATAGAAGTATTTTGCCTTGTTCTTGTCCTGACTGTTTTATGATCAGCACTGTACATCAAGATGGATCATTCTCTTCACAAACAATGCATTAATTATTTACACAATAAGGAAGCATTATTGTCTGTGACACCTCTCCCAGGATATCACACACTTATACTCTCATAACTTTAAACAACACAATACAGAGCAATGTATCCAAAATGGGAGGGAGGGGGGGCGGGGAAGGATGGCAATGATGAGGAGAGGAATGGCGAAAGAGTAACCATATGGCTAGGATACCATACCTATCTTTATGCTTACATCACATGGAGGAAAGGAAAATGGGCAGATTAGATGAGCCTGGAAATCTTTTGTTGTCATTAATTTCTATATTTTTATAACTGGTTACATCAACTCTATAATTAAAATTGGTTTAGTGCAAATAGTTCCCTTTCTGAATCACAAATCTTGCTTCATATACAGTGAGACCTTTTAAGTAATAAAATAAATCCTGAGGTCTATAAGAAAGAAATTATACCTTAGTCTATTTCATAAAGTTATATTTTACTAAGGGGATTTATTCTAATGATTTATATTTGTTATAAAAATGTCAAAGATAGATTGCATTATTAGAATGAGGGATTGTGAAAAAGGGTTTCATTAATCATCATCAATCAAGTTTCCCATGTATTTATAGGAGTGCAATTTTTTTTTTTTTAAGGATGTGTTTAAAAATGTATCAGGCATGACATGATAACCATTTTCATCAATCAAATGTCACTGATAATTTCAGGACTCTTGCAATTTATACATGTTTAGTAGCATCCCACTGCAAACAAGCACTAACTCTGTCTCTCACAAACATGTCTTGCAGATATCTATAATATGTTCTGACTTTGGAAAACTCTTTCAGCCTTATCAAACAGCCCACTGAAATGCAGCTATATGTAAAATAATGAGAATGTGTGGCTTGAATAATTGAGCTATTCCCATAGGAATATAATAGGAGAAAATTCTTGGTATAAATTAAGCAATTTATTCATAACTATTTGCAAAATAATCTGGATATACAGCCACTTTCTTCTGAAAAGTAGCAGCATGTATATTTTTGTCTAATGTAATGAATCTGTCCAAGAAGTATGAAAGTTACAGCGAGTATAAATCAACACATGCAGAATTTGCTGCTTTTTAAAAATATAAACTACAATTTTGAGATTAGGATCAGCTGATGAATATCTGAAAAGCAGAAAAAAAAGGGCTGTATACTTTATTGCTGATCTGGTTAGAAGCTCAAGGCTTTTGACATTACTCTTATTTACGATTACCAATGACAGCTCCATTGGGCATCTAGTATAAGAAAGCCCTGCCGAAAGGGCAAAATTAGTACATATATTATTTTTTTTCATTGTTTTAAATATTTCTTTCCAGAAAAGTTCTTTGCATTTGGAAATCATTACCTTAAACTATTCTTTTCATTGTGTTTTGTTCTTCCCTTGTGCATACGAGAATTCCTTCCTCTCCACAGTCCTTTATTTCATACCACTTTACTTCAGAAACGTTTCCATATTATAAAACCATGCTTTGTCTTGATTACAGCTAGCATAACACCACTGGTCCAAGTAATGTAATAGTGGTTAAATTCCAAAGTAATAAAAATTGATGCCTCAAGTTACCCACAGCTATAGTATGCATTGGGAATAAATAAAGCCAGTAATAGTCTGTTGAATTTTACAGACCATTGAGATATTTTTTTGTATGCAATTCAAATTTCACTGATTTAGATTTTAAAAAAATGACAACCTTCTACTGACTGGAGAAATAAGGTACTGTAATAACAAGCGAAATGCCTAAGAAAATACACAGTGTGACAACCAGGGGGAAACAGAAAGCATGTGTCTTACAAAAACTGTAATGCTATTACTTCTGTAAGTGTGGATTGCGCAATTTGAAAGCTTCTATTGTACAGAGATAAACATGTTTGAAATTAATAAATCACTTTTATATAGTTGCAAGTAAAAAATGATTTCTGAGAAAGGGGATTTTAGAAGACATCCTCATCCTGAAAATATAAAAAATTGACCATAGAAAATTCTCAGATAAAGGATTAAATAAAAGAGAATAAATAAAATTTTTGCCTGCTCAGATATGGCTTGAATTTGTGATTCCAAAATCTAATTTCTCAGGAGATCTAAGTTTTTCTGAAGAGCAGCTCTCTTAAATGAGGATGTCTGGGAGATGTTTATGGTGACAAGAAAGATATTTGGTATAGCAAAAGAAAATGATATTCAAGGTACGCTGGAGGAGGAATCACCATTGATGACCCTTTAACACCCTCTATTCTGCTTACAGGCAAACTCACAAAGGCTTATTCACCATACACAGACACACCTATTATTCACTTTCTGCAAACCTCAGACCAGAATATGTTTACTCCGGCCTGGGACTGGAATATCTCCGGAAAGCTCCTTGCCACAGACATATTTCTCCCATTATACTCAATGGGAGCAATTTTGACACTGTTATTTTTTTCCCTCTGATTGCAAAATTACAAAACTTGCCTATATCACCCCATTATTTTAATCAAAGTCATCACAGGAAAATGTGAATAAAACCTACTATATAAAAATCACAGGCTATCATTGCTTACTGCCAAAACTGTTTTTAAAGAGACAGTATCACTTTCTTCATTGGAGGCTGTGGCTCTCTCCTTTTAAAATCTGCTTGACCAAGCTCTACATCCTATGCAAACAGCCTAACAATATCTCAGACTTCATGTTACCTTCTCTTCCTGCATTAGATCATGTTCACATCTGCTCTGCCTAGTACATGTACTAGCAGTATACACACTGTGCACATGATGCCTAGTTAGTGGTTTGTGTTACGGGACCGGGCCATGCCCTGGTCCCTCCTCCTACCTTGGGGCCGGCCTGGCCCGCGCGAATTCGCCCCAGCCTCCCTGGCCTGTTCCACGGTCTGCCGCGGCGTCTCCATTGCGAGGGAGACGCTGCCGACTTCCCGTCGCTGGCCCCGCCCCCCTAGGCGTGCGCGTGCGCAGGGGCTTCACACTTAAAGGGGCCAGTGCGGGAAACCTGGGACAGCTCCTCGATGACATCAGACGCTGCAGGGTATATTACCCTGCAGCTGGGATTGGATCCTCGCCTTGCAACGAGGTTCCTCAGGGCTTTCTGACTTGCTAGTTGCTGTGACTTCGTATGTTGCTGCTATCTTTGACCCGGCCTGCTTCCTGATCTGTCTCCTGACTTCGCCCCTTGGTTTGGTATTGACATTTGACTTCTGGTTTCCAACCCGGCTCCGTTCCACGACTCCGTCTTCAGCTTCTGTTCCTGGCTTGGCTTCGTCTTCTGACTTCTGGCTTCCGACTCGGCTCCGTCCCACGACTCCGTCTTCAGCTTCTGTTCCTGGCTTGGCTTCGTCTTCTGACCTTCTGGCTCCCAACCCGGCTTGCTCCTGGACTCCGACTTCGGCTTCTTCCTCATCTCAGGTACCTGGTACTCGCTGGCCCAGAGGTTTCACCTAAGTCCCAGCGGCTCGGGCTCTCATGGGCTCCTCCCGGGGGAGCCACGGGGGATGCTTGCTGTGGCCGTCCATAGCATACCATCTTCTGTCCCAACCGGCCCAAGGGTCCACGACCGTAACAGTTTGCAAGGCCATGGACCCGGTGGACCTTGCCGGCCTGAAAGCCATTCCGGGTATTGCCCAGAGGCTGCAATAGCAGCAGACCTGCCTCGACACTCTGACGGCGACTGTTAAGCGGTTAGCCTACTGTGTTGATGGAGCCACAGCTGCCAGCTCCACATACCGGGAACCGGGGCCACGTCCACCGCTACAGCCCCCATTCAGATGCCAGTACCTTCGCGGTATTCAGGGGACGCGAAACTATGCCGAGGGTTCCTGAACCAGTGCTACATTCGCTTCAACTTGCTTCCGCTTCAGTTTCCGACTGACCGGGTCAAGACAAGTTTCATCATTTCTCTGTTGGACAGGAGACCTCTGGCCTGGGCCTCCAACCTTTTGGAATGCCAAGATCCTCACCTGGACAACCTGGTGCACTTCGTCTCTGCCTTTAGGCGGGTCTTTGACGAAGCCTCCCGTAAGTCTACTGCTGCCTCAGAGTTACTCCAGTTATGCCCGGGGAACCGGCCTCTGGCAGAACATGCCGTGGAGTTCCAGACTCTCGCCGCCGAACTAAACTGGGGGAGTGACAGCCTGCATGGCATTTTTCTGGAGAGTCTTTTCCCAAAGCTGCAAGATGAATTGGTGGCCTGAGACCTCCCTGATGACCTGGACCCTCTGAATGATCTCGCAGGCCAATTGGACCGCTGCATTCAGTGCCGGTTTCGAGAAAAGAGGCCGACTCATAGGCCGGGGCCCTTTGGATCTACTCCTTCCCGCAGCAGGAGTTCCCCGCCTGTTTCTTCAGGGGCCCAAGACATCAAACCCATGCAGGTGGGGACCCATCTCTCAAGAAGAAAGAAGGAGACACCGGTTGCTGGGCCTATGCCTGTACTGCGGTGGCAAGGGCCATTTCCTTGCCCATTGTAGCGAACGTCCGGGAAACGCTCAGACCTAGGGTCAGTCGGGGAGCTAACCCTAGGTCACACCGCTTTCAACTCCCCGTGCTTTGTGCCGGTGACCTTACTCCTCCCGGAGGGAGATTTCGAGACGCAAGCCTTGATCGACTCTGGAGCAGGGGGTAACTTCATACTTCAGGATATGGTCCAGCAACTCCAGATCAGAGTTCAACCCCAACAACCCCCTCTCCGCGTGTCCTCCATTCAGAGGAGAATCCTTCCTGGTGCCATCACTACCCGCACTAAACCTCTCGTTCTACGCACGGGCGTTCTACATCAGGAGGAGATCTCCTTCTTCATTTTAGAGAAATCCATGCATCCGGTCATCCTGGGCCTACCTTGGCTTTGGAAGCACTAGCCTGTAATCACTTGGGATTCCTTTCAAGTAGCATCCTGGGGATCAGCATGCTTTGATTCCTGCTTAGCCACGGTCACTCGGCCACTGATCCCTCTCCTGACATTGACCCTGTCTTTGCCGCCTCACTATCAGGATTTTCTCGATGTGTTCTCCAAAGAGAAGGCTGAGATCCTCCCAGAACACCGCCCCTTTGACTGCATGATCAACCTGCTCCCTGGTACCACACCACCACGAGGACGGGTCTACCCGTTGTCCCTCCCGGAGACTCAAGCCATGTCTGCATACATCCGGGAGAACCTGGATCGCGGGTTCATCCGGCCATCTAAGTCTCCGGCTGGGGCAGGCTTCTTCTTCGTAGCGAATAAAGACGGGTCTCTCCGACCCTGCATAGATTACCGTGGCTTGAACAGCATTACTCAGCGGGATCGGTACCCTCTGCCCCTGATACCAGAACTCCTGGATAGGCTACAAGGGGCCAAGATATTCACTAAACTGGACCTCCGAGGAGCGTACAACCTGGTGCGGATTCGTCCCGGCGACAAATGGAAAACCGCATTTAACACAAGGGATGGCCATTATTAATACTTAGGCATGCCCTTTGGCCTCTGCAATGCCCCGGCGGTTTTCCAAAACCTCATGAATGAGGTTCTCAGAGACATGCTACACTCTTCGGTCATCATTTACCTCGATGATGTGCTTATATACTCCAAAGACTTGGCATCGCACCGCCAGGATGTACGAAGAGTACTACAGAAGCTGCGAGATAACCGGCTTTACGCTAAATTGGAAAAGTGCGTTTTCGAGCAGGATTCGATATCCTTCCTAGGGTATATTGTGTCTGCCACGGGTTTCCTGATGGACCCTGAGAAGGTGGCAGCAATCAGAGACTGGCTACAACCCCAAGGGGTGAAGGCACTCCAACGATTCCTGGGATTTGCCAATTTCTATCGTCAATTCATCCCCCACTATTCCCAGAAGGTGGCTTCTCTGACGGCCCTCATCAGGAAGGGAGCCAATGCCAAGAATTGGCCGGCAACGGCCACACAAGCCTTCCGCGAATTGAAGGATGCCTTCCTCCAGGACACCTGCCTGCGCCACCCAGACCCCCAATGCCAGTTCTTCGTAGAGGTGGACGCCTCAGACATAGTTATGGGGGCGGTGCTAAGCCAACTGTCTGCCGGAGGCAAATACCTGCCATGTTCATACTACTCCCGTAAGTTCACGCCAGCAGAGAGGAACTACGGTATCGGTGATAAGGAGTTATTGGCTATCAAGCTAGCTTTGAAGGAATGGCGCCAATGGCTTGAGGAGGCCCGGCACCTGATAATCGTTTACACCGATCACAAGAACTTCGAGTACCTGTGCCGGGCCCAGCACCTTAATCCCCGGCAGGCATGCTGGTCGCTCTTTTTCAGCCGGTTCAATTTTTCCCTTCGTTATCGACCAGTGGCTAAGAACGTACGGGCGGACGTGCTCTCCCACACAACTGAGACTGAGGACATACCCAACCCGCCTCAGTACATCTTGGACCTGGCCAAGGTCCTGTTGGCAGCGTCAGAGGTGGCTCCTGCAGGTAAGACGGTGGTGCCCGCTCGTTCCCGCAAGAAGGTCTTAGCCTGGGCCCACGATTCTCTGACCGCCAGACACCCAGGAATCGCCGAGTTCTATTGGTGGCCACAAGTCAAGAAGGATGTACAACTTTATGTCCAGTCGTGTCCTACCAGTGCTCAACAGAAACCTCTGCATGGACGTCCCTGGGGGCTCCTACAGCCACTACCCATTCCCACGGAGCCCTGGACTCATTGTCCACAGACTTTATTGTGGATTTGCCGGTTTCTGACGGGAAGACCGTGATCTGGGTCACGGTCGACTATTTTTCAAAAATGGCCCACTTCGTGCCCCTCGCCAAACTGCCTTCAGCGCCAGAACTAGCTAACCTCTTCATACACCATGTCTTCCAACTACATGGTCTCCCTTCGCACATTACCTCTGACCATGGCCCACAGTTTATGGCGAAGTATTGGAGGTCCCTCTGTAGGAAGTTCGAGGTGCGGTTGAAACTCACTACCACCTTCCACCCTCAGGCCAATGGCCAGGTCGAACGGACTAACCGAACTCTGAAGACCTTCCTCCAAGCTTTCATTGGGGATCTACAGGATGACTGGGTCACCCTGTTGCCATGGGCTGAGTTCTCATATAACCGTCACAAGTACTCTGCAACTGACCGATCCCCGTTTCAGCTCATTTATGGAAAGAGCCCTAGACCTCCATTGCCTTTGCCTCTGAAAGTCTCCTCGCCGGTGGTTCAACTTACTGCGCAGCAGCTGCACGCCCTGTGGACTTCTATCCAGGAGAAGCTCCACACAGCTTCCGCCAAGGCGAAGAAGTACGCCGATAGATTACGGCGGCCGGCTCTGATCCTCCTTCCAGGGAGCAAGGTCTGGTTGAGCACCAAGAATATTCATTTACGGGTTCCTTCTATGCGCCTGGCTCCCAGGTATATTGGTCCATTTACTGTGGCAAAGCGAGTTGGGGCGGTGTCCTATCGCCTGCGATTACCACCCACTCTAAGGATTTACAACGTATTCCACATGTCCTTGCTTAAGCCTGTGGTGCTCTCCTCCTTTCATGACAAACCTCCGGAACCCACTACTGCTGTAGCTGAGACCGACGGCACCTATACAGTGAAGGAGTTTTGGACATCCGGTTCCATCGTCGCCAGTGGGAGTACCTCCTCTCATGAGAAGGATACGGTCCAGAGGAAAACTCCTGGGAACCTTCCTCCAATATCCTGGATAAAAGCCTCCTCCGTCAGTTCCATCTTGATCACCCAGGTAAACCCAGGCCTCCAGAGAGGGGGTGTAGGAGGGGGGGTACTGTTACGGGACCGGGCCATGCCCTGGTCCCTCCTCCTACCTTGGGGCTGGCCCGGCCCACGCGAATTCGCCCCCTGCCTCCCTGGCCTGTTCCGCGGCCTGCCGCGGCGTCTCCCCTGCGAGGGAGACGCCGCCAACTTCCCGTCGCTGGCCCTGCCCCCTAGGCACGCGCGCGCACAGGGGCTTCACTCTTAAAGGGGCCAGTGCGGGAAACCTGGGACAGCTCCTCGATGATGTCAGACGCAGCAGGGTATATTACCCTGCAGCTGGGATTGGATCCTCGCTTTGCAATGAGATTCCTCAGGGCTTCCTGACTTGCTAGTTGCTGTGACTTCGTCTGTTGCTGCTATCTTCAACCCGGCCTGCTTCCTGACCTGTCTCCTGCCTTCGCCCCTTGGTTTGGTATCGATGTTTGACTTCTGACTTCCGACCCGGCTCCGTTCCACGACTCCGTCTTCAGCTTCTGTTCCTGGCTTGGCTTCGTCTTCTGACCTTCTGGCTCCCGACCCGGCTTGCTCCTGGACTCCGACTTCAGCTTCTTCCTCATCTCAGGTACCTGGTACTCGCTGGCCCAGAGGTTTCTCCTAAGTCCCAGCGGCTTGGCATCTCACGGGCTCCTCCCGGGGGAGCCACAGGCTTCCGAGGGTGAAGACTCTTCATCCACCGGGGTCCAGCCATCATCCATCTCTTCAGCCGCTGCCTGGGTCCTTGGTCACATAGGACTCCACCTACGTCCAAGAGGTCTGGGTCCCTACGGGCTCCTCCTGGGGGGACCTCGGACTTCCAGTGGTGAAGTCTTCTCTCCTGAGCTGCCTCCTGACTGGGACGCTTGCTGTGGCCTTCCATAGCATACCATCCTCTGTCCCAACCGGCCCAAGGGTCCACGACCATAACAGTTTGTGTTTGCACATATATAAAAAACAATTTTCTTCTTGAACATGAACAATGATTATAACCACTTGCCATGATTAAGACTTAAGGTACACAACCTGTGTGCAAGTCTATGGCTTGAGATATGATGACCACATTTAAGAGCAATCTGTTGATTTAAATATTAACATCCATAAGCTTAAACTCTTCAAGTGATTTTTTTTTTTCTCAGTTGAGTACATTGGATTCACTCATTTTTTGTCTCCAAGCTGGAATTACTTTGATTAGGGTCATCTTCTTGATGAGAGGACACAGTCTATATATGTTGCAAAATTAAAAGAGGCAACTCTTTATTGTTACCTGGATTTGCGAGATCATGGTTAATTCCGAGACCAGCAAGTCTCCAAGGCTTTTATCAGTGTTTTTAGTGGGAGCTCATAGGTCCAAATAGGATTTTCAAATCAAAATCTTTTGCACATGTTTTATATCCAGAAAATCTCCATTTTGTTGGGATTCAGATAGGGTTTGTTGTTTTTAGTCCACTATTACATGGCTGTGAGACGTGAACATTGACCTTTTATAGCTGTTGATCAGTTCAGGTCATTTGGAAGTGCAGCTGGACATCCTCCTCATAGATGTAGGCTTTTATATTTCAGGTTTTTTTCAGTTATATTAGTGGTCTGAGGTATATGTTGAAAAGTACTAGTTGTAGTATAGAACCTTTGGGACCCCACAGTTGAAGATCAGGATGCTGATGAGTTGTCAATGAAATTGCCAATTGTCGACTGTTAGACAGACAGCAGTTCAACCAGGTTAGGACTTTGCCACGTAGGCACTCCTCTGCCATGCCATGACAGCATGATATTGTGCTCTACAGTGTCAAAAGCTGCTGCAAAATCCAACAGCAATATAAGTGCATTGATGGAAATTGTTCTCTTTTACTTTTGTAATAAATATTAGCCTTCAATTAGTGAACCTGATTATGCTTCATACTTTACCAAGTATTAAAGTTAATTCTCAGACAGGAAAGAAGAGTTTTTAGTATGTTTATTTTAAGTTGGTTTTTCCCCCATTTGTTCCAAAGAAACAAAAGGGGTAGATTTTATAACATGCGCAAGCGTGAGTTCATGTGCGCGCGGTTCCTGGTGCGAGCACATGGATGTACCTATTTTATAACATGCGCACGCCAGTGTGCGCATGTTATAAAATCCATGGGCCGTGCACATACGCATTGGATTTTTTAATCTGCGTGCGCATGTGCGGGTGGCTCGCGCAGGGGGGCCAAATTTGGAACAATTAACGAGGTGATGCAATCGGGCCTCCCCAAGTTCCCTTCCAGTCCGCTCCAATTAACAGGTCGATCCAGTATCATCCGCTCGAGGATTGCCCGTCTGTAACGTGCTCGTAGCGCACAATTCGGGCGCGCAAGGCAATTCGGCGATACAGTCTCCAGTTTCACGCGTCCGTATCGCTTCTGAAAACAGACGCATAACCCTTTCCGCACCCGGCATGCAAATGAACGAAAAAGCTGTATAATGAAGGAATTAGCTATTCCCCTGCGATACTGTAACGGGCGCTGATATTATCTCCTCCGTAACCCGCTGTTCTGCCGCGGCCTTAACCTGCTAGTTTACCGCCTCCCCCTAGTAGGAGTTAGTGTAGTGTAGTGTAGGGTAAAAACATTGCTTACCCGCCCTGGTCCCGTCCGGTCTTCAGCGGCCAATTGCACGATTTTCCCGTGCAGGCGGCCATCTTTACTTTGCCACCTACCTGCCTGCCCGATCGAACATGCTGCCGCTGCTGGCTCCCCGGATCTCGCTGCCACCCCCGGACCCCGCTGCCGCTGCCCCCCCCGGACCCCGCTGCCGCTGCCCCCCCGGACCCCGCTGCTGCCTACCCGCCACTCCCGGATCCTGCTGCCGCCCCCCCGCTGCCGCCCCGCCCGTGTGATTTTGGCTCTCATCCAGGCAGGGGAGGGAGAAGGGACTACCGGATGCCGCTGATGGCTGCCCGCCGCCCACCGGCCGCCTGGACCCACGGCCCTCCGACAGGTATTTAAAATTGTTTTATTTTTTTATATAACACACAGGTTTTTTGTTTTTTACACTTTTTAAACTTTTTTACACTTCCTGGTGCCTGTCATTTCAAATGTCATTTGAAATGACAGGTACCAGCGCACCCAGGTTACTGTATAGGCGCTGTTACAGCGCCTATACAGTAAAATGGGTTGCGCGGGCATAACCTTCCCTAACGCTTCACAGCCGCGGCATGCATTTGCATGCGATTAGAGGAGAGTATCGGGGAGTTAGTGAAGAGAACTGTGCGTGCGGGGAGGAAGGGTGCGCCTGACACTACCTCACTGTTTTTACCGCGGCCTTACTGGATCGACCTGTAAGGAAGTAGAGCAGTAATTGAAATGTGGCCAATCGGTTTTGATTTTTTTTCAGTAGTTCCTGGTGATGTCATGCAGGCAATATGTTTCATTCACTTATACCCTATTGCAGATCACCCTGACATTGGAAGAACAATATTGCATGTCAGAAAAGAGATGATGTTTATGCATTTTGTAATGATGCTGATAATGCAGATTGGGGGCCAGCCTAAATCTCCTGAATAAAGTGGGTTAAGCAACTTCTTCATGAAACATGGGGTCTCTCGGCTGCCCTTTTGAAATGGCTGTGATCATTTTTTTTTTTCACTTCATGCCACAAATACATTTTGTTCATTAACTTTTTAAAGTCACAAACATGTGTGAATTAAGTTTAAAATGATTTACATAGAAATGTAATAGCAGAAAAAGACTGTATGGCCTATCTAGCCTGTCCATTCCCAAAGATAAGGCTGGGTAAAATGCAAAAAATGCTTTGGTGAAGAAAACACTTATCTCAGTGTTTCTTTACATTAGAAAATGTTATGAATTTGAATATTTCCTTAGTCAGTGGGAAATATATGACCTTCCATTCTGTAAATGTCAGATCTGGGTTAGAGTCAGGCCACATTTGCCTCACTGTTTCTTTTTTAACTGGCAGTTTCCTCCTGCTCCTTTGAAATTTCAGCTCAGTCAGGACCAGGGCAGTGATAGCATGGCATGAGCCTTCATTCACAACTATTCAGAGATTTGTTTCTCCCATTTTATTTCTTCTGCAAATTTACTTTAGTTCAGTTATTGCAATGATATTTCTTGGCCAGGGGCCATACACCAGAATTTCCAACTAATCAGTAAGCATAGGCCCTAAAGCCGGCAATATTTGACAACCCCATGCTACGGCATTACCAGGGGTTGTAAGAGAACCTATAGCAGATTTAATTTACTCATTTAGGGGCATAATGGCATCTGAGCTCAGTCACTACCTGTGGATTGGATTCTCTTCCTCAGGCAGACGCAAGACGGTGATTCTGGGCCTGAAAAAACACTAGCATGGCTGTTATGCCCTCCTCTCCTGCTCCTGACCCCCTTCAGGACCATAGTCTCTCTGCTTTCCTCATCCTCCGTTTTTTTGTCCTGTGAGCTTTTCTTTCTCCAACTTCTGCTCACTCTCTCTCTCTCTTTCTTTTTCTCTCCTTTACCTCCTGTCTCCTTTCTTTCCCTCTCCCTCTACTTCTCGCTCTGCATCACCCAGAAATCTTCCATCCTCAAATCCCCACTAAGTGGTAGCAGCCAAATCCATTATATAGCAAATGATGGACATTGGGAACATTTGCTGGAAGGCCAGGAGGAAATTAATGCTGTTAGTGAGTCTGCACTAATTAATTAGCATATAAGATAAGTTTAGCATGTACAGTCATATTGTCCGCTAGACTCCTCCTCTTATCTTCTGAAGGGTATATAAAGAAGAGCAACTAAAAGGCCTGGCTTGCTTTGTTAATCAGAGAGCAAGGATAATAAGGGGGAACCAGCAGAGCAGGTTCATTGTGATTTAAGAATGACAGAGCTGGAGGCCATAACCTGTGTATGATTTCTCATATATTCTGTACTCTTTTTCTGTCACTGCTTCCAATAGATTAGTACTTCTGGCAGGTTTGTGGATCACAGTTTGAGTGATTGACTGTAAGCTAGATCCCCTCATGTTATATACATTTGGGGGTACTACAAGAAGTGAATGGAAGAATATGCTTGAAGAAAGAATGGAACATAGAAGACAGCGACAGAATGTTATCTGGCTGAGCGTATGAAGGGCATGTGCTTGGAGACACTGTGGAAACATCTAGAAAGGAGCAGAGGAAAAAGAGTGCACAATTCAAAAGCAGAGTGAAGGTCATGCAAGGAGGCTAACTATGATGCAGGGGCAGAGGAAGGAGGGACCAGTTTATGCAGTCAGGCTAAAAAGTAGCAATGATGACTTTGAGAAGCATCCTCGTCACACTTTTCTTTCTGTCAGGCTGCATTAACAAAAAAAGATGGGAAAAACAGATACCCCCAAAGTTTTAAACTAGGCCCTACTGAAAAAGACCCATGCCCGCAAAAATGCATCCATATTCAAATCCTCACTACATCTCTACAGGCTAGCCACCCTTAAAGCCAAACGAGACTACTACGCCCTAAGAATCCACGATTACAAATATAACCCCAAAGCCCTCTTCACCTATGTTTCTACCCTAACCAAACACACATCCCCCACCCCCCACCCCTACCCCCCATTCCTGACAGCGAAGCCAGCAGCAAATGTGAAGAACTGGGATGCTACTTTCATGACAAAATCTCAACCATCCTCCTCCGATTTCCCCCTACTCCTTCTTCGCTCACCACTGCCACAGGCACTGCCCCATCCCTGTCCCCCTTTAATGACCTTGAACTCATTTCATCCACTGAAATCACATCTATCCTCAAAAAGATGAAACCTGCAACTCATCCCTCAGACACTATCCCCATCAAAGCCCTCCTCACCATACCTGACATCATCTCTAAACCCATTGCTGATGTTATCAATTGCTCCCTCTCTTCAGGCATTGTTCCTGACCCACTCAAGCATGCCGTGGTCAAACCACTGCTCAAAAACCCGCACTTGACCCCAAGGACCCTGCCAACTTTCGCCCTATCTCCAATCTCCCATTCATCTCAAAAGTCATGGAGAAGGTCGTCAACTCGCAACTTACAGAATTCCTTGAAACTCACAACCTTCTCCACCCCTCCCAATTTGGCTTCCGTAAACACCTCAACACAGAGACCCTCTTACTTTCCTTGACAGACTACTTACTCAGGGGAATGGATCAAGGTCACAGCTACATTCTTGCTCTACTGGATATCTCAGCAGCTTTCGATACCATAAATCACACCCATCTCCTTGGCTGCCTAACCGACATTGGCCTTTCCGGCACAGCCCTTAAGTGGTTCTCATCCTACCTCGACAATAGGCAATTCACCGTAAAAATAGGCAATGCTGAGTCCTCCCACTATGCCCTCACCCAAGGAGTCCCCCAAGGCTCCTCCCTCTCCTCTACCCTCTTTAACATTTACCTCACCCCCTTGTGCAAACTCTTATCAGAACTTGGCCTCAAATTCTTTCTCTACGCTGATGATGTGCAAATCATCATACCCATTCAAGGCTCCCTATCTGACGCCCTTGAATCTTGGGGAAACCATCTCGCTGCCATCAGCTCCTTACTTACCAACCTCCATCTTGCTCTAAACACTGCCAAAACTGAACTCTTCCTCATATCCCATCACCTCCCTACCAACCCCGCACTCACAATTGACTCTGCTGTCAAGATTCCTCATGCACAGCCCTGCACAAGGAACCTGGGAGTCCTAATTGACCAACAACTGAACTTCAAAAAACATATCAGTTCCACACTCAAAGAGGGTTTCTTCAAACTTAAAGTCTTAAGAAACCTGAATCCTCTCCTTCACGCTAGTGACTTCCGCACTGTCGTCCAGGCTACTCTGGCATCCAAGATGGATTACTGTAACTCCCTCTTTCTTGGCCTACCCTACTCCTCCATAAAGCCCCTCCAAATGCTACAGAACGCTGTAGCCATAACCCTCTCCAACGCTCACAAATATGATCACATCTCCCCTATCCTGAAGGACCTACATTGGCTCCCTATTCCCTCCCGTATCCTCTATAAATCCCTGACCATTATCCATAAAGCCTTATATTCCTATCACTCCAACTGGCTGGTAGATCCCCTCCAATTTGCCTGCTCGAATCGACCGACAAGGATAACAAACAAAGGGTCCCTCCATGTGCCATCCCTAAAGAAAGCACACCTCACAGCTACAAGGGATCGGGCGCTCTCCATTGCTGGACCTGTGCACTGGAACTCACTCCCAACCCAACTCAGACTTGAACCTTGTATCACCAAATTCAGAGCCCAACTCAAAACCTGGCTATTCAAACAAGCCTTTCCCCAAAACCCTTGACGAATATTGAATTGTGATGGATCATGATCTGAATTTGACTATGACCTTGTTCTTATGACATTATAGTTCACTTGTTAATTGTTCCTATGCTTCTCTGCTCTCCTTTTGGTTTATTGTACCCCCTACCTTCCCCTGTTACTTGTAATTTCCGTTGCTTTTGTTCCATGTAAACCGAGGTGATGTTTCGACTAACATCGGTATAGAAGACTCTTCAAATAAATAAATAAATAAATAAAAGTACCAGAAAAGAAAAAGAGTCAAAGTAGAGATGAAAATACTTTATCAAATGGTTGTTAAACAGAAAATAAGGGAAATATTAAACTCTTTATGTTCTACTTGCCTTATTCTTTGGCTTAGTTTTCTGCCTGATATTTCCTATAATACAAAAAAAAGTAGAACACACAACAAATTTAGGAAGTGTTCCAGGTTTATATTTAAAATGTTTGACTTTGGCTGCACTAAGCAGGGCTCTTTCGTCTGTCATCATGCCATGAACAGTTACTGAATACAATATTTGCTCTGAGCATACATAAATAGTGGCTAATTCATGCAGAAAACATCAGATTTGGCCAAAACTGGCCACAGATGACCATTTCATTCCCAGTGCATTAGAGAATTTGATATGTAAGCTTTTTTTTGAATCATGGAAGAATTCCATGAATAATGCATTTCCCTGGTTAACGCTGCCCCTTTCTGGGCTGGCGGAATAACAAAAGTTTCAAGAGTTGTACACTAATGTAGACCTAGATTCATCATTTTGCTATAATTTCACTGGAATAGCATCAGCAATGAAAAATGGGGCATGGTTAGGGTAATTTTCCAGACACTGCAATGTAGTGTGCTATTTTACTGCATTGTGAGTTAAATTTATTTCACCTGTGACATTTTCACATCACAAGGGCCCAGGCAGGCTTTTATCACATGAGAGAGATGCTCATATAAGTAAACTATTTATATCACTGTAAGAGGGGCAACTAGTAACTCGAGGTGAGGTTTTGGTGGTGTCCTAGGTTTTGGGGGGCAGTTTTACATGCACAGTCAGAGGTATGAACAGCACAGTAGACATCAGTGAAGATTTTATGTGATTTGGAGTGATGAAAGGTACACAACGATGAGATTTGTACAGTGTACTCTCGACTTAGCTTGATAGCAGCTAGGTAAAGGGGTAAAGGTAGAGGTAGAGGTAAAGGGAGCGAGGGGGGCAAAAAAAGGGGCGGGAGGGTGCTAGTGTGCAGCCGGCCACATTACGATGGTTTAGGTTTCACCTGCCATGGTGCGACCATGCCGCACACTATCACCCCCATAGCACCACTCTAAAAGGTGGTGCTATTTCCTGTACTACTGCCGGCAATAATGTCCAAAACATTATCGCCGGCAGCGGTGCCGCCACCCCATTTACCTAAATCCCTCCCAAACTCCTCCCTAACTCTACCCCTTCCCCTAATTTTAATGATACCATCGCAATAAGCCCATTATCGCGTGCATTAGGGACTATCGCACCTTGGAAAATGAGCCTATTATCCAGTCAACTTTATCTTGCAACCTCCATGTGAATATGAACCTCATAATATCAACTTGACATACCTTCACCAAAGGTGGCACACTTAACAATAACCAGAGACAGGGCCTTTTCTATTTTAGGTCTAAATATATGGAACTCTACCTGAAGCATAAAACACTTTTATAAAGCCATGAAATCTCATTTGTTTGTGAAGGCCTATGAAGCATGGGCATGGCCATGTTCAGCTAGCTCAGAGCCAGAATGGTAAATTTTTAACAGGCATGCAGGTGATATGTATATGTGATTGTCGGCCCTCATCCAGGGACATGGTTGTTTTATAACATTTACGCATATGTGATTTAAAAAGAAAACATAAGCACATTCATAAGTTATGCCATTTTTTCAAAGCAAACATATGTGCTTATGTTTTCTTTTTAAATTACCCCCACCAAAATTACCCACACAATTATATCTGCTGTAATGCATGCAGAAATGCTTTTGGAAAAGTTTATGTACACACTTTTGAAAATGTAAAAGCACGAGAGTAAATGAACACTCCTCGCCTATAAGAAGTGTCCTAGTGGGGAGAGGGAGAGAGAGAGAGAGAAACTCTTTACAAGGCTCACTCCTATAAGTAAACTATTTATATCACTGTAAGAGGGGCAACTAGTAATTTGGGGTGAGGTTTTGGTGGTGGCCTAGGATTTGGGGGGCAGTTTTACATGCACAATAAGTGGTACGAACAGCACAGTAGACATCAGTGAAGATTTGTGTGATTTGGAGTGATGAAAGGTACACAAAGATGAGATGTATACAATGTACTTTCAATGTATTTTCAATGTACTTTCAGCTCATCATTTCACATGGTATGATGAATCGAGCCCTAAGTTTGTCCAGTTAACTTATCTGGATATTCAGCTCAAACCTATAATGGCTGGTTTAAAGATACTTTAGGACAGCTGGTTTAAAGATTAACTTTAGAGGAGACCACGTGATGTGGTGAGCGCGGCGGTCGCATCCTGTTGAGCTCCGGGCTGTGCGGCTTCTCACCCACCAAAAGCTTAGCCATATATTAAGCAATACCTTTTTTTTTGGACACTCCTCTTTGCTTATGTCTATTACTAGCTTTATGCATAAATCGCCATCCGCTATGCCGGCGAAAATTGCCAGGAAAGATGACAAGAAAGTGCGCAGCCCCGAGGGGAAGATGGCGACGGCGGGGAATGAGGTAGCAGGCGGCGATATTTCCCCTCCTAGTACGCCGCCACACCTCACGACCGAGGAGATTAAGGCAGCAGTGGTGGCGGCTTTGGAGGAGAAATTAAGCGGTATATCCGCCCAAATCTCCTCGGTACAGACCACGCTGAGCGAAATTGCACCACACTTAGAGGCCGTGGAAACTAGAACAGCAGGAGTGGAAGAAGAGGTCCAGGCCCTGCAAACTAAAGTAAGCACCCTGGAAAAAACGGTTAATGAACAAGCAGAAAAGCTGGATGACATGGAAAATAGGAGTCGCAGATCGAACATACGCTTCTTAGGGATTCCAGAATCCATAGAAGATTCTACCCTCAGAGAAATCCTTCTTAACTGGATGAAAGAAAATTTAACTATACCAGAGATCCAAAATGAAGTAGAATTGGAGCGAGTGCACCGCCTGGGCCCTCGTGCTCAGGGGCAGCAGTGACCCCGGATTGTCATCGCGAAGGTGCTGAATTACCGGCACAAGCAAATTATTTTACAAGCGGCAAGAAAATCTGACTCACTCAAGCTACAGAATTCCCCTATTCACCTGACGCCCGACTATTCAGCTAAGGTCGCTAACATGCGTAGAGCTTACGCATCGGTGTGCAGTGTGTTGGTGGACAAAAATATTCGGTTTGCTGTGCAATACCCAGCCAAGCTACGTGTCCTTCATAACGGGAAATGGATCGCCTATGACTCGCCCACCACAGCCAAGAACTTTTTGGACTCTCTAACCTAATTTTCTCTTTTCTGTATGCAGTAAGGTAACTGCAGTAAGGTAATTGCAGAACGACGTATTAACAAAATGGCGGCGGGTGGGAGCTGCATGGCCCGATCACATTGTTCTGGTCTCCCGGTCAGACTTTAAGTCTGTCCTGTAAGAGTTGGGATTATGAGGGATGGGAAATTTTTTTTTTTGGGGGGGAGGGGGGTGCTTCTGAATATGCTTCTGTTTATGTTATTGTTAGGAAAGATGGGAGTATGGAGATCGAGGTGTTTAAAGCAAGGTTATCCGGTGGGTGACCGTAGTGGACCAGGGCAGGGACACTCTAGAGGGATGAGATCAGCTGGGAGTCTGATCCCTCAGTTATTTTTCTCTTATGGTAAGCTGATAACCTTCTCTTTTTTCATTTTCGATGGGGGTTAAATTTCGTTGTATTTCTTGGAATATTGACGGGTTGGGAACCCCTATAAAAAGGAAAAAAATGATGCAGCACTTACAGCGGCTAAAGGTTAATATTGTAGGTATTCAGGAGACCCACTTAGGGGAACAGGAGAGTACAAAACTTTGCAGGGACTGGGCGGCAGCCTGCTACTTTTCAGCAGCACGTGGGAAGAAGGGAGGGGTAGCGATCCTTGTACACAAAAATACCCCATTGGTGGTAACTTCCGAGATAAAGGATGATCAGGGGAGATATGTGATAGTGTTGGGCAGCTTAGCAGGGCAACCCATTACTTTATGCAATGTGTACGTCCCCAACTCTCCTGACCCTGGTTTTTTTTCACACCTGATTAATACATTATTACAACATTCAACAGGAGAGCTGATTATCATGGGGGATCTGAATAGCATACATGATCAGAGTTTAGATAAATCTCATCTTCCCCCCGGGTATAAACATCGGGTGGATGTGGGGGCCTCTTGTCTCTGCCCCGCGCTCAAAGTACTAGATAAGAACATAAGAACATAAGAAAATGCCATACTGGGTCAGACCAAGGGTCCATCAAGCCCAGCATCCTGTTTCCAACAGTGGCCAATCCAGGCCATAAGAACCTGGCAAGTACCCAAAAACTAAGTCTATTCCATGTAACCATTGCTAATGGCAGTGGCTATTCTCTAAGTGAACTTAATAGCAGGTAATGGACTTCTCCTCCAAGAACTTATCCAATCCTTTTTTAAACACAGCTATACTAACTGCACGAACCACATTCTCTGGCAACAAATTCCAGAGTTTAATTGTGCGTTGAGTAAAAAAGAACTTTCTCCGATTAGTTTTAAATGTGCCCCATGCTAACTTCATGGAGTGTCCCCTAGTCCTTCTACTATCCGAAAGAGTAAATAACCGATTCACATCTACCCGTTCTAGACCTCTCATGATTTTAAACACCTCTATCATATCCCCCCTCAGTCGTCTCTTCTCCAAGCTGAAAAGTCCTAACCTCTTTAGTCTTTCCTCATAGGGGAGTTGTTCCATTCCCCTTATCATTTTGGTAGCCCTTCTCTGTACCTTCTCCATCGCAATTATATCTTTTTTGAGATGCGGCGACCAGAATTGTACACAGTATTCAAGGTGCGGTCTCACCATGGAGCGATACAGAGGCATTATGACATTTTCCGTTTTATTCATCATTCCTTTTCTAATAATTCCCAACATTCTGTTTGCTTTTTTGACTGCCGCAGCACACTGAACCGACGATTTCAATGTGTTATCCACTATGACACCTAGATCTCTTTCTTGGGTTGTAGCACCTAATATGGAACCCAACATCGTGTAATTATAGCATGGGTTATTTTTCCCTATATGCATCACCTTGCACTTATCCACATTAAATTTCATCTGCCATTTGGATGCCCAATTTTCCAGTCTCATAAGGTCTTCCTGCAATTTATCACAATCTGCTTGTGATTTAACTACTCTGCACAATGTTGTGTCATCTGCAAATTTGATTATCTCACTCGTCGTATTTCTTTCCAGATCATTTATAAATATATTGAACAGTAAGGGTCCCAATACAGATCCCTGAGGCACTCCACTGTCCACTCCCTTCCACTGAGAAAATTGCCCATTTAATCCTACTCTCTGTTTCCTGTCTTTTAGCCAGTTTGCAATCCACGAAAGGACATCGCCACCTATCCCATGACTTTTTACTTTTCCTAGAAGCCTCTCATGAGGAACTTTGTCAAACGCCTTCTGAAAATCCAAGTATACTATATCTACCGGTTCACCTTTATCCACATGTTTATTAACTCCTTCAAAAAAGTGAAGCAGATTTGTGAGGCAAGACTTGCCCTGGGTAAAGCCATGCTGACTTTGTTCCATTAAACCATGTCTTTCTATATGTTCTGTGATTTTGATGTTTAGAACACTTTCCACTATTTTTCCTGGCACTGAAGTCAGGCTAACCGGTCTGTAGTTTCCCGGATTGCCCCTGGAGCCCTTTTTAAATATTGGGGTTACATTTGCTATCCTCCAGTCTTCAGGTACAATGGATGATTTTAATGATAAGTTACAAATTTTTACTAATAGGTCTGAAATTTCATTTTTTAGTTCCTTCAGAACTCTGGGGTGTATACCATCCGGTCCAGGTGATTTACTACTCTTCAGTTTGTCAATCAGGCCTACCACATCTTCTAGGTTCACCGTGATTTGATTCAGTCCATCTGAATCATTACCCATGAAAACCTTCTCCATTACGGGTACCTCCCCAACATCCTCTTCAGTAAACACCGAAGCAAAGAAATCATTTAATATTTCCGCGATGGCCTTATCTTCTCTAAGTGCCCCTTTAACCCCTCGATCATCTAACGGTCCAACTGACTCCCTCACAGGCTTTCTGCTTCGGATATATTTAAAAAAGTTTTTACTGTGAGTTTTTGCCTCTACAGCCAACTTCTTTTCAAATTCTCTCTTAGCCTGTCTTATCAATGTCTTACATTTAACTTGCCAATGTTTATGCTTTATCCTATTTTCTTCTGTTGGATCCTTCTTCCAATTTTTGAATGAAGATCTTTTGGCTAAAATAGCTTCTTTCACCTCCCCTTTTAACCATGCCGGTAATCGTTTTGCCTTCTTTCCACCTTTCTTAATGTGTGGAATACATCTGGACTGTGCTTCTAGTATGGTATTTTTTAACAATGACCACGCCTCTTGGACATTTTTTACTTTTGTAGCTGCTCCTTTCAGTTTTTTTCTAACAATTTTTCTCATTTTATCAAAGTTTCCCTTTTGAAAGTTTAGCACGAGAGCCTTGGATTTGCACACTGTTCCTTTTCCAGTCATTAAATCAAATTTGATCATATTATGATCACTATTGCCAAGTGGCCCCACCACCGTTACCTCTCTCACCAAGTCCTGTGCTCCACTGAGAATTAGATCTAAAATTGCTCCCTCTCTCGTCGGTTCCTGAACCAATTGCTCCATAAAGCTATCATTTATTCCATCCAGGAATGTTATCTCTCTAGCGTGACCTGATGGTACATTTACCCAGTCTATATTGGGGTAATTGAAGTCTCCCATTATTACTGCACTACCAATTTGGTTAGCTTCCCTAATTTCTCTTAGCATTTCTCTGTCCATCTCACCATCTTGACCAGGTGGACGGTAGTATACCCCTATCACTGTAGTCTTCCCTGATACACAAGGGATTTCTACCCATAAAGATTCAATTTTGTATTTAGTCTCATGCAGGATGTTTATCCTGTTGGACTCTATGCCATCCCGGACATAAAGCGCCACACCTCCTCCCGACTGCTCCTCTCTGTCATTGCGATATAATTTGTACCCCGGTATAGCACTGTCCCATTTGTTATCCTCTTTCCACCATGTCTCTGAGATGCCAATTAAGTCTATGTCATCATTTACTGCTATACATTCTAATTCTCCCATCTTACTTCTTAGACTTCTGGCATTAGCATACAAACATTTCAAAGTTTGTTTTTTGATTGTATTTTTATTCTGCTTTTTAATTGATAGGGATAAGTTAGAATTTTTTAGCTCAGGTGAGTTTTTAGTTACAGGCACTTGGACTACTTTTCTAATTATTGGAACCTCACTGTCGGGATACCCTAATTCTAATGCATCATTAATATCCTTTAAAGATACATCTCTCCGAACCATGCGCTGCTGAGCGACTGTCGGCTTTCCCCTTTGTTCTAGTTTAAAAGCTGCTCTATCTCCTTTTTAAAGGTTAGCGCCAGCAGTCTGGTTCCACCCTGGTTAAGGTGGAGCCCATCCCTTCGGAAGAGACTCCCCCTTCCCCAAAAGGTTCCCCAGTTCCTAACAAAACTGAATCCCTCTTCCTTGCACCATCGTCTCATCCACGCATTGAGACTCCAGAGCTCTGCCTGCCTCTGGTGACCTGCGCGTGGAACAGGGAGCATTTCAGAGAATGCTACCCTGGAGGTTCTGGATTTAATCTTTCTACCTAAGAGCCTAAATTTGGCTTCCAGAACCTCCCTCCCACATTTTCCTATGTCGTTGGTGCCCACGTGTACCACGACAGCCGGCTCCTCCCCAGCACTGTCTAAAATCCTATCTAGGTGACGCGTGAGGTCCGCCACCTTCACACCAGGTAGGCATGTTACCAGGCGATCCTCACGCCCACCCGCCACCCAGCTATCTACATTCCTAATAATCGAATCACCAACTATGACGGCCGACCTAACCCTTCCCTCCTGGGCAGTAGGCCTTGGGGAGATATCCTCAGTGCGAAAGGACGATGCATCACCTAGAGAGCAGGTCCTTGCTACAGGATCCTTTCCTGCTACATCTGGTTGGTGCTCTCCCATTATGAGACCTTCTTCCTCCAAGGCAGCACCAGGGCTGCCAGTCTGAAGTTGGGACTGGACTACTATGTCCCTGAAGGTCTCATCTATATACCTCTCTGTCTCCCTCAGCTCCTCCAGGTCTGCCACTCTAGCCTCCAGAGATCGGACTCATTCTCTGAGAGCCAGGAGCTCTTTGCATCGCATGCACATGTACAACTTCTCACCGGTGGGTAAAAAATCATACATGTGACACTCGATATATGGCGCACGCTGAATCCAGGTGCAAGGGAATACTCGCATGTGTCCCGTGCACACGGGACAATGTCTCGGATCGATTATGTACTTGTGGGTGAAAAGCTATTTGCCAGAGTAGAGAAAGCTGAAATTGGTACGATCGTCATAGCTGACCATGCACCGGTATGGGTAGATATCTGGTTTTCGGCTGACCGATCCCTCCCGAAACACTGGAGGTTCCCAAGCCACCTTGTAAATGATCCCCAGTTTCATATCTACCTCAAACAAAAATGGGAGGAATTTGCGGAAGCTAATGCCCAACATTGTCAGGATGCGGCACTTTACTGGGAAACTAGTAAAGCTGTGCTCCGTGGGGCGACCATTGCTTATAATATCTCCAAAAATAGAAAATTGAATGCCCACATTTTAGACCTGGAAGCTAAATTGCATAAGGCTAAAGAAGGTATGGCTGTAGATCCGTCTCCGACCAAGTCAGCTACTTACTGGGCCTGTTTGAACACCTTAAATGCTTATTTACATATCAGAGCCCAGAAGACATTGAGGCAGTCGGAGCATTTTTTCTTCCGCTATGGTGACAAATCGGGGAAGTTATTAGCACGTCTGGTGGCTACCAAACGGAGGAAGACCTTCATAGGGGGGATGCGATCTCCCGGGGGAAAACTGGTTACATCATCATCAGATATTGGGGAAGTCTTTCGTCTCTACTATGAGGCTTTATATACTGAGGATAGGCAGGGCGGCGAGGTGGAGGAAGCTGCATTTTTTAAGGACCTTCCATTACCCTCTCTGACTTCCCTACAGAAAGAGTTTTTGAATAAGCCTATATCAGAGTTCGAGTTAATGGGGGTCATTAAGGCCAGTAAAAATAATAAAGCCCCGGGCCCTGACGGCCTGACCGCAGAATATTATAAGATCCTAAGTACTTCCCTTTTAACTCCATTAACAGCATTTTATAATACAGCGGGTGCCACAGGAATATTCCCCCAAGATTTTACAAAGGCACATATTACCATATTGCCGAAGCCGGGAAAGGATCTTTTGTTAGCATCATCATATCGTCCAATTTCCCTATTAAACCAGGATTTGAAATTATTTGCCCGGGTTTTGGCTTTGCGTATGGGAGTAGTTCTACCATCACTTATCTCGCAACATCAGGCAGGATTTGTTAAAGCCAGGAATGCAGGTGCCCATATTATTCGGTTACTATCTGCTATTGAGACCTCACAGCGGCTCGGGCACCAGTCAATGGTTGTGGGCTTTGACTCGGAAAAAGCCTTTGACCGAGTGTCTTGGCAGTATATGTTTTCAGTTCTGGATAGGTACGGGTTTTCAGGGTATATTATCAGGGCCATTTCAGCTCTCTATCGTTCCCCTGAGTCACATCTGTTGGTGAATGATACTGTTTCTGCTGCTTTTAAAATAAGGAGAGGAGTCCGGCAAGGTTGCCCCTTGTCACCGCTGTTATATATATTAGCTTTGGACCCTCTCCTAAGGAAAATAGCGGAGTCAGAAGATATCGTGGGGTTCACCTATAAACAGGCACGTTTTAAAGTAGCGGCTTTCGCCGACGATATGTTGGTATTTTTGAATGACCCTATAAGATCCCTACCTCGCCTCCTTCACCTTCAGTTATTGTTTGGGAGTTTTGCCGGGTTAAAAATTAATACCGATAAGTCCGAGGCTTTAGATGTGCTGGGCACTTTACGGATGTCTTGGCCTGGAATCTTTCTGTTGAAGTGGGTGAAATCTCAATTAAAATTTTTGGGCATACTAATCTCGGCTAACTTACATGATTTATATAGTTTGAATGTCACCCCTTTAAAAACAAATATGCTTCGCAATTTAAGAGCATGGCGCAGCTTACCGCTCTCTCTCTCTGGCAAAATATTATTATTGAAAATGATGGAGATATCGCGCTGGCTTTATGTATTTAATATGTTACCGTTCTATTTAAAACGACAGGACATTAAGCTAATCCACAAGGAAATGCGACAATATTTATGGGGGGGTAAAAAAGCGCGCATTTCCCTAGAAATGCTGATGAAGCCGAAAAAGGATGGGGGCCTCAATTGTCCCAACCTGGAAGCTTATAATCAAGCCAGTTTACTGAGACATATACGCGATTGGCTTTTCGACAAGGAAGTTTACTCCCCACTGGCCTATTATCAACAGTGGCTGACGCCATATACGCCGGGTGCGGTTTTACATGCTACCGACGATGTCCTGTCAGCAGATATCAGGAACAGTGTAATAATTGCTCCTTTCCGACGTGTGTGGAGATCGCTTTGTACTATGTTTGGACTTTCTCCACACTGTACCGTGTACCTTCCAATTGTTGGATGTCAGGACTTTGCTCCGGGGTTCCAGAGTGCTCCTTTTTCTTCATGGCATTCGCAGGGTTTTAAACATTTATACCAAAGTCTTCAGATGATGGCAATACCTCCTTACGTTTCCAGCTTTCGGGACCTTCAGGAGCAATTCTCCATACCCCACTCGGAATTCTATGGATATTTACAACTCAGACACTTTGTATTGGACTGTATTCGTCGGTGTCCTACCTTTTACCAGTCAAGTCTTCTCGGAGATTTTATAAAAGGACCAGATGGCAAGCGCTTCTCGTGCTCGCAGTACTACCATGCGCTATTACATCACAAGTCAGCGACTTCCTTGGATAAATTGGTTGCTAAGTGGTCCTCTTACCCTGTTCTGGCATTATCGGCCTCGGATTTAAGAGACTGTTTTCTGCGTATTCCAGGATCCATAGAAAACGTTCTTATTAGAGACAAACAATATAAATTTCTACACCAAGCTTTTTATTCCCAACTAAGTGTATATCGAATGGGAATTCTTCCGACCAGTGCGTGTCTCAGCTGTTCTCATTTAACCCCAGATTTCCTGCACGCCTTTTGGGGCTGTCCGCAGGTCCAACAATTATGGAGTGCTTTACGTGACTTAACAACTCGATTATGGAAAATTAAGTTACCACTGGAACCTCGGCTCTGGCTTTTCGGCCTGTTGGATACTGACCAGCTACTACAACCTTCTCAATGCCGCTTACTTAATAAGATTATACTCACTGCCAAGTTAACCATCCTATCTCAGTGGACTGTGCGTAAAACGGCCTTAGTAGGTATATGGAAAAAGAGGTTTCATAAGCTTCTGCACATGGAATATTTGACTGCGAAAACTGGCACAGAGAAGCGTTTTCAACATATCTCTGCAATTTGGGGACCTTATATAGCCACTCTTCCGCAGGAAGTTATCCAGGTACTTTGCGAGTCTTCATGAAGCCATGTTTGGTTCCGTCATTCTGTCCTGGTCCGAGGTCAATTCTAAGTATACCTCGAACCACCAGCTTAGTGATGTCTGTTGGTGAGAGCTGAGCCTCATTTACCTGTCTGATGTTGTGCGGATCTAATTGGGGCTCATGTGCAACACTGTGGTCCCATAGGTATACCATTGATGTAATGGTACGGTACCGCTGATGTGATGTGATGCTATTTTGAGATTGTTTTATTATCTCTGCATATCTATACTCCAAAATTGTTGAAGATCCTGTGTTACGATGTCTCATTTTTCCAGATTGATTTATTCAGAAGCGTTTGGGGGAGGGGAGGGAGGGGGATGGGATAGGATAGGATTTAGTACTAGTTCAGGGGCTGAGTTGGGATATACTAGTTAGACAATATTAAACAGAAAATCTTAACCACAACCTGGGCTCTCCTTACACCTGGGGCGACTTCAACCCCCACCTGGAGGAGGTGCGAATCGAAAATTTGGTTACATGTTGGGTAATGTTATGGAAACTGGGTTCTATGACGGATGTTATGGGTTATTGTTCGGGTATGTCTCTTCATTAGACACTATGTATACACATAGTATGGTCGATTACTAAGCAGACAAGAAGCGTAATGTACATCCTGTTATTGTTGGAAATTGGAGATATGTAATGTACTAGTGACTTCACTGTATCCAGTGTAATGTTCTCTGGTTTTTCTTGGATGACGTGGTTAATAAACATGATTTACAAAAAAAAAAAAGATTAACTTTAGGACCACCATTTATCAGGACAGGTTTACCCAGGTAACCTTTTGTGGTCAGTGCTGAATATCAACACCGAATATCAGCACTGCCCAAAGTAAACTGTACCCTGGGTGTGCGCCCAGGACTGCCTCTTTTTGTCTGTGTTAACTTTGAGCAGGCTACAATTTGCTCAAACAAAATTTAGTTAAGGAGCAGCTAGAGGAAGTTAAACATTGAGGATTTTCTGGCTAACTCCAGAAGTTAGCTGGAGAAACCCTTTGAAGATGGACCACTATTTGTTTCACTAAATAATTTACATAGGACTTTTACTGTTTCTCTTTTATCAGCTTTATGGGGTTCTTTTTATTTATGCCCACATTGGTGCGAAATCTGTAAGTAGTTTTTAACTACAGACCTTGCACTAATTTTCAAAGGGAATGTACACATGTCTCTTTGAAAACTACCCACACACATTCACACCTGTGTGGGTAGTTTTTGTGAGAACAATTATGCCCATGCGTTTGAATTTCCAACAGTGGGCAATCCAGGTCACAGGAACCTTGCAGGATCCCCAAAGGTTGATAGATTCCATGCTGCTTATGCCAGGAGTAAACAGTGGCTTTCTCCAAGTCCACCTTAACAATGCGTTATGGACTTTTCTTCTAGGAACTTGTCCAAAGATTTTTTTAAACCAGTACACTAACAGCTTTCATCACATTTTCTGGTAATGAATTCCAGAGTTTAATTGTGCTGTGAGAATGGTTGAGCAAAGGTTCTGGGCTAGAGCAGTAAATCACTTTGACCCCGGCCTTTTCTAATGCAGTTTTCACTTTTATTCAGATAATCAACAACACCAAAACAATGGCAGTATTCCACTCAGTATTCCACTTGCACATAGGGGTATAGAGTGTCTTCCTTCCAGCAGTGCACCTTTAATCCCATCTGGTTTGGTCATAATAGTTTTACAGGAGCTGCCTCTCCTGGAGATGTAGAGCCCCCTGAACCCAAATGGGTTCAGAAATTTATCCTGCCCTCTGTGGGATTTAAGGTGGAACCAGCATCCAGCCTGGTCCTGCACAGGTTTAAAGGGGAAAACAGGGGAACTGTGTCACATAACACCGACCCCCCCCCCCCTCCCCTCCCCTCAGCTTGGACCCATCAGTCCAAGCAAGCATTACTACTTTCCCCTGGATCCCATCCAGGGAAGTTCCACACACCCCGCTCCCCTTTAACTGGCCTCCCAGTAGTTAGATTTGGGGTTGGGAATCTAGGATCAGATTCACCCCCACAATTAGGGTTACCCCAAACAACAGTGTTAGTACCATCCACTGCGGCACTTGCCCAGTGTACACTCATAGTCCTTTATTTGAGTCCATCTGTAGTTCCGGAGTCCACTTCCTTTGACCGGCTGTGGGACTTGAGGTGAGTACTCTTCACTAATCTCTGTAGTGACTTGTACCTCCTCTGCACCATCATGATCAGCACCCTCTGGTGACTCCACCACGGCTCTCACTGTCTCCTTGTCAGTGTCACACATTGAATCCTCTGTAGCGCCTCTCATTGGAATCTCCATGTATCCCTTTCTGGGCTCTCCATAGCGTCTTCATCTGGCATATCTGCAGCCCCTTATACTGGAGTCTCCATGGCCTCTTGACTGAACTCCTTGGCAGTGCCTCTCTCAGGCTCCATCCTACTGCTTTCCATAGGCCCATCGATGCTGCTCCCAGCAGTCCATTCATTATTACCCCATTCTGGGCACTCAATGGACCCTCTCTCAGGGCTCTCTGCAGCCCCTGTCTCCAGCTTTCTCTGGCTTTTAGGCACCCTACAGCACCTCCCTCTGGATTATCTGTAGTGCTGTCTCAGGTCTCCCTGCAGTGCCTCCAATAGGCCAGTCAATGTTACACCCAAGAGCCCATCCCAAATTTCCCCTTTCTGGGTCATGGGCATTGCCTTCTCCAGGCCCAGCTATAAAGCTCCACCATGAGCTTTCTATTTTCTACAACTCAGTTACTGCAGGATCATTCCTCTGGGATCTCAGCTGTTTTATTGCATTCTCCTCTGGAGTAGAGTCTCTTTTAAGGATCAAGTATCGAGTCATATACTTCAATTGGCTGCTGTGCTTCGTCTTCTTCCATCTATACTGAGTCCACTCCTTGTTTTGGTTTAGCCAATCTGGCAGCTATACAGGCCCTGAGAGCCTCCAGTTTTCCACGAAGTTTTGTCCAGAGACTCTAGGACTTCAGGATACTTTCCTGCAGCTACTGCATCCCTTCTAGGAGACTCTGAGCCGATGCTTGCCAATTAGCTCTCGACATGCTTCCACTGCTGCACTCAGATGCTTAGTGCAAAGCCTGCTTATTGCTGAAGGTTCCCCTTGTGCACCTACTAGCAGTTTCACTTTCTCTTGGGGCCATGCACTGTTCCAGGCCTAGTGCACAACTGATTTTTCCTGTGTTTTTAGTTTTTTTTTTTCTTCAAAGGAAAAAAAAAAAAGAAAAGAAAAACCCCTGCCTCACCAGCATAAAACTTTACTGAATATTGCAGTTCTGTCTTCAGATGGAGCTTTCTCCTTAGTCTGTAAAGAAAAATCCTATCCTGCCTCCAGGCCCCACAAACTGGTTTAAGGCAGTTTTCAGGTTTTTTTCCCCCCTCAGTACTCTTCTACGACACCACAAGCTTCCAAGTTCCAGTGTGTCTACAGCCCCGGCAGCACTACTTTGCCTCCAACTTCTTTGGCAGGCCAGTCAATGAACTTCAATTGCAGTCCTCCCATGGAGACTTGGGTTTTTTTTCTGTGCCTAGCTTTAGAAAAAATTCCCTGACCTGACACCATAAGTGAGGATGTCTAAGCAAAGCTTCTGGGCTAGAGCAGTAAACCACGCTGACTCCAGCCTTTTCTAATGCAGTATTCACTTTTATTCAGATAATCAATAACACCATAACAAAGGACTGCCCACCTTAGCAGAATTCCACTTACACACAGAGTTGTAGACTGTCTTTCCCCTGGACAGAGTACCTTCAATCTCTTCTGGTGTGGTCAGAATAGTTTTACAAGAGCTGCCTCTCCTGGAAATGTAGAGGGTCCCCTGATCCCAGCTGGGCTCATAAACTTATCCTGCCCCAGCTGATCTCACCCTCAGGACTCCACCTGGCCAGCAGGTTCCCACCCACAGAGCTCTCTCCCTCTGTGGGATTTAAGGTGGTCCAGGCATTTAGCTTGGGCCTGCACAGGTTTAAAGAGGAAATTAAGGGCACTCTGTCACATATTTCTATTTGTCTTAAATGTATCACCTAATAACTTCATTGAATTCCCCTAGTCATTGTACTTTTTCACAGAGAAAAAAACGATTCACATTTACCTGTTCCAATCCACTCATTATTTTATAGACCTCTATCATATCTCACCTCAGCCATCTCCTCCAAACTGAAGAGCCCTAACCTCTTTAGCCTTTAATTATAGAAGTATCATTCAATCCCCTATACCATTTTGGTAACACTTCTCTTTACCTTTTCTAATTCTGATATATCCTTTTTTGAGATGCGGTGACCAGAACTGCACACAATAGTCAAGTTGTGGTCGCATCATGGAGCGATATAGAGGCATTATGATATTCTTTGTTTTATTCTCCATTCCTTTCCTACTAATTCCTAACTCTATTTGATTTCTTGAATGCTGCTTCACACTGAGCAGAGGATTTCAACATATTCTTCATGATGACGCCTAGATCCTTTTGCTGGGTGATGACTCCCAGTGTTGAACCTTCCACAGTGTAGCTTTAATTTGGTTTGCTCTTTCCTACATGCATCAGTTTCATTTATCCACATTACCGGTAAATGTCATCTGCCATTTGGATGCCCAGTCTCAGAGTCTTGCAAGGTCCTCTTGCAATTTCTCACAAATCTGACCATCTCACTCGTCCCAACTCTAGATCCATTATGAATATGTTAAAAATCAGTGGTCCCTGTGTCACGCCACTATTCACCTTTTTCCATTTACAAAATTGACCATTTAGCTCTATCTTCTATATTCTACCTTTCAACTAGTTCTCAGTCCACAATATAACATTGCCTCCTATTTCATGATTTTTTAATTTCCTCAAGAGTCTCTAATAACGCACTTTGTCAAACTCTTTCTGAAAATCCAGATATACTATATCAACTGGCTCACATTTAGTCATTGTTTTTTCATGCCTTGAAAATATGTAGCAAGTTGGTGAGGTAAGAATTTCCTTGGTTTTTCCCAATTAATCATCTAACTGACTCCCTTGTAGGCTTTTTGCTTCAAATGTACCTGAAAATGTTTTTATTATGAGTTTTCTAAGTGTGCCCACACCTCTGTGTAAGGAGCCCACCACATAACCGGGTGGCGCGCATTGCATCCCTAGTGGGGGCTTTGGTGGTTGGCTTAGCCGCAGTGCGGATCCCGTTTTTCCCTCTCGCACTGGCCCGATGCATGCGATGGTGGCGTGGCCAGGAGAGGGGAGGGGGGAATCAAACAGTCACAGGACAATGATGTTGAGGCCCTTTAAAAGGCACACCTAGCCTCATCCTGTACAGCCGGCGTTTCAGGTGGATCGATGCACTCTTCCTCCACAGATGGCATTGTGGTGGGTGCTTCGGATGGGGTGGGAAAGGGAGCACGTGGCCCATTATCTTCCTTCCCGGACAGCTTGTTGGGGAGATGGGGAGGGTGAGAGAGAGTGAGTGGCCCACTCTCTTCCTTCCCAGCCAGCGAAAATGTTATCTTTTGATTTGGAGAAGCATTATGCGAACATGTTTTGGTATAATAAAAAAAAAAAAGAGGTAGCTGGACAGTCCTGTTTCAGCTTCTGGTCTGCACTTTGGCACCAGAAGGTGGTCTTGGCAAAAGGGACAGAGATGACCATACTGGGATGGAGTCCCCCTGATGCAGACATTCGGGGCATGAACCTGTGTCGGGGAGTGGTTTTCACACATAATTGAGTTAAGGCTGTTTTGATGTTAAAAAAAAAAAAGGGGGGGGGGAGAAGGGATTAGACACTGGCTTATGATTATATGTGAGGTAGTGAGGGTGTTTTAAATGCCTGGGGTGCCTATTTGATGGCCACAATGGATAGTGGAGGATTTCTGATGGGAAGGAATTTGATGTTTGTATATTGGTATGGGGTTTTTCTTTCATGCTGTGCACTGTCTTCCTTGTATATGTTATGAAAGAAGGATTGGTTGAGTGTTGTTGTCGTGCACTGTGCATGATGGAGTTTTGGTGTGGTCACTGCATGGGGCACGTTGGATGTGGGTACACTCCCTGTTGGTGGTCTGGCATGGCATTCCCGGGATGCCTTGGAGGTGGGCAGGGCTTCTTCAGTCCATGTTGGTTTGTCTCAGCCATGGGAGAGTGCACCTGGGTCATCGAGGGGAAGGAAGAAGAAATCGTGCATTGGCACATGCCAGATGCTAAGGGCATGTGGGAGAGAACCAGCAAGAAGGGGAAGAAGAGGAACAAGATAGGGGGTAGGAAAAGAAAGATTCCCAGGGTCATAATTAGTGGGATGCAGGCATCCCTATAAATGATTACCGTATTTGGTTGGGACATCGAGCTGTTGTTGGCATACCCAAGCAGCTTTCAAACACTGTTTCCATTTCAAGGTGCCTTATACTGTGACAGGTGTATGACAATGGGATATTCAATTTCATGCACAGGCTTAGGATCATTCAGCACCTTACTACGTGATAACTGGAGAGGCATCTGGCCTTGCGTCCCTTACCCCTTATTCAGTAAGGGGAGGAAAACGCGCGTCCAACCCGCGGCACCTAATAGCGCCCTCAACATGCAAATGCATGTTGAAGGCCCTATTAGGTATGCACATTTTACTTTCAGAAATTAGCGCCGACCCAAAGGTCGGCGCTAATTTCTTCCGGCGCCGGGAAAGTGCACAGAAAAGCAGTAAAAACTGCTTTTCTGTGCACCCTCCAACTTAATATCATAGCGATATTAAGTAGGAGGTCCCGAAAAATAAAAAAAGTAAAAAAAAAAAAAATTTGCATTTGGCCCGCGGCTGTCGGGCCGAAAACCGGACGCTCAATTTTGCCGGCATCCGGTTTCCGAGCCTGTGGCTGTCAGAGGACTCGAGAACCGACGCCAGCAAAATTGAGCATCGGCTGTCAAACCCGCTGACAGCAGCCGCTCCTGTCAAAAAGGAGGCGCTAGGGACGTGCTAGTGTCCCTAGCGCCTCCTTTTCCCCGCTTTTACTGTGTCATCTAATTTAAATACAGAATCGCGCCCACTGGCCCTTTGCCGGTGCGCGTGCCGGGATAGTGGGCGTTCGGCCGCTCTCCTGTGGACTTTACTGTATCGACCCGATAGTGCTTATGGGAGGAGGAGGTACACCTGAAGTTTCAGTTGTACAACACGTTTCATGAGTGAGCCTATGGATTCAGTGCCTCCTTGTCAGAGGACAAGTTGGACAGCAAGGTTGCGGTCCTTCCCCCCTTGGGATCAATTGTGGTTCCGTGTGGTTGGGGCCCAGACTTCCGGGCTATGAGCTGATGCAACTGGCCATTCTGGCCTTGGGCACATGGGTCCCCTTGAGGTCAGCCTGGCTTTCATCATGAGGGTTTTTCCCAGGGGCAGGAATCTCCTGCCCCGCGTAACTCGCTCCACAGTGGATCGGGTTAGCAACCACTGCCATTGGCATGTGGGCCAGATCACCATGGGAGAACTAGCTTGTGGTCAGCCTCCTCAAGGAATTTGATGGGCTTCAGCACAGCTTCACAGAATGGTCACTGGCAGTGACCTTCAGCTGTGCTCCACGACTGATGCATCGGGAAATGTCAGGGTGGTGCTTGTTTTGTGCTCTCACAGGTTCCATTTGTGCTTGCCTTCTTTGGAGCACTGCATATGGGCGGGTTTGCAGCACTATCGCGGAGCGCATCACAGGCTCACTATGCCTAGGATCGAGCCAGTCTGGAAATGATCAAGGGGCTCATTGTCAGGTCATTGGATGGGCTGCTGTCGGGAGTCTGGTGGCATGTCCGGCTGTGGCCGGCTGTGGCCACGACTCCGTGCTCGGCCTCACGTCTCCGTGCTTGACCTCACACACAGAAGGGGATGTATGGTTTCTGCTTCATTGTTCTATATTTAGCTGCCTTCTTCTCTTTTTCAACTCTTATTGGTTTAGTTTCCCAGTTCCCTTATGCTTGATCTAGTTTGCTTCAGGACCTGACTGCTTGTCGGCACTTGTTCTTTTTTATTTTAACAAATAAAATTCTGTTTTCTATTCAGTTAAATGACTTTATAACTAAAATTTGATTCTCAGCTCATGAATGTTACTTTTTCCTTAGTAGGGCTATAAATCTCATCCATCTTCATTACTATGTGATATATTTTTTAATTCCTTCAAGAAAAGATTTTTTTTAGATGAACTTATAGTAGTGCTAATTAAAATCTCAAACACAAGATAGAAATGATATCTCTGTAATTGTAATATAATGAAATACATATTTCTCCGCAACAATCATTGAGAGACTGGTCAGCACAATGTAAATAATTGCTCCTCTTACTGGTAAGTTACTCTAGCTTTGTCTTTTTCTTCCCCCAGTTCTAACACCCTTGTTTTATTGTAACTTCTCTGCTTCTCTCCACTTGTTAACTGTTCAAGGTTATTACCTGTTACCTGTAAACCAGCATGATGTGATTGTATCATGAATGCCGGTATAAAAAAGCTCTAAATAAATAAATAAATAAAATAAATAAAATAAAATAAAACTACATAAAGTTAACCTCAGAACTATTACCCAATGTTGATTCATGACCATGGCATGGAAGTTTACCAGCTTTTATGAATTAAAACCCTGTACCAATTTAACTCAGTGGCCACAGAATGGAAAAGGCCACACAGCTACCTTAGGCAACATTGAAGAGACATACAGTAGTCTTACCTTTTCACCTTAGGCTTTTTTCTATTGCCTTTGGCATTTTGATTGCTGACTGTTGACTAACTTACCTGTTGGAATCACTGTGGGGTTTTTTTCTACTACTATATGTGTGATTTCTTCAGTAAGCTAGTCAACTTCTACTGAAATTATGAAAGCAATATAAACTATCAATTTTTGGTCCTTGTTAGAAAAATTCAAAGGTATAATAGATTTTTTCTTGGAAAAGGAGCTCTTTTTTCTTTTCTTCTTGTACTAATTTTTATGGGAGTCTCAGTTTAGTGGACCCTTTGGCCGACCTGCAGGAGACTGGGAAAAGATGGTCACTGTCTCTAGTATATGGCAGGCCAGGAGGCAGATGTTCAGGCTGGACGTAGAGGTGCTCTTCACCCTGGAAACTGGCACTCCCCCGGGAGGAGCCCGTAGGAGCCCAACCGCTGGGACTTAGGTGGCTTCACCCTTGGAAGCCGAAGCCCCCTTGGGAGGAGCCCGTAGGGGCCCGGCTGCTGGGACTTAGGCGGTAGTGGATCAGGACTGGGAACTGGAACCAGAGTAGGACAGTAGTTCAGTACTGTAACAGGGCTCGGGTTCTGGAACCAGGCAGGAACTGTAGCAAGGCTCGGGTACTGGAACCAGTCAGGAACTGTAGTAGGCAAGCAGGAGCCAGGCAGGTACTGTAGCAGGCAAGCAGGAACCAAGCAGGTACTGTAGCAGGCAAGCAGGAACGGAGCGAATAGCGAGGCAGGTCACTCCGGGGCACAGCGCAACAGGGATCCAGTAGGTAAGCCCGTTGCAAGGCAAAGACTGGGTGGCCGCAGCCGGCTTATCAAGGCCGCGGCGTCTGACGTCAGGAATTGGGTGGAGTCACCACTGGCGGGACATGGCCTAGAAAAGCGCCCAAGTGGCGCGCGCGCGCGCCTAGGGACAGGGCGTCCATGGAAGGCTTCCCAGCGGTGCGGCCCTCGCAGGGACGCTGCCGAACAGGCCAGGAATTAGGCCAACGAAAGCGGGAACAGGTCCAGGAACACGGAGGTAAGGGTCTGGTTACGGCGCTCGCGGCCAGAACCGCAACACTAATCACATTGAATAGAGAAATATCTCACCAAAGAGTACATTATGTACTATTTTAAATGCACACCTTATATTAGCATGTTATCTGACTAACTGCTTACTGTAGATATTTTTTATTGATTTTTTTTTTATGACTGTGCAGATGTAAGTTTGTCTAATTCTCATATCTCTAAACTCATGCAAACTCTTGGGGTTAGATTACCTGTCTAGATTATACATGAACATTCATTTCTACCTAGAAATTCTTCCTTCAAAATTATGAGAGACATCATAGCTTCATTTAATAATGAATAATTATGTGATGATTTTTTCTAGGTTAGATAAAATATGGGACTGAAACTGAAATTGTGAATGTGTCATGCTCCTAGGGAAACATTTTGGAAGGCATCAAAAGTTGTACCCTTGTCTGCTAGCTTAACATGGAGCTCCTCAGTTGCTATGGACCTCTTTACAAATTATCAGAGCTGCGATTTTCAAATTCATATAAATGTTGGTCTTCTGGAATGGATAATTTACCCCTTTCACATACAGATTTCTGTTGCGATAATGGGAAATAGTTTGGAAAGTTATTTCACGTTTGAAACTTGGAGCGCAAATTTATTTATTGGATTATTAATTTGAAATCTTAAACTTTTCATCACAATCTTTCCTTATTCAGAAGTACTAAGTACTAGATTTTTAAAATATATTTTTGAAGTGTATTTAGTGATTTTGTAATAAAATATTTCATAAAGTGAAATTGCATATTTATATTTTACCTCTGGTAATGAACTTCACTAAAGACAAAAACATAACAAGGTACTACAAATATTTTTGCATGGAATTCCAAGGGTACAGAGAAAAAAGGAGAAAGAAACTTTCCCCCTCCCTCTCAATTATACTGTAACCCTTAAGCCCAGATCATCTTCCGAACCATAACTTTGAAAGACAATATTGCCATTCCTTTTTTTCCCAAGACTTTATTGAAGTTAAAAACAGCATACAATAAACTGTAAATGATGACACCATAGTAAAATTTAGGGGTGCTCATTCATTTGAAACAAATGGGTAGCATGCAATACATGAAGCCATTTTCATTTCATTTCATTTATTTATTTATTTATTTAGGGTTTTTATATACCGACTTTCTTGATACAGATCAAATCAACTCGGTTTACATAGAACAATAGCTCATTAACAATAACAAGTCAAAACCTTAATAAGTCAGAGTGGGAACAGAAAGTAAAAAGTTACATTATAACAAGGGTGAGCAACTGGGAATTGGAAGTGAAGAGTTAGAAAACCAAGGTAGAGAGGTATAAACAAAGAGAAGGGGCATGGTGCCAACCTCTAGAGATTAACTCTAGCTTTATAACATAACTATGTGACATTCTGCTAGTTTATGTAGTAGTATGAGATAACTGAAAAACAGCTGATCGGATGTTGTATTGGCAGGAATAGTCTAGGGGTCGGGAAAGGCTCGACCGAACAGCCCCCAAAACCAAATCAGGGTGCCCGTGAATAATATAAACAACAATTTTTGTATCATTCATTTATGCTTCCAATTCAAGCCTATGGCCCATGGAAAAGTGCAACAATGACTGGTAATTATAGCAACCAAGCAGTGTCTGTGAGATAGTAGTCTGAATGGAGGTGAAGTGGGAGAAATAGGCAAATAGATAGGATGGAAGATCAATCAAGGTGAAGCATTTTTTTTTAAACTATTCTAGAGCTGGCAGCTGTATCAAGTGATACTGATGTGATGTTCCCCCACTGAAAAGTCTGAACATGTGCAAAGTCACTCCATTTTCTCTGCTGGAGCTCACAAGGAATGGTTGTCTTTTTGGAAACTCTGTTAGTGTGAAAGAAAAGGTTTGAAAAAGGAGAGAAAATAATTTTGGCTTTGGCAAAGGGCATTTTGTTTTCTTCATTGACACAGTCATAGTACTTTTACTGTGAGAGAAGGCAGAGGGGCAACATTTTGCCTGCCTGGAGCAGGGTGGTAGAGAATAAAGATAGAATCACAGGGGTAGATTTTCAAACCTGCGAGCAGGCGTACATGTGCACGCGCTACCCGGCACGCACACATGTATGCCCGGTTTTATAACATGCGCGCATGTTATAAAATCAGGGGTTGGTGCGCGCAAGGTGGGTGCACAGCTGTGCACCTTACGCACGCCGAGCCTTCGCCAAGCCGCACTGCCTTCCCCCATTCCCTACCCCCCCCACCCCATCTTCCCTTCCCTTCCCCTACTTCCCCCGCCCTTTCCCCCCTACCTTTTTCTTTGTTTTTCTTTTATTTCCAAACTTACTTCAGCCCTGGGGCATGATATAAAATCCGGGGTCGGCACACACAAGGGGGTGCACACTAGTGCACCTTGGGCATGCCGAGCCCTAGGGGAGCCCCGAAATCAGAGCGGCTTCAGAGGGAACTTTCCTTCGGCCACCCCCACCTTCCCCTCCCTTCCCCGGCGCATGTAATCCCCCCTACGCTCTTAAATCCTCCTGGATTTACATGCGTAGGCTTTGAAAATCTGCCCCAATATTTACCTGGATAAAAGGAGGTAATGATGAAGGAATTTCGGGGTTGTATTTTAATTTGAGCCGATGAGCACTACCTGGTTAAAGATAGCCTGGTATGTCTGGTCAGAAAGAATACCTTTCTTAAAGTTACCCAAATAACTTTATCTAGGTATTAACTTTAGCTGAATATAATCTATAGCAGACATTTCTAGATAAGAGCCACTGAATATCTGGGTACAGTTGCCCAGGTAAAGTTGGCTGGATACCTTTTCAACTACTGGCCTGCTGAATATCTAAATACTTCAGTGTATTTTTTTTTAACTTTTTAATCGGGCTCTGTGTCAGTTTTGTTTGAAAATATTCTTATCCATCTCTCTTTATTAGCAGATCCTATACTTTGGATAGTCTAAATAATGTTCCCTAGTCTCCAAAGTTAATTTTTCCAATGAGTATATTTTCCAGATTATGTTCACCCATGCCTCCACAGGGGCCTAGCTACATTGTTCCAGTGCTTGGCTATCATACGCCTTGCAGCTATAAGAAATGAATAATGAGTGGAATATTTCTATGTGAGCACGTGGTATTTCTACTATCCATTATGCCCAGCAATAAAATAAATAAGCCAGCTGGGAGCTGTATCCCTGTTATTTCATAAATCAAGATAAAATGTTACCTTGCAAGTTGTTTCAATGTTGATAACTCAGTTCTAGAAATTAGCATCTGTAGCAATGATGTGAAATGTGTTACTGAGTTTAAGAAGTAAAGTGTTACAGTTTTGGCTGCAGTGCAACCGCCTCACCACCAGGGGTCCCTCTAGTGCTGGCTTTCCGGACAGGCCCAGTCCATCTTATCTGTCCACTCTATGTTCTGGGTTGGCCCTTATAACCCTGCCTGACAGTTCCCTCAGTGCTTCGGCATCGAGCTCACCTGGGCTCCCTGCTCTAGCCCTGCGCGGCCTTAGGGCCTTTCCTTGCCTTGCCCTGCGTGGCCTTCGGGCCTTCTTCCTCGCTTTTCTTACCTGGCCTACGGGCCTTCTGACCTGCCTGCTCTGCTTACGGTGTGTGGCCTACGGGCCTTCTGTGTATGTGTGGCCTACGGGCCTTCTGACCTGCTTGCCCTGACTACGGTGTGTGGCCTACGGGCCTTCTGTGTATGTGTGGCCTACGGGCCTTCTGACCTGCCTGCTCTGCTTACGGTGTGTGGCCTACGGGCCTTCTGTCTGTGTGTGTGTGGCCTACGGGCCTTCTGACCTGCCTTGCCCCGCTTATGGTGTGTGGCCTACGGGCCTTCTGTGTGTATGTGTGTGGCCTACGGGCCTTCTGACCTGCCTTGCCCCGCTTATGGTGTGTGGCCTACGGGCCTTCTGTCTGTGTGTGTGTGGCCTACGGGCCTTCTGACCTGCCTTGCCCCGCTTATGGTGTGTGGCCTACGGGCCTTCTGTGTGTATGTGTGTGGCCTACGGGCCTTCTGACCTGCCTTGCCCCGCTTATGGTGTGTGGCCTACGGGCCTTCTGTGTGTGTGTGGCCTAAGGGCCTTCTGACCTGCCTTGCCCCGCTATTGGTGTGTGGCCTACGGGCCTTCTGTGTGTGTGTGTGTGGCCTACGGGCCTTCTGACCTGCCTTGCCCTGCTTACTGTGCCCTGACCCAGCCTGGACCCAGACACTGCTACTGCTGCCTGCCCTGACCCAGCCTGTACTTAGACACTGCTACTTGCCGCCTGCCCTAACCCAGCCTGAACCCAGACTCTGATACTTGCTGCCTGCCCTGACCCAGCCTGGAACCTGACACTGTTTCTAGCTTCCTGTCTCTCTCCACCTGGAGCCACCCTGCTGGGTGGTGTTCATGACTCCTGACCGGAGCCCAAGCGTAACATAAAGATAAAAATGTTTCCAGACTCTATGGAATTTCTCCATTTTCCTGGTGCCTTCTCTTCTGGCAGGGAACGATTTCATAGTAAGCATGCAATGCAACTAGCTTCTCCAGAGAATTCTATCTGGTGGTACATTAGAACATAAGAAATTGCCATGCTGGGTCAGGCCAAGGGTCCATCAAGTCCAGCATCCTGTTTCCAACAGAGGCCAAACCAGGCCACAAGAACCCGGCAATTAGCCAAACATTAAGAAGATCCCATGCTACTGATGCAATTAATAGCAGTGGTGTCAGTCAATAAGATCATTATACATCTCTTAATAATGTGGATTCCTTTGTGCAAGAAAATAAGGCTCTTTCCTATACTAGAATGATTTGTCATTCGATCAAAAAATGATTGGAATTCATGCTTTCAATTAAAATAAAGATAATGGAACGATAATATATTAAACGCCCAGTTTTGGTGAAATTTAGTTTATATGGTGCGCAAGTTTAAATTTATAGCTGCTGAAAAATGTAACATTGTTAACAAATGGAAAGAAATTTGGGGACTAGTTGATTTATAAGTTGGCCTGTAAGGATGTTTCTACTGTCTTCTTTATTTGTGTGGTAAAATTCAAAAGGCACCTTTACAATCTCCTCTTTCAGTTTTCTTGTCTGTTTTTTAGATTTGTATTACTGTTTCACTATTAAGCTTTAATAAAGGGCCTTAAACATATCACTCTGTGATGACTCTCCAAAAATGCCACTATTCTGCAAGACTAACTTATAGAATGAAGGCAGTAGCCCATGGTCTCAGATTCTTAGAGATCAAAACAATTGTCAAATGCTGGTACAACTTTGAAGGTATTTTCAACAAATGAACTTGCATTGTGATAGACTACTTGGCACAGAGTTGAAGAAGAGAGCAATATGCACTTATATTATAAGTGGTAAGCTTCAATCTCATGAAATGCATTAGTTGTAGAGACAGGGAAGGCAGATACTTTCTTTTAAAGATTAATCATTTTCTTGCTACTGTAAAATTCCACACTGATCATTAAAACTGGTTAGATAACTGATACAACTGTAATAAACTCATCTATTCAAATGGATGTGAAAGTTTTAATATTGAGATTATGTTAACTGCTTAGAAAATCCAGATAAGAACCATTAACTTAATAACATTCTGTAGTATGTATTATAGAAAAGCTTTTCAAGGCAAAACAATTTTTC
The DNA here is from genome assembly GCF_901001135.1 of Rhinatrema bivittatum. NCBI lineage: Eukaryota > Metazoa > Chordata > Amphibia > Gymnophiona > Rhinatrematidae > Rhinatrema > Rhinatrema bivittatum. The sequence continues at coordinate 672,412,788 of NC_042616.1, read as the reverse complement.
AAAGAGTTTTTTATGGGTTAAAAGCATTCTTGCCGGCATAAATAAGTTGCCTGAAAATGTTTACTCTCTCAATGCAGCTAAAAGTCTTCAAAAATTGCCCCTCTCCAAAAATTTACTAAGAAATTCACCAATAAGTCCCCATAATACCATCCCGGCCTTATAATCTTAAAGAAACAAGTCAGACACTCTGAAACCATATGTCAGAAATCTAATTTGATACAAGATGAACTTTTATTAAGAAACAACATCAAACACTATCCACTTGCAGTCAAACTTGCTAAGCAGAAGAGTTTTAAATCCATCAGCTCTAGATCAGAGAACAAACCTAAAATTATTTTAGAGCTTATGTGAAATTTCTCTGAGCTTAATGCAAGTAACAGTACTCAATCGATTTCCCTTACTGATTTTAACTTATTTTCTACATTTGACTCTAAGTTAAATAAGATAAGAATTGAATTCCTTCCTTTAGATTAAGTTCAGATCCAGCAGAGTCTGGACCTTCCTAGTTCCTCAAAAGATGAGTTTATTCCCACTGGTAAGCTTTCACTTTCAATACAAATTTTTCCCAGAGCTCTTCCTCTTCTCCTTAATAAACGGAATCAGCCTCCTCCCTTGTTCATCTACTACCCTTCAACTTAGTCAAATATTCAGACTTGGGCCTTGTGCTCTATCTAGCATTATTGTTAAAACTAGTTTTGAAACAGGAACCATACCTTCCTCTATAAAGTCTGCCATTATTCAACCTGTTCTGAAAAAGAAAATCTAGATCCTGAATTTCCAGAGAATCATCAAGCAGTCTCTAATTTCCCCACTATTACTAAAGTTATTGAAAAGGTTGTTGAATCCCAATTATCCAGTTTCTTGCACAACACCATGGCTGTGCTTCAAAAAAGGACACAGTTCAGGGACTGCACTTACTTCCCTGCTTAATGAGATTGGCTTGTGCCTAGCCAGAGGTAATGTAGCTCTTCTTGTTTGCCATGATTTAAGTGCATCTTTCGACATAGTTGACCACCAGTTCTGCTTAACTGATTATTTGATCATGGCATTAGAGATAAATCCTTGTTATGGTTCAAATCTTTTCTCAAACAACATTGTACTGCAGTATCAACTGAAACTCTGAATTGTCTCCATCATCACCCCTGCTTAGTAGGGTCCCGCAAGGATCCATATTACCTCCTGTCCTATTCAACCTATATCTCTCACTGTTCGCTACATTAATACAGAGCCTCAGCTTCTCAGGTAACTTTTATGCAGATGACATACAAATACTTGCCAAGTACAATCCAGCCCCTACACACACATTATCTGACTTCAATACCTATTTAACTAAAGTTTCACACTAGTTAAAGTCATTCAAGCTTAAAACTAATCCTCAAAAATCAGAAGAAATATGGTTTACTCTAAAGCCACCTAATGACCCTCTTCCTACATCTTGCATGGCAGACTGTGACATACCAATAAAAAATATGGTATCCACTCTTGCTGTTACCTATGATAGTCAACTCACCTTTTCTTTCCACATTTCCAAGCTATTACAGACCTTTTATTTTTTCCTGAGGTACATACACAGGGCTTCAACCTTTTCTTGACATATTCCCTCATCTTCTCTAGACTAGATTACTGTAATGTTTTACCGCATGGTCTTAGTGCTGTATGAATTCAACATATTCAGACAGTACAGACCACAGCCACATAGGTTATCTTCGGTAAGTCCAAATTCAATCATGTTACCCTTCTCCTTATTGAATTAGATTGGCTCCCTATTTTACTATGCATCCAATTTAAAATCAGTTGCCTAACCTTTAAGGCCTTATGCTGGGGTTCTCCACCTTTCTTCTTTTCCATTATTTCTTTCTACTTGCCCACTCGTTCACTACTGTCCTCCCAGTTGTTTTACATATGGAATAAGAAGCGATTCATCAAGAACTAATAAAAATAAACATAAACATAACAAGGAAGAGATCTGTAAATCTTGGAGCAAACTTCAGTGAAGGCATTTTGAGGCCTAAGTTTTTCGTACTAACCCATACCAAGTCTCCAAGCTGGAGTTGAGCTGCGGGGTGATGACTCTTATACACCTTGCTCTTAAAACATGCCTCCGCATGTTCCAGGAGGTGGTATATCTTTTGCGAGAGGTCCTGGAGTTTCATTCAATTATTTTGGCTATGGGGCTGGTGACAGGAACCGGGATGGGTTTAGGTGTGTGAGAGTGATGGCCAAATACTAGGGGTGTGCATTCGGATTGACCGCATTAGTAAAACGCAACTCATATTTTTTTTTTACTTAAAAAATTGATTCGACATAAACGATCGGATTTCCCACATATCGAACATAGATATGTTCGATATGTGGGAAATCGCGATTGTTGAGCCAAAATAAAAATATAAACCCCCTCACACTCCTTAATCCCCCCCCCCGACTTACCACAACTCCCTGGTGATGGAGCGAGGAGTGAGGACGCCATTTCTGCAATCCTTGGCGAGAAGCATGTGACGTCGGCGACACGTCGAGTGACGCCGGCGTCACGTGATTCCCGGCTCGTTTGCGCCGGACGGCTCGTTCGGCCCAAAAAGAACTTTTGGCCAGCTTGGGGGGGTCAGGAGGCCCCCCCAAGCTGGCCAAAAGTTCTTTTTGGGCCGAACGAGCCGTCCGGCGCGAACTTGCCGGGAATCACGTGACGTCGGCGTCACGTGATTCCCGGCTCGTTCGCGCCGGACGGCTCGTTCGGCCCAAAAAGAACTTTTGGCCAGCTTGGGGGGGTCAGGAGGCCCCCCCAAGCTGGCCAAAAGTTCTTTTTGGGCCGAACGAGCCGTCCGGCGCGAACTTGCCGGGAATCACGTGACGCCGCGTCACTCGACGTGCCACCGACGTCACATGCTTCTCGCCAAGGATTGCAGAAATGACGTCCTCACTCCTCGCTCGATCACCAGGGAGTTGTGGTAAGTCTGGGGGGGGGATTAAGGAGGGTGAGGGGGTTTAAATTTTTTTTTTGCACATATGTACATATACCCAACTCATTGGATTTTTTTTATGTCCATATTGGCCGCAAGTGGGACCCCCTTTCGGACATAAAAAATATGAACATAAAATTTTGCTCTGCACATCCCTACCAAATACCACATAGAAAGATGAGGATCCAGTTGAGCTGCTCATGTGATTAATATAACCTATCAACTACTAACATTCCAAATCAATAATCTATATATCTGCTCTATCTAGTTCACTATAGAAAAAAAATACATTTTTGTGAATGGAAGGTGGCAACTTCATATATTGGCTCCATTACCAACTATGGTTGCTGTGCCTTAATTTTATCATCAAAGCTACCAACCCACCCTTGTTTTTTTATATGCATATAAAAGTTTTCTATAAAAAAATATTTTTTTCAATATTGAGAGTATTGAAAATATCTTTTCATAAGTTGTCTTTTCACTTTTTTCAAAAGTAATTATGAACTTCTTGCACAGGCTTTCCCAGAAGCAGGCTGTAAACTGAACTCCTCAGTCCAAGAGGATGTGTAGAGGGAGCCAATGCAGATGGAAGATGTGCTGGGCAAAGAGACTGGACAGTTCAGGTGCAGAAGGAAGGCCAGGAAGAGGTGTGAAATGGGCCATCTTTGAAAAATGATCCACCACAACCCACACAGTGTTATTGCCACTTGAGAGGGGAAGGTCAATCATAAAATCAGTGGCCAATTGGGTCCAGGGTTCCTTGAAGGCTGGCAGTGGCTATAACATCCCCCAAACTTGCTTGAGATCCTTTGTTCATTGCACACGTGCGACATAATTCCTTGTATCTCTTCACATCGGTCTTCATCTGAGGTCACCAGTAATGATTGAAAATCTATTCAAGGGTTCAGGTGATGCCATGATGCCCCACCAAATGGGAGTTGTGGGCCCACTGAAGAATTTTCTGGCAAAGTCATTGAGGAACGACAGTCTTGCCTGGTGGAACTGTCAGTGTGGCAGCCACCATGATTTTTCCAGGGTTGATGATTTATTGTGGTGGCTCCTGAGAGCCTTCAGGATAAAATGAATGTGAGAGAGCACTGGCCCTTCAGTTCTTCTCTGCAGGGTGAAATCACAGTTCAAAGAAAAAGAAGCCAACCCTGGCCAACGATGAAGGAAGAATGAATCCTCTGTCCAGATTTTCCTTGATATATTTGGACATGGCATCTGTTTCAAGTACAGAGAGTTGGTAGACTCAATCCCTGAATGGTACCTTCCATGGAGTCAAGTTAATGGGACAGTCATAAGAGCGATGTGGTGGAAGGACCTCCTCTTGCTGCTTGCTAAACACATCCACATACTCTGCGTACTGAAGTAGTAGACCTGGTATCACAGGGATGAATGGGCGAGATGCATAATAGGCAAGACCTTGGTGAGACACTGCTCATTGCAGCAGAAGCTCCATCTGGTGATCTGTAGAGTACTCTAATCAATGTGGGGCTAGTGCAGCATGAACTAAATTAGGTCTAAGATGACAACGTTGACTGCTTCGGGCAGCACATATAAAATGATCTATTCTCTGTGCAGGAGGTCCATTTGCATTGTGATAGGAATGGTGGCCCTCTTGACTCATCCAGGTAAGGGTTATCCTTGAACAGATGATATTGTGAGCACTGCGTCCAAGGAAATGGTCAGGATCTCATAGTGGTGCACCAAGGAATTGTGAATGAATCTGCCTCCAGTGCCAATATGAAGGAGGGCTTGTGTAGTCAATGGGTCCCTGAATGAGAGACATATTGGTGCTAGGATTTGTGGATAGGTACATGATCAACCTAGGGTGGCCTCTCCCACTAGACCTTGGTTCAGGAGTTTCCTGACTTGGCTGGACAGCAGTTTGCAAAGTGCCCAGATGTGGCACAATATAGACACAAGTTGAGGTGTCAGCACCTCTGTTTCTCCTCAGTGGAGAGCTTGAGGTGATATATTTGTATGAACTCTTGTACCTGTCCCAACTCAGGAGATGACCTAGAAACCACTGGGTGCAGAAAACTAGGGGCAATGGGATGATGAGCCAGGCCCCATTCTCGAGTCTGTTCTTAAAATCGGAGGTCTAGATGTATGGTCAAACTAATTAACCCCTCCAGTGTATCAGGCAGATCCCAACCAGCCGCTCAGCTTTGATACATTCCAAAAGCCCTTGCCTGGAGTTCAGATGCCAGTGTACAAAAATGAACCATGTACTCTCCAACAGGCTAGAAACCTGGTCTGATCTGAAGAAGCTCAGTGGCCATAGAAGGCATGTGGCCAGGCTCATCAAAAACTATGCGGAATTCTTGCAGAAAGTTGTTCAAATCACCTAGGAGTGGGCCATGTCTCTCCCAGAGGGATGAAACCCAGGCTAGGGCAAAACTGTCCAGCAAGGACAAAATATATGTAATATTGATGTGATCAGAAAGGACGAGAGGTGCTTGCAATTCAAATTGCATCCAGCATTGATTCAGGAAGCCTCTACACTTCATAGGATCCCCCTCATACCTTGTAGGTGGAGGCAAATGAAGTGTGAGAGTTGCAGGCTGTTCTGGAGGTGCCAGAGAAGGTGCCAAGGAGACTGGATGGGCGGCCATACTCTAATGATAATTGGCCATCTTTTTCAGTTGGTCTTGCTGCTGTTGTAGTTGGTAAGCTAACCCTTGTTTAAAAGGCCCAATGCAAAGTTAAAAGTGTTTAAAAGAACAACTCTGATTCTACTTTTCGTTATTATCCTTTAATGTAAATCATATACTGTGTATAAACAAACAGAGAGCGATACATACGGGAAGCAAAAATATACTTACATTATATTAAAGAGCACAGCGCTGGCTCTGGAACAGCCCCCTTGCTTAGAGCCCTATTGCTTATATAGTTTAAACTAGCAAAGTCAGCAAGCCATCTGGTTTCTGCTTGCATGTTTCACACCACAAACTTTATTGCTTTGTCTGCTTTGTCTCCCCCTTATCTTCTCTCCCTTCGCATTCCTTCCCACAGATTATCTGCTTCGTACCCTTCAGTGTCGTCTCCTGCTTCATCCTGTGTCTCAGAGGCCTGGGACAAGTCCGCTGAATTCATGACCTCAACAAACTTTGATAAGCAGCATGAAAGTGATCCCTTGCTTTTGTGGTATAGTTGATGCAGCCTTGTAGGAGTATCTACAAGACCTACGCCAATAGCTGGCATTCGTGCACTGAAGCAGGACAGCCTGGAACTTTGGCTATACAGCTGCCTCATCCACAGGTTGAGCCCTTGAGTTCTGGTCGCTGGCAGGACTTAGGTGGGTCCCTAGGGTGGTGGAGTGAGCAAAATTCCAGAGGCAGACTAGGGTCACGACAGGCAGCAGGCTGGAGATATCAGAAACAGGCCAATGGTGGAAACAGGTGGAAGACAAGTGTAAAAAGGGTACAGATACAGTTGGCAAGGAAATGGTGGCAGGTCATATGCAAGAGGTCAGATCCAGGACATCAGGCCAAGAACAGACAAAGACACACAAGAGACATTGAATGAAACAACAGGGCAAGGCAAGCCTGGATGAGCCAAGCTTGGAAAGGCAAGGCTGGATGAGATGGTGGGACAAGGCAAGGCTGGACGAGGCAGGCTGGGCATGCCAAGAATGGAGCACAGGAACACAGGAACAACTGGGGACTGAGGAACAAACAGGAATGCTGGACAGCCAGGAACCCTAGAGCAACAAGCACCTATCTAAGCAGGAGTACCATTAATGAGGCAGGATAATGCTGAGGGGCCTTTGCTTAAATAGCCCATTTGCTGTCATCAGTGGGAGGTGCCGCTCAGTATTTCCCGCTGCGGAGCCTATATTGTGTGAGCACATGTGCAAGTGCATAAGGGGAGATGGCAGCCTGGCCAGGCTGGCTGTATCAGTGGCAGTCAGTGGCATGTAGTGACAGCAGTGCTCTGCCATGATAGGAGGCCTACAGCAGTGTTGGGCAGCACTTTTTATTAAGAATGGTCTCAAAGCAAATTATTACAGACAATGCCATTTGAATTAACTGTACAATTAGAATCAAATTCATAGTTTGGCATCTTCACAGTTGGCATAACATTAAGAATCCAATGATGTAGAACTTATGCACCTTAACAAGATTCCTTTTCTTCAGTATTTAAATGTTATAGGTGTACTTTAGCAAATGAGGCATATTTTTATGGGTGCACATGCATTTCTTTTAAAATATACCAGTTAGTCTGCCATGGTGTACCTCTAATGGCAAGAGCTCTGTTGGTTCTAGTTCTAAGGTATCTATGGCTCTAGGTCTAGCATGGGGGATTTAAGCCTCAGTGGTAATAATTCAGGATCATAAGACTATTAAGTCTTTTTTCTAATTCCGTCAAATAGTTTGATTTTGCCTCCTATACTTGCACTCTCCTGCCTCTGATTGGAATTCTATGTGTGTGTTCTGGATACCAGAAGTAGCAAGAAGAAGCAAGTAAATATTGGAATTGTAGCAGAAGCATGCCACATGTTTAGTTGACATGGATACACACACACACACACACACAAGCACACATACACCCACACATGTATCCCCTGCTTTAGTAATGGGTTTATCTCTATCCTCCAAAAAGCACAATTGTTGGGAATTACCCTAGTCATGGGATCTTATTTTGAGATAGGAAGTTACTGCCCTGTTGTCTTGTCATGCAGTTATATGTGGTCTCCAACTCCTCTGAGAAACCAAAATGGCTTCTGATTTCATAATGTTACAGAGCTTCTCCTTAACTCTGCTCAATTACTTCAAACAAGGACTTCTACCTCCTCTCTTGGTCTAGTGTTACTATATCCAGGTTGTCTTGTCATAGATGGTGCGCTTAATGTCCTGGTATTTATATTTAATATGCTTGAATGCCTTGGGCAGCATCCCCAAGCTGCAGACTTCTGCTCTTATTGCTTTGCAATCATGATCCTTCTTATCCATGGATATGAGTGGTAAATCTTCCCCAAACAAGATGTGGCAATTATGCTGAATGTATTCCAGAATCTGCACAGAATCTGTACTAGAATATCTGCAACTGAATCTTCACAGAATCAGCACTGGAATATCTGCAATTGTGCAATTGCCAGAATACAATTGACACCCTTCCAGCTCTTAATTGTGCTCTACCATCCCTGCTGCCCTTTCAACTCCTCCTATGCCCTTCTTCCCTCACCCGCTCTCCCTTCTGTTCTCTTCTGCTCTTCTTCTCCCTCTGTCTACTGGGACTTAACATTGAATTCTCTCCTCCTGCCATCACTTTCTCCCACTCCAACATGACCTGAACATGAGTCTTCCTCACAATTGTGATCTGCCCTCTCATGCTCATCCTACCTCATTTCAGAACTTACCCTTTTAAGTACACTCTCTGTACTCATACTTATTTCTTAGTCATGCATTCAGAAAGTCACACACGCCCTGTCATATTATAATTCTCTCCATTCTTATGCATGGTCACTCCTCTGAAGCAAAATTTAACTTTGAGACCTACAACACTTGTGACAGACAGAAACCAATGTAAAGTGACATAAGGACCATTTACCAGATTCTTTGCTCCTTCAACTAGCGGACATGTTGGTTTTGGAAAGTGTTTAGAGTGGATTGAACCACTTATGGTCTTCCCTATATGAGTGAATTATTCTGGAATTTGTGTAGAAATCGGAGAGAAGATTCTTGGCAAGAGGTAGAGAGAAACTTGGAGGAGGAGAATATCACTTTTGACATTAGAAATCTACCTCGAGGGAGCTAGACAATCTACTTTCCAGTATGAAGCTCACTGACTTGGAACTCATTGCTTGTAGATGTCCAGTTAGAGAGTAACTTTATTAAATTTAGAAAGTTGTTTAAATCCTGGCCATTCACACAAGTTTAGGATTAATGGTCAGAAAGGTTTAGATCCGTGCAGGCATTTTTGTATAATTTTTAATCTAGTACCTTGTTATGTGTTTAAGTTAGTAATGTTATTTTTTAGGGTTTTTAAGAAGAACTTAATTAAATGGAATTTTTTAAATTTAAATGTATTGATTTTCAATGCTTATCATATATAGTTTTTTTGATATTATGTAATATATTATTATATTTTGTATACTGTTTTGAAGGTGTATGAAAATCAGTATATCAAAATAAAGATTACTATTACTATTGCCTCTGAGTCAATGTAGATTGCAAATGCTGCCAGACCTGCTGCCTCTGTGATGATGCACTTGGCTTTCCACTATGCTGTTTCTTCCTGTGTTGATATCTGGAGTAGTGTAATCCCCATGTAAAGGGAATAATTTTCTTACTCTGGTTTGTCTGCAAGGGATGGTAATTTTGGTCATATTTCAATGTAGTTAGGACCTTGGAGCAGTGGTTGGAGAAGTACTACTTGAATGAGAGAGAGAAAGAACGAGATCAGCCTGTTTGGCTGATACCACAGGTGTCATCTAGGTGCCAGGTGTTTGGAGAGTGGAAAGGAGAGAGAGATTCTCTGGTGACTATCTGATGAACCAAAGGAGAAAGGAAAAGAGAAAGATCAAGCAGTGGAAAATAAGGTACAACCGAGTGTCCTTAGGGAGTCAAGAACTCAATATCTATCCAATTGGGAACCCCAATTCCAGGAGAGGGGATTTCAAGAGAGTATATAAAGCAGATTAACCCCCAGTTTTGACTGAAAATCTTTAGCATGAATGCCACAAGGAGAAAGTGTACCATGTGCCAAAAAATTTGTGTTGAAAAAGTTCTATTTTGGATCACTACTATGAGAAATGTTTTTGTGATAACATTAGAAATCTCAAACCTTCGGCCTTGAAGGTAAATCCTTCTTCCTGTTGGAGAATCCTTAGAGTGACTGGAAGTGTAAAGTCAAGATATAGTCTGGTACCGAGCCCTCTTGCCTTGAAGGGTAACCAGAAAAAGGGTTATACCAACACACAGATGCTGTCCCTCACAAAGAATAAACACTAGGAAGGGAAACAGTAGAGTATATATTTATTTATTTATTTATTTGCTGTTTTTAAAGTCTACATCTTCCACATCCATTCCAGTACAGATTACAATAAAACATACACAAATAAACAAACATTACAAAAAATAATCACAATATAGCTAAAATGCTTCAATATAATAAATCACGTTCAATTGTTTCCTAAAATCCTTGATAACCCTTTCATCATCACTTGCCTAAGACACTATAACAGGAGGGGGGGGGGCTACACTGAAACGGTGGTTTACAGATTCCTTAATAGAACACCAGAAAATCAGCAAAGAGAAGAGACTTTTCAGCTACAGAATATGGGAAAAGCTTTCTTAATGAAGCAAACCTGACAAATCACTAGGAAAATCAAACTAATGAAAGACCATTGCCATATTCTGATTGTGATGAAGGTACATCAACTTCCTCTCAATATCTATATAAACTTTAGTTACATCATGTACTCGTAAATGGACTACAGTCTACTCCCTTCTCCTTAGCTCAAGCAACTCTTTTACTTAACTGCACAACTCTTCTTCAAGTAGTATACAAGGACTCCCCCAACATCTTTGGCATATTCCTCTCACAACGTCCTCTTTTTCTCTGGTCCTCCACAGGCTGTGAAGCCATATATCTCTCCAATTCCTCCACTTAGATCCATTTGGTTCCTTGGTTGTTTTCTGTGGAAAGAAACACAACTTTAGCCTCAGGCTTTTCCCCTTCAGAGAGGAAAGCCCTTGCATCATCATTTCCAGTGATTAGGGGGGTCCCAGAGCTCACCAGCCTTCTGATGGCACTCTCCATTCTCCTTCTATCAAATGCTGAACCAGATGTATACCCCAAACTCTTACCCTAGAGGATCCTTCTTCTTTTAAAGAAATATTCCATTCTGACCTTAGTGGTAACCCCATTTAGAAACTTCCCCATTAGATAACATGCAATACGTTCTATGAACTATTTGTAATAAAAAGAAAAAAAATATTTATCTTTTCAAAGACGGTATCTTCTGTCCCAAGGTAGGTGCCTGCCTTGGGCTGGCTGCCTGACTAGTAGCAGGGCAGGTTCGGTGGCAAGCAGATTTTGAAGGCAGAGCCATTTGTTTGCACGTTTTTTTAATGGAGACTTGGATCAGGCAGGGTCATGCTGCTATTACCAGCAACCACAAGGGTAGTTTTCTTTTCTCCCATGTTGCTGTAAAGGGCCTGAGAGTAGAAGCAGCTGCAATCTGCTTTGCCATGGCTCCCCTGCTCTTCCAATTGGGGTAATCGAAGGTAGCCATTCCTGAGGAACAGTAAAAGAATTGCACCACTATGGTTTCATTAAAAAATAAGCTACCAGGGCACCAGGAGCCATGGGTGAGCTCCTGATGACAAAATCAGGTGCAGGCCTGGTCTGGCTATGATGTCAGCCCAATGTCTTTTCTGGGACCTCACTGCTGCCAGGAAAAAATAAAAATAAATTAAAACAGGAAAAACAAATAAAACAAACATAAGGAGGTATGTAGAGGAAGCAAGGGGAACTTGTACAGATCTCCAGGAAATAAATGTTAAAAAAGTACAGAGAAAACTGCAGCAGCAGCATTGTCATAATGGTGGACAACTAGATAAATAAAAATTAAATCGGTGCAAGAAACAGCCCAGAGGTTGGGCACCTCTGGAATGATTCTCATTGAGTCTGAAATTGAGCAGAAAAGCAGCTTCAGCAGCAAACTGCTGCACTCTCTGGACTATTGGGGGCAAATGAATAAGAGGATATTGTCTGCCAGTGTAAATCATTTAATCAGTGCCCAAAGAACATCTTTTGAGGCAAGGAAATGTGAAAAGAAATCTTTTGATTTGATTTTTTATTTAAGACTCCAGGTCAGGGCCAGAAACTAATCCAGGCAAAGTTTTCCCAAGCCATGTACAGCTGTTTGAACAGCATTTGCCATGGGAACCTGAGCATGGCATGGGTAAACAAACGTTATTAACCTGGTCGAGGTGACACCATCCTCTGCTTCTAAGACAAATTCAAGAACCCTAAAATTATCTGCATATTAAGTGTTTTATTTAATAAATAACTGAGTGCATTGTATTGAAAAACAAAAAAAACACAAAAACACAAAAAAAAAAAAAAAACCCACAAAAAAGTAGCCAGAAGCTAGAAATAAGCTAGGAGCAGTATATACCAAAGTAAAAAAGTTGAATAGTTCAGCTCAGTTACTCACCTTGGAAAGGTGTTGAGGTAGTGTGATTAGGTTTGAATAGGGAACAACATTTGTTAATCAAGGGAGCTGTGAGTCACTCAGGCTGACTAACTAAAGTTAGACTGTTTGTAATTCCCAACCCTCCACCCCTTGCCCACCCACCCCAAGCTCATCCCTTAATTTATAGGCAGGTGCCACTTGCACAAACAAAAAAACAAAAAAAAAAAACCCCCATCAACAAAAACTTTATTGAGAATTCGATCAGACCCCAGTAGGCCACTACCAGACATATAGTGAATTCACTAATACATTTAAAGGAAATTAGACACATTCCTACTCCCATAGCAACCTAAAACTTAACTAGGAACTGATCAAAATTGAGATGAAGGCAGCAGTTCAGCAGCAAGAGGGGGGCTTCCCAGTCTTTTGCATCGAGTGTCACATGTATGATTTTTTACCCACCGGTGAGAAGTTGTACATGTGCATGCGATGCAAAGAGCTCCTGGCTCTCAGAGAACGAGTCCGATCTCTGGAGGCTAGAGTGGCAGACCTGGAGGAGCTGAGGGAGACAGAGAGGTATATAGATGAGACCTTCAGGGACATAGTAGTCCAGTCCCAACTTCAGACTGGCAGCCCTGGTGCTGCCTTGGAGGAAGAAGGTCTCATAATGGGAGAGCACCAACCAGATGTAGCAGGAAAGGATCCTGTAGCAAGGACCTGCTGTCTAGGTGATGCATTGTCCTTTAGCACTGAGGATATCTCCCCAAGGCCTACTGCCCAGGAGGGAAGGGTTAGGTCGGCCGTCATAGTTGGTGATTCGATTATTAGGAATGTAGATAGCTGGGTGGCGGGTGGGCATGAGGATCGTCTGGTAACATGCCTACCTGGTGCGAAGGTGGCGGACCTCACGCGTCACCTAGATAGGATTTTAGACAGTGCTGGGGAGGAGCCGGCTGTCGTGGTACACGTGGGCACCAACGACATAGGAAAATGTGGGAGGGAGGTTCTGGAAGCCAAATTTAGGCTCTTAAGTAGAAAGATTAAATCCAGAACCTCCAGGGTAGCATTCTCTGAAATGCTCCCTGTTCCACGCGCAGGTCACCAGAGGCAGGCAGAGCTCCGGAGTCTCAATGCGTGGATGAGATGATGGTGCAAGGAAGAGGGATTCAGTTTTGTTAGGAACTGGGGAACCTTTTGGGGAAGGGGGAGTCTCTTCCGAAGGGATGGGCTCCACCTTAACCAGGGTGGAACCAGACTGCTGGCGCTAACCTTTAAAAAGGAGATAGAGCAGCTTTTAAACTAGAACAAAGGGGAAAGCCGACAGTCGCTCAGCAGCGCATGGTTCGGAGAGATGTATCTTTAAAGGATACTAATGATGCATTAGAATTAGGGCATCCCGACAGTGAGGTTCCAATAATTAGAAAAGTAGTCCAAGTGCCTGTAACTAAAAACTCACCTGAGCTAAAAAATTCTAACTTATCCCTATCAATTAAAAAGCAGAATAAAAATACAATCAAAAAACAAACTTTGAAATGTTTGTATGCTAATGCCAGAAGTCTAAGAAGTAAGATGGGAGAATTAGAATGTATAGCAGTAAATGATGACATAGACTTAATTGGCATCTCAGAGACATGGTGGAAAGAGGATAACCAATGGGACAGTGCAATACCGGGGTACAAATTATATCGCAATGACAGAGAGGAGCAGTCGGGAGGAGGTGTGGCGCTTTATGTCCGGGATGGCATAGAGTCCAACAGGATAAACATCCTGCATGAGACTAAATACAAAATTGAATCTTTATGGGTAGAAATCCCTTGTGTATCAGGGAAGACTACAGTGATAGGGGTATACTACCGTCCACCTGGTCAAGATGGTGAGATGGACAGTGAAATGCTAAGAGAAATTAGGGAAGCTAACCAAATTGGTAGTGCAGTAATAATGGGAGACTTCAATTACCCCAATATAGACTGGGTAAATGTATCATCAGGTCACGCTAGAGAGATAACGTTCCTGGATGGAATAAATGATAGCTTAATGGAGCAATTGGTTCAGGAACCGACGAGAGAGGGAGCAATTTTAGATCTAATTCTCAGTGGAGCACAGGACTTGGTGAGAGAGGTAACGGTGGTGGGGCCCCTTGGCAATAGTGATCATAATATGATCAAATTTGATTTAATGACTGGAAAAGGAACAGTGTGCAAATCCAAGGCTCTCGTGCTAAACTTTCAAAAGGGAAACTTTGATAAAATGAGAAAAATTGTTAGAAAAAAACTGAAAGGAGCAGCTTCAAAAGTAAAAAATGTCCAAGAGGCGTGGTCATTGTTAAAAAATACCATTCTAGAAGCACAGTCCAGATGTATTCCACACATTAAGAAAGGTGGAAAGAAGGCAAAACGATTACTGGCATGGTTAAAAGGGGAGGTGAAAGAAGCTATTTTAGCCAAAAGATCTTCATTCAAAAATTGGAAGAAGGATCCAACAGAAAAAAATAGGATAAAGCATAAACATTGGCAAGTTAAATGTAAGACATTGATAAGGCAGGCTAAGAGAGAATTTGAAAAGAAGTTGGCTGTAGAGGCAAAAACTCACAGTAAAAACTTTTTTAAATATATCCGAAGCAGAAAGCCTGTGAGGGAGTCAGTTGGACCGTTAGATGATCGAGGGGTTAAAGGGGCACTTAGAGAAGATAAGGCCATCGCGGAAAGATTAAATGATTTCTTTGCTTCGGTGTTTACTGAAGAGGATGTTGGGGAGGTACCCGTAATGGAGAAGGTTTTCATGGGTAATGATTCAGATGGACTGAATCAAATCACGGTGAACCTAGAAGATGTGGTAGGCCTGATTGACAAACTGAAGAGTAGTAAATCACCTGGACCGGATGGTATACACCCCAGAGTTCTGAAGGAACTAAAAAATGAAATTTCAGACCTATTAGTAAAAATTTGTAACTTATCATTAAAATCATCCATTGTACCTGAAGACTGGAGGATAGCAAATGTAACCCCAATATTTAAAAAGGGCTCCAGGGGCGATCCGGGAAACTACAGACCGGTTAGCCTGACTTCAGTGCCAGGAAAAATAGTGGAAAGTGTTCTAAACATCAAAATCACAGAACATATAGAAAGACATGGTTTAATGGAACAAAGTCAGCATGGCTTTACCCAGGGCAAGTCTTGCCTCACAAATCTGCTTCACTTTTTTGAAGGAGTTAATAAACATGTGGATAAAGGTGAACCGGTAGATATAGTATACTTGGATTTTCAGAAGGCGTTTGACAAAGTTCCTCATGAGAGGCTTCTAGGAAAAGTAAAAAGTCATGGGATAGGTGGCGATGTCCTTTCGTGGATTGCAAACTGGCTAAAAGACAGGAAACAGAGAGTAGGATTAAATGGGCAATTTTCTCAGTGGAAGGGAGTGGACAGTGGAGTGCCTCAGGGATCTGTATTGGGACCCTTACTGTTCAATATATTTATAAATGATCTGGAAAGAAATACGACGAGTGAGATAATCAAATTTGCAGATGACACAAAATTGTGCAGAGTAGTTAAATCACAAGCAGATTGTGATAAATTGCAGGAAGACCTTGTGACACTGGAAAATTGGGCATCCAAATGGCAGATGAAATTTAATGTGGATAAGTGCAAGGTGATACATGTAGGGAAAAATAACCCATGCTATAATTACACGATGTTGGGTTCCATATTAGGTGCTACAACCCAAGAAAGAGATCTAGGTGTCATAGTGGATAACACATTGAAATCGTCGGTTCAGTGTGCTGCGGCAGTCAAAAAAGCAAACATAATGTTGGGAATTATTAGAAAAGGAATGATGAATAAAACGGAAAATGTCATAATGCCTCTGTATCGCTCCATGGTGAGACCGCACCTTGAATACTGTGTACAATTCTGGTCGCCGCATCTCAAAAAAGATATAATTGCGATGGAGAAGGTACAGAGAAGGGCTACCAAATGATAAGGGGAATGGAACAACTCCCCTATGAGGAAAGACTAAAGAGGTTAGGACTTTTCAGCTTGGAGAAGAGACGACTGAGGGGGATATGATAGAGGTGTTTAAAATCATGAGAGGTCTAGAACGGGTAGATGTGAATCGGTTATTTACTCTTTCGGATAGTTGAAGGACTAGGGGACACTCCATGAAGTTAGCATGGGGCACATTTAAAACTAATCGGAGAAAGTTCTTTTTTACTCAACGCACAATTAAACTCTGGAATTTGTTGCCAGAGAATGTGGTTCGTGCAGTTAGTATAGCTGTGTTTAAAAAAGGATTGGATAAGTTCTTGGAGGAGAAGTCCATTACCTGCTATTAAGTTCACTTAGAGAATAGCCACTGCCATTAGCAATGGTTGCATGGAGTGAACTTGGTTTTTGGGTACTTGCCAGGTTCTTGTGGCCTGGATTGGCCACTGTTGGAAACAGGATGCTGGGCTTGATGGACCCTTGGTCTGACCCAGTATGGCATTTTCTTATGTTCTTATGTTCTTATGTTCACATGTGACAGGAGAATTACTATTATGAAATTGGCATGTGTAGAAAGAACTCAGAGACATCTCTACATCACTAATCCCTCTGAGATGTCATGGGAGGATGGAAACGGAAGCATTTTTCCAACAAGTTACAGTTTAGAATTTGAGAAGAGCAAAATTAGAAATTGATGAGGGCATTCCTCTGATTTGTGGTTTTGTTTCAAAGTCAGTACAGAGTGAACTTAAAGTGAAAAATCATTGAAGGAACATTTCCTAACACTGTATGAATGAGAGACTGTATGAAAAATGGTTTTAATTAGTGAAATTCAATTTTATAAGCAGTGATCAAGTAAGTAGCAGGAAGGATTAGAGCATAATTAATTGAAAGCGGTGCCATGGGAAATTATTCTTCTGCTTAATTGAGGTGTGTGCTTGGAGAGAGACAAGGAGCTGTTGAAAGGCACAACAACCTCTTTTGAATATTGAGCAAAATCTCATTCAGTGCTGATGCACAGCCCCAAGGCCTGGAAAGAGGCTAATGTAAGAAGCCATGAAAGAAAAGTCCCTGCTCACCAGTAATGAGCTGCGCTAAAAACAGAGTAGTTTCTGTCAGTGCATAGAATGTCAAATACAACAGTTTTTCTAATTCAGACATTGGCCTGGGTTAACCATTGGCTTGTGACTAAAAATAAATTAGACCCCAAATGATAAAAAAAAACTAAAACTGTTCAGAGGTGTTCATTTATTAATATAGAGTAGAGAACAAGAATTATCCTTTGATTTATAAGATCAGTTAGATAAGAAAGTTCAATAAGCTGTCATAACAATATTAATAAGCTGATCTTCTCAATTCCCCCCTTTTCCGGGTCAATTTCATTTCATACCACATGATTCAATAATACAATAGCCAGCGGCTGTGGTGTTGTTCAATATTCAACAATACTATCTTACTATGCCTGTGGTGTTGTTCAAGGTTCAATAATACTATAGCCAATGGCTTATCCA